>NC_046223.1:103568087-103871713 GCF_009819885.2 Catharus ustulatus | reverse complement strand
GGAAGAGTTCCTTTGTGCACAGGCAGGCCGGGTGCGGAGCAGAGGTGGATGAGAGGCTGGCGAGGACGGCTCGCAGCACACCCCCGCTGCCTCCCAGCCCCCTGAAGGCATTTCTTTTCCTCCCTCCTCCCACCGCCGCCCCCGACTATTCTAAAATGACTTTGCATGAGCTACACGCCAACTTCTAAGCACAAGGCACCGTGTATTTCCTTATTCCATGCCCAAGATATACCATCCATCAGGTTTTTATTTTCAATAGATTACCAGAATCTGGGGTTTACACACGAGGGACACACAAGTGTACATGCTCCCACTCCCAACCAGTTGTGTGAAATGCTTCTTGCACTTCCACTGCTGCCAAGTCCGTGCCCGATGCTGGTATGCTGCATGGTTGGGGAATCAAAAACAATCCCCTTTGCCACTCTGACTAGTCCACCGGCTAATTCCTTATGATAAACTCATTGTCCAAAACAAAAACATTATTTAATTGCTAAACCAGCTGCCCAAGTTTAGCTGTTGCTCTTGGCACACGCATCAGGATCTCAGTATGCCTGTTTTTCAGCAAGGTGCAAGCCATGCCTTCCACCCTTGAAGTCTCTGAGTGTCCCCGTGTCACCAATCCAGTGTTTTCCAACCCAAGGGGATATTTAAAGAGATACCATCAGCCTAACACCTGAGTACATTACGATTACAGCAACTGAAATACTAGCAAGCAACCTTTTTTCTCCCCGCCAGCTGTTAAACACGCAATTATGCAGCTGCACTCTTCCCCATCAGGCAGCCTGGTTTCCTTTAAAAAAAGGGGGCAGAAAAAGAAACAAAAAAAACTGTCAGAAGGACTCAAAGGCTGATGCCTGAAGTGTATGCAACTACAGCTATGTCTAAGTTTTCTTGCTGTTTTTTCAGTAGATTGTGCCACTTTATACAGGCAGCTCAATCTTGGGAAATACATTGCACTCAAGGGAAGAAAAAGGCTGGCCAGGTTGTAGCTGGCATCTTTTGAATGGAATGCTGCTTGGCATGGGTTTCCAAGTATCTCAACTATCATTGATCACCAGGAAGAATTCCTTAAACTACTTGCTGCTTTCTTTTATTTTAAAAAGATACACACCTACAGGACAAGAAACACTGAAACAACACAAGTACCATTGCCATTTCTTCAACACTGGTTACTCACAGCTATCTACAAACCTACTGTGCAAAAGATAAGCAGCGTTTTTAAAAAATAATAATAAAGGCATCTTTCATGCAGTGCAATCCAGAAGAATTCCAATATTTCTTAGATTACAAGACTGATCTGCTCTCCCTCCCCAGCCCCTGCCTTCTAATTCTAGCACAATCAGAGCAGGAGAATGCATAATTCATCCTGCGGTCAGCCCTGTCATCGTGGGTCTCCCAGTCATTAAGTAACACCAGACTTTCAGAAAGGTCACATTTCCAGGAGACTCAGCTGAAAATTCTCTCCTATCCACTTCCAGACTCTGAGAGGTAAAATAAGGAGCTCCTCATGGAGTATTTGCCCCCACTGTTCAAGGATTCACAATTATTTTGCTAGCAGAGCATGACAACAGGCAGAGGATATTTATCTGGGTAAGTCAAGAAATGCAGAAATCAATGGGCTAATTAGCAGGTTAGCAAAACAAAACCGACTTGTGGAACCTTTTATACAGCAAAAGACTGATAAAATGAAGATAGCTGTTTGCATTTGTTATACTCTCCCGCTGGTAGAGGATTATTGGAACAACAGAATTTTAAGGCATGGATTGAAAACAAGTTATGTTCATTAAAGCCAAACTTCAACAATTTTGCAAAAGCAAATCCTTTCATGATCCATGGGTAGGATCCCACACAATACAGTAACACAGTTAACACAATATAAGATAAACCTCTTGCCAAAAGAAATTTAACTTCTGTCCAAGTTAAGCTCAATGAAGATGCAGATGTTGGACACAATTTTCTAATACAAATAATGAACAAAGAAACTGATCCCACATATAGACATTATGGAAAGCACCCTAGGAACATGATGGAAAACACATTCAAAAAAAAAATTCAAAAATGGTCTGTATTTCTTCCATTAACTGGAAAACACATTGCATTTGTTCCTGAATCTGACCTAAAAGTCATGCTTGAAGGAAATTCCAGCAGTTCTCTGGAAATGTGTGAGATCCTCTTCCCATGAGTATCACTGCATCTTGCACATGCAAACAGTGCAACATCACTGCTTACAGTTTCACATCACTAAAAAGAAGTTAAAAGCTCAATGATATAATTCACACTGTTCCCTTGGTCTACAGCATTCTTGTGTTCCGCATTCAAAATAATCAACAAGCAAAAGAATGCTGCCTTGTTTGTAAAAAAAATATAAAATCACAGTCACGTTGCAGTCGTATTCTAGTTGTATTCTAGTTGTATTCTTAATAGCAACATTTCTAAACCCAGATTACATTCTTTTTTTTTTTTTTTTTTTTTGGAGGGGAGGCATAATCCAAGTTTAATGTTGCTTAGGCTCCAAATTAATCTCTATCCCCAGCTCCCAACAACTGGCCCAGGTTACTTCCATGCCCATGAGCTCGGGTGGTAGAATGGGGGCACCACAGCGCCAGCTGCGACCGGCAGCGAGCAAAGCATCGCCTGCATCGGCAGAGCGGCAGCCCCAGCTGAGAGCTAGAAAGGTTTGTCTACACAAGTTCCTGCCGGTGCAAGCAGCCAGCTGCAAGAGCAGCCCCACTCCAGCACCGTAGCAATTCCCTGAACAGACTAAGCTCTGCCAACAAAAGCACTTTTTTTGCCAGCAGAGCTGACTCCTCAGCAGAGCTTCGGACAGTGTTGCAACAGCCACTCTATAGTGGCACCCATTTTTTTCCCCTTTCAGTTTCCTACATTTCCACCTCTACACAGAGAAAGGCAAGAAACAAAGAAATGCAGAAAAGAGGTGTGAGAACGAGATGGTGCGCGTCCTGCTGGTTGGGCCAGCATCTCCTCACCGAGCCTAAGGAAAATGTGAGATGATCTGCCTTCTTTCCCAAGCCCCACCACACCACATGAAGTCAAACACACTCAGATCCATTCACCTGAATCAAAGGGCTCCCAATCCAAGCACCTGAGAAGAGTCGAGGGGTCAGGAGCAACGTAGATACTCAGCCCTGGAACAAGCAGCGAGTCTCCTCCTGGCTCTGCTCCCTGGCCAAAAGTACCCAGCAATGCTGGAGGACCCCATGCAAGACAGCATGATATCAGTGGATATCAGTGGCTGCTGAAACAGACCCCCAGTCTTTACTCAAATTTCATCTCGGGCAAGAAGAGCTTTTGAACCTGAAATTACGACAAATGGCTTCCATTAGGAAAAATGGAAAATATTTTGGGGAGGGAGTGATTATTTCCTCCTTTCTTCCTCCCACAGAGAAAATTTGATCTTCCTACCAGATTTTCACTTGCGAATGGGATTACAGGACAATGCTCAGCTATAGTGCTTGCCTACAAGCATTCCTGTGAAAAAGCTCAGGATTTTATCACATAGGTATAAATCACCCAGCTATGAGCAGGAGACACAGACCTACTGAGCACTCAGCTGTTTTTCTCCGCAAACTTTCATTCCTGACAATGTATTAGATGACCTTTTCCCAAACCGAGCAGGAACTTATTTACATAGAAACTTACTTGTAAATACACTTGCCTTGTTTTATTTCTTATTTCTTGTCATTTTCCCTACTTCAGCAGCTAGTGTGTGTGGAGCTATGTGCTCCAGCAGGTCCCCCAGCAGCCTGACACAAATCCCGGCTGGCAGATGCCTTTGCTACCACAACCTCACGGGAGTAGGGTGTCCCCCTTTGCCCGGCTTTCAGGGAACTGGGGTGACCTTGGCCACAGCCATCCGGCCTCCAGCACAGCCCCACGCATCTCCCAGGCGAGCAGACACACAAAATAGCCAACTCACCAGAAGCAAACGCCAGTATTTTTTAAAGGCCGTTTGGGGAGGTTGGCAATAGGAAGTCCGGATCTGTAGGAGTTGACTCAAAGGGCCCTGCAACATTCATGCGTCGGGAACTTGTCCGAGTAAACCATTAACCACCATAAAGCAGAGCTGCGAAATGCCCCTCACCATCGGGGAGGCTCACACACAGCCGAACACACACGCGGCTGCACGGGGATATGCGCAGACAGATGTACAGCTATCCACACACCTACAGACACACAAGGACACGGATACACACGGCTTGGGGCTTTTTTTGAGGGCAGGGGAAACGCTGGCAATTCCCCGGGCTCGGGGCGAGGCGAGCGCTGACACCGCAGCCCGCGGCGGTAGAGGGGGACCCGCTCGCATCCCCCGGACGCGCAGAGGGCGCCTGGATCCGCTCCGCATCTCCCGGCGGCGAAGGGAGCAGCCGCGCCGCTCCGCGCCCCTCGGGCATGGAAGAGATGCGCGGAGCGCCCCGCGCCCGCAGTCCGAACAGGACGTTTTGAGCCCTCTATCCCCGAAAATACACCCGCCAAAAGCCAGAAATCTCCCCTCTCCTTTCAGCTTCGCTCTCCACAGTCCCCGCGGCGGGGGAGAGCGCGCAGACCTCCCGCAGCCCTGCCGAAGTTTCCGCGCCGCTCCGCGGGCGGCGGCGGAGCAGCCCCGGCACTTACCCGGCTGGCGGAGCGGGGTCCCGGGGCGGCCTGGCGGCGGCGGCGGCGGCGCGGGGGCGCGGCGGCTTCCTGGGAGCTACAACTCCGCGGCGGCGCCCGGGCGAGCCGCGCGCCTGCGGAGCGGCGGCGAGCGGGGAGGAAAAGAGGAAATGAGCGGGAGGCGCATTGGAGGGAGGGAGGGGGAGGAAGGAGCCGTCGCCGAGGGACCAGGGAGAGCGAGGGACGGAGCGCAACTTCCCCGGCGGGGCAGCGGGCGCGCCGGGGGGCGGAGCGCTCCGTACCGCCGCTCCGCGGCCGCCCCGCGGCGTGCGCAGCGCCCAGCCCCGCGCAGGGGCCGCCGCCGCCGCCGCCGCTCCCGCCGCACCGGACACTTGGTATCGCCCTGCCCGGCCCCGCCGGGGCCGCCGCCGCGGGCAGGAAGTGCGGGGCCGGGGGGGCAGCGCGGACAGGGGGCTCCGGGGGCTGCGCGCCCGCGGGAGCTGCGCCCGCCGCGCTGGGGCTCGCTGCCACCGGCACCGCGGGCGCGGGCAGCGGGGAGAGAAAAGTTCTGATTTTGATGTTGGAGGGCTCCCCCCCTCGCTTTTTTTTTCCTGCTCTTTTGGAGGGGTTTATTGTGGTTTCTACCCCCTAAACAAATAAGGGAACGCCGGACAGGGACCGGTCCCTTGCCCTGCAGGTAGCGCGGCTGAAGGTGCCCAGTGCTGGGTGCACGGGCACGGGCACGGACGGAGGACGGCGGCAGCAGTGATCGCTGGAAGCGAGCGCAGCCCTCCCAGCGCATGGACCCCACGCTTCCCTCTGAGCAGGGCAGTGGGACGAGGGGACAAGCCCCTGCCACCACCGTGGCCCCATCCCGTGCCGGCAGTGGCCCCAGCAGGGTGGCGAGCGGCACAGGCGCGCTTGGTGCCGTCGGCTGAGTCTGGGCGGCTGCCGTGCCCCTCGCTGGAGACGGGCGCCCACCCTTCCCTCACTGCTCTGTGCAAGACATGAACTTGCAGAGCCTCTCCGCGTACCCCATCACAAAATGGAGGGGATTTAGGGATTGATGCTAATCTGCTTCCTGAGGGAGGTATTGGAAACATTGCTCAGAAATATGGCATGTAGCACAAAGAAGTGAATCTTCCTGTTAGGATATTCCTCCCCACCCGCCCCCTCCCAGCTCCTGCCCAGCACATTTTCAAGTCAAAAATATATGGAGAATTTAATGTAGTTGTCACTGTGCCTTATCAGTAGCTTTCACTCTGCCTCCCCTTGTAGGAGACTCCATGAGCACATTCAGTGCTGTCTTGAGATAAGAACTGAATAGAGCTGAAATCAAGGCCACACCAGGAAAAAGATACTAAAAGATCTAAGCGACAAAACGGGGGTGGTGGGGGGAGAAACAAACAGAGAAATGTCACCACCATCAAAGCAGTTTTTCAAAGCTTATCTTTGCATTAAGTCCAACAGATTTTCATAGGGACAGGGGAATATTAGAAAAAAATGAACCAGCAAATTCCAAACAAACAAAAAATACACGAAGAAACAAAACCTTTCACACATACTCAAAAGCTAGAATACCTTGAAACTGGATACATTGATGCAAAGAGAAGAAAATGCTACAGAGATTAAAATGTTACTAAGCAATAAGCACTTTCTCCAAGGCCCTCGGAAAATAGTTGAACCATTCTGCCAGTTTCAAAAGAAAACACTAAAAATGTCAGCCCAAGGAAAAGAACAAACTTGGAAACTGAAGAGTTTAAACTAGAAGCAAATCAACCAGGAGCACATAATGGAAAACTCTGACTGTCGGTGCCAACTTCACGTGCTTGAAGCTGGATTCTCTGGCAGGAGATGTGTGAGTACCCCCAGGATTTCCAGCGAGCCCTTCCCTGTGCCAGCACTGCCGGCCGGACTCCAGGCTGGCGCTGTGGCTCCCGCCCTGCCTCTCCTGCTGCTCTGCCAGCCGCAGGTGACGACACCACCCCGCCCAGGAATAGGTGGCAACACAGCAAGCACCTACTTGAGGCCTCCTCCGAGATTTACAGCCCTCAGGGCTCAGGTCTGGCGAGAGAAAATAGTTAATGGTGCTCAGCCCCACTTTCATTATTAACGTGGCCCCAGCAGCAGCAGGGTTCCCACTGTGGCACTGCCCTGTGTCCTGTGGTGGACAGGTTTGGAGACAAGACCTGCTGCCATTTCTGAGGCTGCAGTGGCTCCTCTCCAGGCTGCCCGGGTTCAGCAGTGTTCAGGGCAGTGTGAGAGCTGTGTTCTGTTTGGGGACATCCTCAGATGGGTCTCTGTGCTGCCCTGCACCCGGCTCAGCACAGCTCTGAACGCGTCTCCACAGCTGCCTGTGTTGGGAGGCTCAGGGACATTCTGTGGTCACTGGGTACTTGAGAAGGGCCTGCAGCTGCTGCTCTCTTTGAGCCCTCTAAAGTTCTGTGTATTATCCCACAAAAAAATGTATAAACACTGAAAATATATCTGTATTCAACAACGATTGGGGAACACACAAGAAGATCCAAATGAGGTGTTGCTCATTTATGTCCAACTTCTTTCACCGAGAATTGCAGCTTTCCAGCATGCAAGATGGTTCAATCCAGATAGACAGCCAGAGAAATACCACCAAGATGTCAGTTGATTTAGAGTCCTAATGCTTGCTAATGATCAGTTCCTGAGTTACAGAAATCACTGGGAAAATGAAGGAAAATGGCCATAGAAAGCTGACAACTGTTCACAGAGATAAAAAGATGCACATCCACTCCTGCAATGAATTTGTGAGGGCTGCTTCTCCCTTCCCAGAAGAGCAATGGAGCTGGTGAAGGATCTAGAAAATACATCTTACTTTCTAGAAATCAGAAAATATTTCTTATTTCTGAGGGAGCTGAGGTGTTTAGTCTGGAGAAAAGGAGGGCTCTTACCACTTCCTGCAACTACCTGGAAGGAGGTTGTAGCCAGGTGGAGGTCAATCTCTTCTCCAGGATTATAAGTGGTAGAGTAAGAGGTAAAGGCCTCAAACTGTGCTAGGCAAGGTTTGGTTTGTATGTCAGGAAAAATTTCTTCACAGAAAGCATTGTCAAGCATTGGAATGGGCTGCCCTGGTTGGAGTGGTATAGTCACCATTCCTGGAGGAATTTAAAGGATGCATAGATGTAGCACTTAGGGACATGGTTTAGTGGTGGACTTGGCACTGTTAGGTTAATTATTGGACTTGATGATCTTAAAGGTCTTTTCTAACCTAAATGATTCTCTGATTCTGTGAAATTTTGCAAAATTGGTCCCACTGGGTACATTTGGCTTATTTGAAGTCCTTCTTTTGATGGTGTGTATTTGTTAAACCTATCTGTAATAATCTCATGATGTTCCAGCATGGACCTTCACAAACTTAAATCCACAACTGTTCTGGCATCTCACCTTTTGTTTTATTTTTCTTTCTGCTTTTCATTCTGTTTCCACAGTCAGGAGTGAGAAACAAAGGGGGATTAAATTAGATTCGTTTCCATCATTCCAATTATGCTGAATTTGAAGATAATGTGTGGAGGGTTTTTTTGCTATCTGGGGTTTAATTATCAAGGGATTAGATGGAAACTGAGGTATTTGAGGTGTGTGGCTTTTAAAATTTCTTTGGTAATAATGTGAGCTTCATAAGGCTATTGCTAATCTTGAATTACTATCTGCCTTCCTGTGGTTTGCCATGATTAACTGGAGGAAGAGATTAAAATGGTATTTGCCTTTTATGAGCAGTTTATCAACTTGACCTGGCCAGCCCAGAACCAAAAAGCAAAGGAAGAAAATGCTGGCAAGGATTAAAGATTGAGGTCCTCTTTTCCCATTGGTCTTCTGATATCTGGCGTGTTTGTTGGGATGGAAAGTGCAGGCAGTGTCCTTGAAGGTGACAAATTGCTCCAGATGCTGCCAGGCATCTGGCAAGGAAGATTGTTGTGGGTCAGGCTGGCTCTGATCTGCCTCTCCCAGAGGAGCCTCCTCTGGAAACAGTGACAGCAAAAGCAAGTCTTCTGGCTTTGAGCTGGGGACATGATCATCCTGGTCATCCCCCTCCTGGTCCTGGAAGCACATGGCACTTTCCCAAGGGAAGCTTCTGGCCAGCAGTTTTGCCTGGGAAGGACCTCCTGCCATCTGCAGAACAACCTTGCAGGAGGGGTCGGAGGAGCAGCCCTGAGACCCCTTCCATGACTGAGCTTCCTCACAATGTATGTTTGATGAAGAAGAAAGCAACATTTCAAAAATGAATGTAATTTTTTTTAAATCCTCTTTTAATCTTGTTTTTAGAAATCCCTCAATGAGGGATCACTTTGAAAAATTCAAATGGGAGCAGTAATGGAGACATGAGCCAGTGTTATTTGTGATAAAACCAAGCTGGTTGGTAGGTTCTTGGGGAAATAAGAGGGAAAAATTGTTATTTTCTTTGATAAATTTTGAATTCCAGTGATAAACCTGTGGATGCTCATCTATAACGCCTCCCATTTTTGCTACCAGATGCTGGGGCTCGAATCTTTGCTCCCTCTTTGTTGAACAGGTGTAACCCCCCTTTGTGTTCCTTTGCATTTCCAAGTCAGACTAACCAGGCAAACATAACTTAGGGAGCAAACATAACTTAGCTGCATCCATGGTTCTTACCTCCTGTACAGGCAAGCAGCATCACCTGAACAGGCAGACCTAGTGTTTAATGTACTACCGAAACAAATATGCCAAGGGGTTTTGCCAGTGATCTGGATCACAGAAACTGGAAATGAAAAAGAGCAGATAGACTTTTACAATGCATTTTCCTGTCAAAGCAAGGTTGTTCCCTGCAGTATTTTCTAGTGGACTTCCCTGGCCTATTTCAGATGACCTTGTGGGATGGGGAGAGGTAGGAGAAGGGAATCTACTGGTTTCCTCTGAAGGCTCTTTATCTAGTTTGAATAATATGACATAGAGCAAGGCAAAATGAGTGTTCAGAGAATGCATCTACAACACAATATTTAATGTAATTTTTGCATACTTTTTTATTTGCAACCCACTTGCTATGCCTACCACTGTGTCAGTAACATCAGATAGATGAAAAAAGAAAGTAACAAAGATAGTGTCAATAGTCCACCTTTGCATGACTGCTCTTCTTTCTCTTAGCAGGATTGTCTTGGGTTCTTTCTTCCCCTGCGAGGAAAAATAAATGGTAAGAGCTGCAATGATTGGCAGCAAGCCTGAGAACAGCAGATGTGAGCCTGCACAGCTGGACAAATACAAAAATACACTTTCTACCTACATTTGTATTAAGGTTGCCCCAGGGATACCCCAGTGCCTACGGGGGCCTTAGTATTTGCACAGCCAAAGCCATCAGGCACATTTACATATATGAGAACACTTGGTATCCTTTTCAAAGTCAAAGAGAGCAACAATTAAACCAGCATAAAGGAAAATTGGCTGCGTGGTTTTTCTCTCCCATAATAGAAAGACTGAGGGTGGAGATATTAAAAAAAATTAGGCTTGACAGAGGTGAAGAATTTATGAATTAAACTGACACGTTTTCCTTTAATTTACTGTTGTCTACCCATTTATTACGTGGAAACCTAAAAAGGACCTGATTTTGCCTCCCAGGCTGCAGTTGCTATGTCAGACACTAAAGTTAGGTGTTTTAGATAAGATTTTTATATTAAAGTTCCTTATGCAAAAAGAGAAAGACTTTGCTAAATAAGGAAAAATTTAAAAGCCTCATTTCTTGCTATGGTGTTTTGCTAGATTTTTTCACTCTGATGTTTGCCACAGTATTTGCTGGCATTCATCATCAAACAAAATTTGGGACCAGGGGTATTTTAATTATATCTATTAGCAAAAAAAAAATTGGAATTTCCTATACTCCATAGCTTGCTCATGATTATTTCCAGTTGCATCTACCAACAGCCCTGTTGTCCCACAGGGTCTCTGCACAAGGATATATCCACCATCAGGGCAGAGCAGCAGGGCCTTGGGTCTCTGCCTGTGATCCCCTGGCATTCCCACCTGGGCTTGGCATTCCCACCCAGGCTATTTCCTCATGCTGGCAGCAGCAGCAATTTCAAAACAGAAAATGACATGTCTAATTTCTCTCAGCAGAAAATAGCAGAGAGCCGTTGAAATGGATGAGTTCCCACAGAGAGAAGTAGCCATTGAAAAACTCGTTTCTGTGAGATGTAACAGAGTGAACTCTGGTTTTGTCATTCAACATGGCAAATTTATGCTGAGAAAGGGGGAGTAGAATAAGAAGACTCAAGTGTTTCAGTGCAGCAGAGAGTATCAATGCTGTTACTTGTTTCTATTCTGAAACATAACAGGAGAATGCAAGAGTCAGAAAATAAGTATGAAAAATATACTGGTGTATCTAAATGAAAATTAGTTTTTGCCTTGCAATGCTTCTGTAATGCCAAGTATTTTTGTTCTATCAGGGCAATGAAAAATAATATTCTAAGCCTGGTGTTTCCCCACAGCAACTTTCAGTTTTGCTGAGACCACTTTTTTTTGTATGGCTGAACAAAAGAGAAAGATAAAGAAATCTGACAGTGCTTCCTGGGATGCTGGAGCCAACAAGATGATACTGTAGTGACCTTCCAGCCTGCATGCTCTGGGATGCCTTCCAGAGCCCTGCAGAAGCCAGGGCATTCTCCTGGAATCAGGATGCTGCTTCCCTGGCACCCTGGGGTTAAGGGACTTTGCTCTTTCCATGTTTGCACGTCTCATCCAGGGCTCAACCCTTACTGCTGGGACACCCATGTCCTCATGCTGCTCCCATCTGCATGAAACCACCCTGAAATCCTTGCAATTAAATAAATTTCCATACGTAAGATGGTCTTATAGAAAGATGGGGACAGACTTTTGGCAGGGCCTGTTGCAGTAAAACGTGGGGTAATGGTTTTAAACTAAAATAAGGTGTGTTCAGACTAGATACAAAGAAACCTGTTTTATAAGGATGGTGAGAAGCTGGCCCATCCACCAGAGAGGTGGTGGATGCCCCATCCCTGTAAACTTTCAAGGCCAGGTTGACTGGGGCTCTGAGCAACCTGATCTAGTTGAAGATGTCCCTGCTTGTTTCAGGGGGTTTGACTAGATGACTTTTAAAGGTCCCTTCCAACCAAATCAATCTGTGATTCTGTGAAAACAGAGTGCCTCATAGAGTAGCACTTCCCATGGGATTGAGCTCTTCTGCTTAGTACCTGAAGGCACAACCATGTGGATCATTCAGTGCAATTTGGAAAAAGTCATTTTAATTTTGGCACTGGCAGTGGAGCACTCTTGTATTGCTCCTGTTGGTAATTAAGAGAAAGCAAATCACAGGGGAGGACACTAAAAGTATTAATTAACAACACTTTCAATGAGAAAAAGTTAGTAATTTTAGAAAGGTTGCTTTATGCCTGGAGAAAATACTTAAATAGGGTAATCACACTGTTGGACATTTGACAAATGCACACTAGTAAGTAAATGGAGGTATTGATTACACATTTAGATAATCACCAGATCCTCCATGCTCTTGCAGGCATGTCCCCATTCTCCTGCCTCAAGCTTTGACTTCGAGTAGTGAAAAAGACACTTAATTCCAAACATGCAACCACGTTCACTCACTGGCCTGAAAAGTTCATGTGTGTTTCCCACCATCTGGAGCACCCACTCTGAGATCCCACAGAGCCACAGTGGCTGGTTTGTGGCAGGCACACAGGGAGCAGAGCCCTGGCTGGGCTGCTCACCCCATGACAGCCAAGCCTAGAGGATTCCAGCTGGAATGGCAGGACTGCTCCCCAGGGCAGGCTGCTTTCTAGCCTTGCCAAGCATCCTGCTCTAGCTTTGCCACAGCCCTACCAAAACATGCACTTTTTTCACAAAACCAACAGAGAGAGGCAGAAACTTTGCAACTAAAAAGGCTCACAGTTTTTGCCTTCTCCAAACAGACAATAATCCAATAAAAGAGCCCACTGGCAGGATCCTGGACAATGAGTGACACTGTGTTATTATCAGCATCCCACTGGTGTTCTGGCAAGGTACAGCCACTCTCAGCTGATCCTCCTGACAGCATTCAAAGGCACAGCTTGTTGGAGCCACAGCAGCTCCTCTGAGCTCCAATTGCCATGCAAACACCACCCAATTTTTTATATTATCATGACACCAGGTGTCCTGTTTAATATCAAATTATATCCAGATAAGTATGAGAAATTCAGTTATTTACTCCATGCTGGTGGTATCTGTGCAAAATTTATTCTGACAGAGGTTTTAGAGGCATGCCTTTATGCTGACAGTGACTGAGAAATAATGAAGAACACCCAATAAGTTCCTAAACCAGATCTATTCCTAAAAGTGTTGGACTGGGTCACCTTTCCTATAACAGTTTCAGCACTGATTAATTAAAGTACAGTTTGGCTTCAGCTAGGCAAAGAGCTTGTATCTGCCCTTCTACACATGAACTCCCAAGAATGACACAACTGCTGCTTTTCTTTGGAATCCTGTCAGAAACAATCAGCCTTTAATGGCACATAAAATTTAATTTTTGGTAACAAAAAGATAGGTTAATAAATTACACTGGCAGGAGCAGAAAGCAATAGTAGGGATCTGGAGCTTTTGGGGTCTTCCAGTGTCTTCCTTTTCTGACCTCTGCTAATTATGTTTTTCTTTCACACTGACAATGCATTTTTCCATTGGAAAAAAAGGCTGCTTCTTTTGAGTCATCACTGCAGAAAATCTCTTCTTGTAGTGGGGTTCTCTGTGCCTGGCATCGGTGGCCACCTTCCTCAGGGCAGGTCCTATCTCCCAGTGGTGGCATTGAAATAAAAACACAGACATCCTATTATTAGCTAAACTGTAGACAACTCCAGATGTGGAATTTGGTTTCTGAAATTACAGATCCAACCAAGTAAGCCCTGAGCCAGTAAAATTCAGTTGTGTTTCCTCTGACTCATAACTGTTTTTTCAGAGAGGTTTTTTAGCAAAATTTCTTCAGCAATTCCTCTGTTGTTGCCTGACTCATACTGAAACACCAAAATCATTATTGAAGTGAAATCATAGCAAAGGGGGTGTGAATACTTGGTGTTTATCAGTTCAAAATGCCTTAAAAAAACATATCTTGCTATGAAACGTGCTTTGTCCAATAATTAAATACCATATTACTTACAAAAGCAAACAAAATCATATAAATGTCATATAGAAACAGATGAAGTTTAGCACTTATGAAAATAAATTTTTAATGTAAGGTTAATTTATTCTTCAATAAACCTTCATTTATCCTTCTGGCACCTGTGTAATATTTGTGCTCAGCTTCCCACCCACTTTCAGTCTGAAAGCCTGTCCATGACAGCAGGAAAGAGGATGCTCAGTGTGAAGTGTGAGCTGTTCAGGTGTCCCAGATGAGCAGTGGTGCAAAGTACAGAGCTGCAAGCAGTGATTCCTGACCATGGGAACAGAAACTCGTGCAGAGGTGGGGGCAGAGGTGCCCTCACACCCCCCTGACGGGACAAAGGGATGGCAGAGAGGAGTCAGGCTAGCCACCAGGTCACTGAAGCCTCTGCTCCTGAGGAAAAACTCCAAACTGCTGTGGTTTCCTCTGTCCTGGGGTGATCTGCTGCAGAAGGGCTGGTGCTGTCGTGCAGTCCACACCCTCACTGTGGGTTTGCAGCTTGGAAGCAGCATGGATGGGGGATGCTGTGCTTGAGAATGGCCTGGTCCCAGCTGCAGTGGGGACCCCACTAACCCCCCCTGGGCTTTGCAGTGCCACAAACCTCAGAGGCCTGTGAAGGTGGACCTCAAAGGTGCATTTTGGTGGGAAAAAAATGTTGCAACAAGGATTTGTTTGCTTTCTGAATCAAAACTCAAACTGTTGTGGCAAAAGAAGCAACTAAAAAAATCCCCTAAGTCTGGGAGCTCATATTTACCTTCTTACCAGCTCTGCAGATACTTAATTTGAATGTTGCTTGATCTCCTGTCTCCCCCATGTATCATCACTAATTAAAGTACACACTCTGCATTTACCCAAAGGAGGATGTGGGAGGCAGAAGAGGCTCAATCTCAGTGCTGGTGCTGCTGTATTGCCTCTGCAGAGCCAAATGCAGAGAAACCAGAGTCCTGCTCAGAGCCTGGCAGTAGCAGCACAGACCTTTCCCTGCACTGCTCTGCGTGATGGAAATCCTCACAGTGGGAGTGGCCTTTCCAGGGGAAAGGGTCCAGTGAAAGAAGGGGCTGTGACTCCCTGGGAAGATGGGGTGAGCCACACCACAGCGTGGGCACATGTCCACACTCCTTCTTTAGGGGCTGCTCAGGCCAGAGCAAGCCAGAACTGTGCCAGTAGCAGTCCCATAGGTCTGTGATTTGATGTCTCCACGACCTTCAAATATTCCTACTAACTTCCTGCTCGAGTGAAATTCAAACAAAGCTTTGTGCTTTATTTGGACACATCTCCCCCAGCCTGCATCCTGGAGACACCCCTCTCAGATGTCCCCAAGAGCCCAGCCATCCCCAAACACACATCCACTCATCTCAGCAGCAAAATAAGATTGCTGACTTCTCCCCAGCTTCTGGTTCCAGGCTAGAGGTCTGTGTCCTCCAGTCTCCACTGCACCCCAGCTGCACCTCACCCCTATCCCAGCCAAAATGTGGAGTATTTTTGGCAGTGCTCAGCTCTGCAGCCACACTGATCCTCAAGCTTACAACAGCCCCACCTGCCCCACAGTGCTACAGGTAGCACCAACCTGTAACAGAAAAAGGGAGAGTTTAAAGCCTAAAAAAGCCAGGGGGGGAATACAGACACTTTTAGCCTCAGAGACTGTCTATGTCTCAAAAGATTCAAGAAGATGGTGTCAGAGGAGGACGTGCTGAACTCAGCGTGTTTAACATTTGGACAAAGTCTTTCCCTTGTCCCCAACTTAAGTTCTAGTGCATGCTCTGCTCTATATGAGTGAAATGCATCCATGTCCATAAAAGCTATGGAAAAGCACTGCTGAGAACTTCTACAGCTCTGAATAATTAATTCACAGAACTATAAAAAGCTACAAGGGAATGAAATTTAGAAAAATCTAGTTTTACGATAATTATAGTTCAAACCAGGAGAGCACTTGGACCCAAGACAGATGCATTAGTAGGACAACTGAGCATAGTGGATCAAATTCAGACTTGGCAGAGCTGCATGGTCTTATAGACAGCTCCTCCTGGGGTGGATTCAGCCCAGGCAGAGAAAGCAGCCCCTACAGATAATTTGATGAAGTGAGTTGAAATCTAAAATCACACCTCTTAGTAGGGAAGGCATAAAAGAAAGGAGTACAATTGTTTCAGGTTAGCATTCATGCCCCAGGTGTAACTAGGGAGTGACTTTTTCTGAAATATTTTGTTATATGCTAGTTTTACCTGTTCCCCTTCTACAGTGCTTCCATTACCATGTCTACTGTGTTACCACTGGTTCATAAAATCCCAGTTTGTTTGTGGACCATATCACATGTGCTGGGATTCATGTGTTGCTTGCAGACACAGACCCTCAATCTCCTAACCAGTTATATTTCTAATCCATGTTTTTCATGGCAAGTTTGAAAACATTAACCCTGAGCCCTGAGTCACTACCAAGCGAACACAGAAGTTTCCTTTAATTTTCCTAAGTTTAAAGCCAGTCATTACTGTGCCCAGTTAGATGTTGAATCTTTGGGACTCCCTCTCAGGTAGGGAGATGTGGGATTTTTATAGTTTATGTGCTAGCACATGTACTCAGGCTGTGTACTGGGCATGTTTTAATTGACTGCTGGAGGAGCCAGTGTTGGGTGATTAGTTTATGGCAGACATCATGCAATCCCGGAGAGCTCAGCATCTCAGGGGGCTCCACAAGACTCTGCACAGGATCCCCCAGACCAACTCTGCCTTTACTTGTTTTCTGGTAAAAGAGCATACCCACAGACAGGCAGGAGTTTATTGCTTTTTCTTAGTAACAGCAGCAGATCACCTGAGAATTCAGTTCTATGAGAGCCAAAATTGTCAGGCTACTCACAGACCAAGAAGGAGATTATCACAACTTCAGAGGAGCTGTTTTAATGTCCAGTGTCCTGTTTGGCACAGGACCAGGCCCTTCCAGTCATACCTCCTGACTGAAGACATATGTGAATTGGGAGAGGGGTCTGTCCAGTGCCAGCTCCTGTTTCCACAAGATCCCTGCTATGGCATTATTCATTACCAATCCAAAGTTATTGGGCACTGCCATGGCACACTATCAAACAAGGACTCTTGTCACAGTGGTGAACTATGATTTTCTAGAGAATTTGTTTACTAAGAGCGTTGACATCTTCCAAAGCAAAAGGCTCTCCTATATGCCATTGCCATTCCATGTGCACAAGAGGGGTGTGCATTATAAGCAGATATCCTCTCCTTCATTTGCAAGTGCGGGAGTTATTTGACATGACATGAAGCAACTGGAGAGAGGAAGAAGGAATTACTGTATCATTCAAAAAGGCATCCAGCTCTGCTGTGGGGTTCCTGCTCCAAAGGGAACTAAATCCGTTTCTCTGAAACTCAGCTTTTTACAGCTCTAAAGTGGGTGGCAGGTAAAGCATCACATATTTTTCCTTTGTGTCCAAAAACATTAGGGTCAATTAAAGGGAAGAGCATCTGCTGAGCATTCAGATGATGGAGAAACGGAGAGTATGCCTGTCAGCTTATGGATAAAGCAAAGCAGGTGGGAACTGTGGGCAGGAAAAGGGCAGAATGACAACTCAAAACAATGATGAAAAGATGGGGAAAAGGCCTGGGAAAAGGATGCGGTTCAGTAGAGACGCGTGTGAGGCAGGCAGGAACAATCAGCTGTGCAAACACAGCCTGGGTTCAGCTGCCAAAAAAAGAGATGAGAGGGTGGTTATGGATTGCAGAGTGAACATGATTTAACAATTTCATGTTGCTGTGCAGAACATAGATGTTCTAGTGTGGATATAGTAGGAGAAGAGCCCATACAATGGGAAATTACCCTTCCATACCAGACAGAGTGATGTGCTGTGTCTCGAGGAGTGGAGCTTGTAGAAAGCCCAGCTGCCAAGCAGAGGTGGAAAATATCTCAGGAGCAGAGGCTGACTGAATAGGGGTTTAGCCTAAATATGTGAAGCCTGAAGGGAAACATAATCCTCCATCTACGTAAAATATTGTCATAAATGGATGTCTACCATAAGCAGGGGTAATGAGCTTGAATTAAAGCAAGCAAAAATTCAGAGCATGCGTGGGAGAAAAAATCCTGCAGGTAAGGAGAGCAGTTAGGGAGATTGAAATTTCCACCATCCTAACATGCAGGTCAGACAGAGGTGGTTAGAGATTATTAAGTGGTACAAGCTGCCTTGAGGCTGGAGAAAAAATTAAATGAGCCCTTGTGACTCCTTCTAGCCCTGGTTTTCTGTAATTTATCAGAGGATTCACAGCTGCAGTTTTCCACATTTTCATGGTTTAAAAATGTAGTTCCACTGTCCAACACCACAGAGGAGATGCTGGGAAAAAGTGAAAGCCTTCTTCTCTATGCCCCTTGACACCTCACAACTTTTGGAGCAAAATCCCCATGAAGTCACCAGCAGGATTTGCTCTGGTCTCCTCTGGAGCTGAGAAAGTAATGCTCCTAGGTTTTTTTTAGTTTTGTGGAGCTGAAATATAAACAACAAAATACAGATGGGTCAAAATAAGAGCAGTGTTTCTGTTCAGCTTCCAGGTTGTTTAATTCTTCTTTCTTTCATCATTCCTTGTCAATCTCTAAGTCTATTCAAAGTCAGGATTAAAGAAAACCCCCTCAAATTCCTGTTCTGGAAGTGCCAATGCCAAGCTGCTCACTTTTGTGAATTTGTTCTGCTTTTGCAGCAGAAATGATTCACAAATTGAGATTCATGTGGCCTTTTAGTCTCCCAGAAGCTATTATGAATATATTGGCTCAGGTTTAATTTCTTCATTTGCTTTTTTGGAGGGGAGCAGCCTCCTGCTGCGTAATAGCATGGTTAGTTACAGAGAAAGACAAAGCATCTCAGAAGGTGCTTCACCTCTTCACAGATACACCTCAAAAGCCAAAGGAGAGTGGTCAGAGATGCAGCAGAGGGGTCAAGCAAGATACTGTAATCATGAGGGTGAATAGTCCAGCACAGGACATGTTACCCAGGGAAGAAATGTTTTTTCCATGCTAGAGTTTCAAAATCCGGTGGAATGAGGGTGTGGACATTCTCACCTAATTTTTAAGTTGGTCATACTGTGATCAGAGGTGGGACTAAGACCCGAGAGGACTGCTCTATTTTGCCAACAGAGTTAAACCAGAAAATTCCTAAGTGCCAGCAGAATTTCCCATACTATTTCATACCTAGAGCATACTTTTCCCCTGTATCTAAATTGCCAATAGTTAGAGTGTGTCTCCAGGCTGCCGTGGCAAGGGCTTGCTGCTGAATCTGTTCCACACCACATCCCACCCCTCATCTCTCCTTGGCTTATTTCTTCTGCTGGATTCTGTCTGGAGGCTTGTTAATAAGGACAAACATCTCATTTCCTTGCTTTGTTTCATGATAACAGCATAGATACATACATCAATATGGTCTTTAAAATAAAATATAAAGAAAATTAAAATGAACACCCTTTCTTTCATTGCTGCGCCACTGCAGCATGGGAGAGAACAATTTATGCCAACTCCTCTCACTTTCTTCTAGCATTTACTGGGGTTTTAGGGCCAAATGTCAGCCAGAGAAGACACCCCACAGCAGTAATGGCTGTAGTCAGAACAATCTCAAAATGCACTTTGCAAATACTGAAAAGCATTTTCCCTATCGGAAAGAAGGAAAAAAAAAAAGTGAAAATCACCGGTGTGTTACTCTGATCAAAATGAGCACATATTTTTATGTAGGCTTGGCTTACAACTGCACCAAACAGTTTTTGCTTTCACTGGATCTGCTGGATGTCTACCCGTGATTACAGGTCACCAGGAAGGGCAGAAACCATTTTGACTTTCAGAGCCTGGGTGATTTAGCAAAATAGGGCTATTAGGAGATGACTGTCTTGTAACCAAGCCAATTTTAGTGCAGCTCTGGAAGCTCTACACTGATACAACCATGACAGTACACGTAAGGAAACCACCCTGTCTCCTTGCAACACTTTTCTGCCTATTAGCTAGACAATAAATTTCTAGGAGTGTTCTATTTCTTTACATACAGGTCAGATATCTAAAGCCAAGATGATGTTTAAAACCAGCACAGAGACTTGATTAAAGCACAAAAAATGTGAGCAAAATGAACATACCTTTACATCCACCATTGTAAAGGAATATGCAGGGCTGCCAGGGCTTCCATCACCTCCATGGTGTGGCTCTCCTGAAAAGAGGGGTGCTTAGTCAGAGGTGGTACTAAAAGAGCCTTTCCGGGTGCTTGCATAGGCAAGGGATGGACGAGACAATCGATCTGCTTGGATTTAAAAAGACAGATTTATGAAGAATAATTGCCTTCTAACTTGGCAGACAAGTGTACTGCCTTGAAGGGACTCACAGCTGTGTCCTGTTCTCATGGAGTTAACTGAGCTAAGAAAAAAAAACATTTGATCTATTCTTCATGCCTTAATTCAACATACTGAGAACCTCCCAGGATATTTCTATTTGAATTGCAGAAGGCTTTCCATTTTGATGTGTTGGCAGTGAATATCTGTCACTCTGATAGCATTTTCTACATGGAAGTATCACCAACAGTTACAGTAGACAGGAGCATATACATCACCCAAATGGCTGACTGTGTGTTGTGGGAAAAGCAAGATGGGCTACCTTAGACTATTAATGCAGCTTGCCTTGAGCAACATGAGTTTTACGGCCAGAATCCCAGATTTTTTACCATTTCTGAGCTAGATTGACAGCTCTGGCATTTAGCTTCATTTAAAGCTAAGCCACAAATTAAGTACATAACAAATAGATCAGGCAGCAGCACCACTCATGTTCATAACAACCTTCCAAACTTCATCCATCATTTCGTGCAACTCCCTGCAAAGATATCTGACTCTCACCTTTTAAAAAGACAGATTTTTCATTTTTAAATTTCATATTTTCTCAGTATTTGAACATAGCTGGAAAATTCCTGCATCACCTTCCCAGGGAAGGGGAGGAGGCAAAATCGCCTGCAGGAGATCTTGAAAAGTGACCACAGAATTAAATGAGCAATACAAAAAAAATGAGTCTCCAAGAAGAAAGAAAAGTAAATTTCTTTTCCAAGCTGAAGCTTTTTTTCCCTTCTCTCTTTTTTTCCCTTCTCTCTACACAATGTTGCTTCATTAGGTCTAAGTTGATGATATCAGCACTGAAACCAGCATTTATAGAATACGATGCAGCCACCAGGAGAACCAGTTTGCAAACCCTCTCGTGTTACCTTTCTGCCCTGACTCAGACTGTGAAGCTCATAATTTATATTCTTTTACTTACATGAAGAACATGAATAAAGCTGTATAATCATATTTCCAAGGTAGATCATTAGTACTCAAAGAAAAGTCTGTCCTATGGAAACTGTCTTCAGGAGAGGGTTACTTAGGGATGCATCCTCTGTTCTCTGGGTATGTTAAGCACATGATTTCTTCACTGAAAATGTGTCTTGAGGGTGGTTTCTCTAATGCAGACCTTTGCAAGGCAAGAAAAAGCCCATAGTGATACACACAATATCTGCAACACTCTGTTGGATGTAGAGGGACCAAGACATTGCCCAGTTCCATGTTAGGACTCTGGTTCATGCCAACTTCTCCTTTCACTCTGCAGGAAGGAAATCCTGAGCTTGGTCCCAGCCTGGGGACTGGGACTGAAGGGGACAGGGCCAAGGAACTGCTTCATTTTAGTCTCAGCCCAGGTGAGGAGAGGTAGCACTCAATATGAAATTTACATTGTTAACATTAAATTGTAAATTATATGTTTCTGCTAAATCCATTATTTGAGGGTTTTGAAACCTGCCCAGTTTAAAAAAGTAAGACCCCAACACACTTCTTTGTATTGATAGGATGATCAAAAAGGGCAGTTTAGGCCATCTCTGCCAGAAAAGCATTACCCTGGAGGGAAGCTGTTCTTGCTTGACATATCCCTTTGTTTCCCTGAGAGGCCATCCAAAGGTCTGTTTCATGACCTGCATATTCAATTTTTTTCTGGCACTTACAAGACATGCTTATGCTAAATGCATGCAGATCTCAAATGTGCCTTCAGGAAAAATTTCCAAATGAGTAAATTCAATTAACTGAGTTGACTCTTCAAATTTTTTTTTTTTTTTTTTACAGTCTACAAACAACCATTCACTGACCATGGGATGGTTCATATTGCATCCCACCAGCATGGTCAAACTCAGGATAGCAGCACAGGGGAGGTTCCTTCCCTGAATGAATGTCATAACTGCACTCAGGAGAGGTCTGAGAGACAACAGCCCCTCAACTGGTGCTCTGGGGGCCTGCTGACACTCGGTGCTCTCCTGGCCCTTGCTTCCCAACAAGAGGAACCTGAACTCTCTGCAAGGAGAATCATCTTCCACAAAAGCCTCCTCAGCTGGATTTGACAGCATTGATCTCATATGGGAAATGTTAAAATACTTTGCAGAGATTCAGGTCTACTTCCTCAACCAAGCCTGCATCAGGCATTCACAACTGAAATACTGCTGCTCACATCTCCCTGGCACTGAATGGAAGCACAGAGCACCCCACACACCCCTCCATCCTGCTTCCTTCATGACTCAGCTCATCCCTCACTTCTTTGCCAGCTTTTCACTTCTTCTCCCGGCCAAGGTATCACACTCTGTGCTCCAGCTGCAGGACTGTCATTTCCCTGTGATCACTGCCCTGTAGCTACCCACTAATTTTGGTACCTGCCTTGTCCTTTAATTATATCTCTGCAACAACCCTGCTCAAATGCTGTCAACCCTTCTCAGTCCTTTCCTCGAGGAGAAAACAGACCCAGCTGGCAATAAATGCTGGGGTTCACTGTACATGGTGAATGGACCACTTCAGGTTTAGCATAGAAGCACACAGAGCTCTATTTTCTGCTGTCAGGGTTAATACAAAAGGTATTAAACTCAGTATATCCTGTCTCCTGTACTTCTCTCCTTCGAAGTGTCACGCATCCTGCAGTATGATGTGCTCTGCCAATCTGTCCCAGTTCTCTTGATGAAGCTTGGAAAAGCAATTCATTCCTTAGCTGATATTATACAAGACATTAGAGTGTTCTGAAACATGTCTGCCATCATTTTGATGGTATTGTTCAAATGCTATCACTAGAGACTAGTCTGCTTAATGTGGCAGCAGTGTTCCTCTGCGGTGGCTTGTCCCACACAGTGAGTGAGGAGACCTTGTACTGAAATGTCTCAGGGCTTTTCTGCTACCCTCTTATGCACTAGTCCATCATCTCTTGTGTGTGAGGCACCCCAATCCCCTCTGTGCTCCACTCCAAAGCAGTTCTTAACCCCCTGAGCTGCTTTGATTTGTGAATCCCTTCAAACTCATCTCATGGAGCTGACAGCAAACCTTTACCTTCTATGTCGGAGGACTTTCACATTTTACTTGATGCTAGTCCTAGTCCTTTTGTTGGGGAAGATGCTGAAAAAGTCACTCATCTTGAATTTGATCTTTGAAGGTCATTGGTTACAAAGCCACCTGCCTCCCCACCATCTTCTCTTGTTTCAAATCCCAGGTCCTTACTGTGCTTTTTTGCCCTGCTCCTATTCCTACCATCCAGATTACCCTGTCTATCTCTACATCTGTTCTCCCCTCGCTAGTCTGTCTCCACCTGATTTTCACAGCTTTGCCTTATGCATCCATACGCTTGAACTGCAAGCGTGGCATTCCTTCATCCTTGGCTCCAATGCCCAATTACAGAGGAAGAGTTCCCCAGACTGTGTTGGGCTGGAGCCTTAAGTCCGGAGATGAAATCATCTGAGAACTTATCTGCAGCACCATATATCTAAAGTGTAATAGTGATAGTTTTTTTCAGAGGTTTATGTCTTGGCCAGGTTTGAGGAGAGAGGAAAATGAAAACTGATCCAGTTGCAAATCAAACCCACCTACTGAGCTTCATTTCCTGCTCCAAAATAAGGCACTGCAGTTCAGGCTAAAGAGCTCCAAGAATTCTGACTTAAGGAAATTAAACTGGTTTGTGTCAGACTTTTTCCAAATTTGATGGATCAAATTTGCTGAAGCTTGCAAAGCCACCAACCTCTGGGACAGGTAGTATAATATGTAATTAATTTGGATTCAATCTCATTTGACAAGGCAGAATCAACTGAAAACAGGAGTTGAGAATGGAAATTGTTTAGTAAGTCTAAATTCACACAGCTGTGAAAATTAAAATGTTCTTCTCTTCCAAGAGTCCAGAAGAACAGAGAAAAGGTAATGAAATACAAGCTACTAGTAATAATCTTCATATTTAGTTAAAAAAAAGAAAAAAAAAGAAAAAAAAAAGATTAGACACTAAAAAAGATTTATCTCAAGTGTCATAAAAAAAGTCAGATTTTGGTCAGCAGTCATCTTTAGCCCCTTCTAAATTTCCAGTCACAGTTTCTGAAAGACAAAAAGTTTAAGGTTGAGTTAGAAGCCGATGGAAGACCTTCCATAGTCATGTGTTACAGCTCCAGGATCCCATGGGATCCCATGCTCAATTACCCACTAAACATGTTTCTCTGTATTACTCTGCACCATGCTGCAGAATATGACATTTTCAAGTAATTTGGGCCTTTCATGTCTTTAGTTTACCCTCAGTTAGGAGGGGTTCTCGCCTCAAAGCAAAGCTGACATTTGCTTTCATTTGTTGATGGCAATTACATATTTACCCAGCCTTCAACAGAGCAGGCACCCAAAAGTTGCCCTCTGAATGTTACAACAATATGAATCAACAATATCACTGCTCTATCAGCAGCACAGCTTTTCCCCAGCTCACTCTTTCCATCTCCACGGTTCATGTAAAGCAGGTGCCATTAGTCTCTCTGCAGCAGCAGCAATAGATGCACTCTATGGCTCCATTCCCACCCCAATCCCAATGCCAAAAGATGCTTTTCCCAACCCAGTCCTCTTTCACATGCGCAGACAGAGACAATGGTCTCTAAACAAGAGTGGGAGCTCTGTGTTCCACTTAGTGAGTACCTGCAGCTCCTTTCCAGAGGAGGCTGGGGCGCTGCCTTTTCTGGATTTGGGGATCTGCTTTACCCGTCCTTCTATGGCAAATGAAAAAAACCCCAGTACCTCTGGGTTAGGGATCTGCTGGACCTTGTTTCAGCTCTTTATGCATGTCTCTCTGCTTGCAGATCACAAGTTGCTGGACCATCCCCAAATACATGTGCCCGAGTTTGCCCTGAACGTCTTTGCACAGCACCCAGGGCAGGTGGCTTCATCTCACCACGCTCAATTTCAGCCACACACACTTTCTCCAGCTGCTGTCACAGCCTTGGAGAGGACTCCAGCACTGCAGAGACCCCTTTGCCACTCCACCTTCATGATTTCATCCTTAGTGACATCACTGTGGTGAGTTGAGGCATTAGTGTCCCTGACAATAAACCCGTGTGAACACCCACCTCCAAACAGCCGAGCAGGGTCAGCTGCAGATGGGCTCTTGCAGACCCCCATGGAGTTATAAAACTCACACAGCCTGACTGCAGTACCTGTACAGCACATTAGCCACATCTTCACTGCACAACACTTTAACACAGAGAGCCAGGGAGCATCTTCAGTCATTTACCACAAAGAATGACAGAACTTCAAAGAGAAAATACAGCTGCAAGTTTCAGTAATTCAGGAGAAAATATGCTCGTTCAAGACTCCATACATATATCTTCTCACATTATGTAAAATTAATTTCCGTTTCAGACAAAGCCAAAGAATTATTAGGATGAAAGGTCACTTAAAATGATCTGTGTTACTGATTTTATCAGCCACTACTTACAGCTTTAAAAAAGTCAATGCCATCTAATAGTGTCTATATTTCATCTGTTGAGAAATCTAATACTCTCAGAAAGGAAGCAATATCAAACTGCACGGTCAGTCTTATGTGGAAGAGAAATACAATTCTAAGAAACAATAAGAGAAAGAAAATCATGGAACCAAGCTAATATGCTGCATTTATACACAGAAGGAGCAAAGAGGAAGGGGAGAAAAAACAAAATTATTGTGATGAATAGTGAGGACATTTTACAAATCATGCAGATATCCTTTCTTTCTGGAGTTGGTAATGAAAGAGATGAAAATTACTGCAATGTCACTCCAATACTACGAGAGCACTGTCAGTCCTGTCAATAATCCCAGTTACAGAATGGTGTCCATATGCAGAGGGTATCAGCTTCTGAAATTCATGAGTGCAACGGTGGATGTCCCCTGT
Organism: Catharus ustulatus; assembly: GCF_009819885.2. Taxonomy (NCBI): domain Eukaryota; kingdom Metazoa; phylum Chordata; class Aves; order Passeriformes; family Turdidae; genus Catharus; species Catharus ustulatus. The sequence goes on along the minus strand of NC_046223.1, from coordinate 103,845,810 downwards.
TAACATCTCTTTTTCCCAAATTTTATGTCGTGCACCTGCACCCACATGCTGCTGTTTTCCCTGCGGTAGCATCCAGATGCCCTTGGGGCCCTGGGTGTGGGAAGCTGCAGCTTCAGCTGGCAAAGGCTGTGGCTGCTCCCAGCAGGTGCCAACACTTGGGAGGGCAGGCAGAGACACACAGTGCCCAGGCAGCAGGACAACCCTGAAAAGGGACCAGGTCTTTTCTTCACCCAAACATACTCATAAATGCAAGCACAAGGAAACCTAGTTAGATTTATCTAACTGCAATGAAAATCTCTCTCCATGGCATAATCTCACCTCTCAATTGGCAGCATTTGTGTTCCTTACTCCCTCACCTAGTCCAAAGCAAGACCTTGCTCACTTCCATGAACTGTATCAAGTGGCAATTAGAGCAGAGTAAAGGAGGTACTTCTGCCTCCTGTCAAAAGGAACACAGCTAAGGCACATCAGGGCATCAAGCATGGAAAGACTGAGCACATTTCTGCACGAAGACAGGGGAGCTCAGTGCTGGGCACCAAGTTACCTTAGTTACTGGCTCCCAGCTGCTGTGGCACACTGTCTCCTTTGGTGTGGACACAGACACCTGAGCTCTTTATGCACCCTTGCAAAGCACTCCACCTTGTGATCCCCAAGGACCAAACCGTGTGCAGTGTGGCCAGTCCGGTCCCTTTCCCAGCAGCTGTCCCCGCCCTGCCACCAGCTGCCAGGGCTGGGAGAGCTGGGCACGGGAAGTGTTTCCAGCAGTGCTCCCACCACAGCTGTGATTCCACCTGTCCCCACAGTCATTTACACATCCTCATGCACTTGGAATTATCCCTTCCTGCTGCCTGGTGGGGGCTGCCCCCAGGGAAGGGCATGGTCCTTTCTGAACTGCTCCAAGCCACCCAGACTGGCAGAACCTGTGCAGAACTCTAGTCCTTACCTCTCATTTTATCCCATGCCATTACTTGTTCCTGTTCTGCATTAAGAGATAGTTTTTTCTCCTCCTCATTTCATATTTTTTAGAAACCAGCTTTGTCAGTGTTCTGCTGCCTGAGCTATTGCAGGAGCACTGCATTAACTCAGGGGGCAGTGCCACCAACACAAGGCTTGTTTTGAAGCTGGTAACACCATTGCAGGTATTTTTGTTTTGGCAAGTCCAGTGCATGAGATTTCAGCATTTAACACCCTTCCTTCACATTGCGGTTCCAGTCATGTTTTCTTTGATTAAAAGGTGGGGTGGGTTGTGATTTTTTTTTTTTGTTTTGTTTTGTTTTTATTTGCTATTTTTTTGTTCTTACATGTTTAATCTGATTTTTAAGAGAAGCTCCATCTCCTTGATCTGGTCCATCCACAAAAACACCACAGTCAAAAGAAATCTGCCTGATTGTACTACATCACTGATTTAGGGTGAGAACATCTGCTCCTAAGTTCTGCCTCAAATCAGCAGCTGAGATACTAACTCCCTAATCAGGCAGTCTTTTATATTTTGCTTTAAAAAGCTATATGTGACAAAAACAAGCCAGCTGACTCCCTGAAACTTTTAAATTATTATCTACATGTGCATCTTTTGATCGAATCTACTGTGTCTTATCTGAATGCTTACCACAGTGCCTTGTTATCCCAACTTAAACCTTGTTAGGAATGTTGTTCACAATTGTTATTTTAATAAGAACCCACTCCTAGAATTACCTGTCTGATCAAGACTTCTGTTCAGTGGATAAATTCAATAGTCTTGCAGAATTAGGCCTTACATTATCACAATTATATGCAGAAATTACATGATCTTGTTTTGTATTTCCCTGACAAGAAATTTTGTGTTTCCTATTAGTTCCAGATTTTCATCTGATAACACAGTGATAATTTCTTCCTGAACACCAAATATAGTGTACTTGGCAATTACAGACTCAGAAAAGAAGCAATTATTTTGCTTACAATGCTTTATGAATTAAGTTCACAAAGGTTGAGACAGAGGTGTCATCTATTCTCCATACAATCTGATATTTGCATGTTAATTGAATCCTCCTCCAGGAAGGCCACCCTGTTAAACTCATCAGAGAAGAAGCAAGAAAGCTAATTCATGCCTCAGAGGGGGTAGATGAAAAAAGGCAGCCATTACCAAAACAAACAATTACCAACGTGAGCAATTACCACATTTCTTTTATCTCAGAGGTAAAACACACACGGGCACTAACAAGGCTCAGTCCATGGCCCCATTGTCAATGGAGTTGTGTAGATTTAAGATTGAGTTAATTCTGACTGAGAATCAGATAAGTGCTGAGAGAGTCCAGGAGCAACCTATGGAAATGAGGGAAGCTCTTAGTGCCAGACCCCACCTGGCAGAAGCTGCAGCATTTGATGGTCATTTGCCTGTCACTACCAAACTAAACATCAAAACTTGCCCAAGTTCAGGGTGACAGAGGCACTGCCAAGAAGGGCATCCCTGGTTTCCAAATCAGGAGACCTCTGTTATCAATTACAAAGCTTAACTGGAATAGCTGCTAAACTGCATCAGGATTTAGCCAGAATATACTCAAGTACCCAGACATTTGCCTTTAATCTATTGCCATAAACCAATATCATGCGTGACTCTCTGGTTTTAGTGGTATCTTGCTCATGGACTTGGAAGTAAGATTATGAGATTAGGAGACCTACAGTGGCAGCTCTCTCCTAAAGGGTGGACTCTGACCATTTGCAATTTTCATCAATTTCAATAGGTTCCGTCAACTGCAGATTGACACAAATTAATTTTATTTGCACATCTTGCATAAGTTACTTAAACTTTTTTAAAAAAAAATCTTATTTTTTAGCATTCACCAGGATACAACATTTTAAAACTTAATAAAAGATTGAGATACATGAGGTACTATCTGAGGATTGGTGGATAAATTTTATCTGTATCTTATCTGGCTTGCAAATTTTTATTGTAGCTCATAATGTCCTATTTCAAAATGTAAGTTGAAGATTTGTCCTTTGCATGTGACTTTTTTTCCTAGGTAATCAAGTTTGTTTGTCTACAAAGCACAATAGCAACTTAAAAATAAAAAATGAACAGCAATTATTTGGGTTGTATAGTCCTTAAATCCTTAATGAAATATGATTTCTATTGGAAAAGTTTCTTATTTATAAACATAGGCATTTTCTATGGTAAATTAATTTAACAGGGCATCAGTAACTACAGGGTTTGTCAAGACCCTGAAACCATTAAAACTGCTCTCCTCACATCCCACTTCTATGAGAATACAGAAAAAACACGCTTTTTTTTCCTATTTTGAAACAGTTTTTCAGCTTTCAGTTAATTTGTCTTTGAGCTCAACTAGATGAACATGCTGAAAAAACCCCACTGAATTCCTGCTGAGATTAAATAGCTGTAAAAATGTCTTATTTTGTCAAAAAAAACCCTGGTTTAGATGCTTGTGTGGTGACTTTTATGAGCTCTATGATCTTTCTTGTTCTGGCTTTGAAAATAAACAATGTCATTCTTAAATAGTCTATTTAATTTATATCAACTTAAATTCTCAGCTGTTATAGTAAGTTCTGCCCTAATACACTTGTCATAATTTTATATCTCAAAACAGATCTTCCACTTCATTACTTGCTTCTTTTAAAAATCTGGTTTAAATACATATTTTCTGTTTTTTAAAGCAACATAATTTTCTATAATGACAAATTAAATTCAACGTGGATAAACACACAAGAGAAGAACAGCTCTTGCTTTACTTGCATGGTAGTGGTTTCTGAACAATCCATTACTACTCAGGAAAAGGATGTTGAAGTTATAATAGATGTAATGAGCTGTAAAGAGCTTGAATAAAGATATCAAAAAATGTTGCTGTTGACACAGAGTTATTGAGAACAAAAAAAAAAAACAAAAAAAGAATTTCAGAAGGACCTCACAGAGCAGTACTTGAGCAGCAAGCTGGTAGGTGATTAATGGAAAAATACATACTGGCCCACATGGCAAAAATTCTAATCCTGCCTAAGATGAATTTTAAATTATTTTTTCCACGTGGTTAATAGATGGGATAGCTTTTGAACTATTCCGCACAGTCGCAGTTAGAATTAGTGATCATAAAAATAAGGAGAGAAGCAAAGAACAGTAAAGAAATTGTCCTGGTGGGGCTGGGGCCATTCAGAGAGCATCTCCAGGTCACAGTGTGTGGGTCAGGTGCCCTCCACCTGCAGCAGCACTGATGAGCTGGAGGGACACAGGACAGTGGAGGCTCAAGACAATGGTTGTGTTCAGATGAGTGAGAAAATAGATCAGAGGCACCACAGAGAGCTCCAAAGTTCAGGTGGGACAGACAAGACAAGAAGGATGAGAATTTCCTCCTATCAGTTTTATTTAATGCTCTCCAGATGGACAAAATTTTGAGAAAGCAGAAAATACCTGATTACGCAACGTGTCTAGAGCTCCTTGCCACAGGTTATGAAAAGCTTGTGGGTGCAAAAAACAGAGTTACACAAATCTGGAGGAGGACAAGAGCCCACTGAAGAGTGTCAACCTGCAGAAATATCACCTGTGCCTCTCAACAGATGGGAGGTGCAGATGGAAAGAAGGTGTGAGCATGTTACCACATGCTCACCCGGTTGCTTCACTCTTCTATAACTTTGAAAATAACCAGTTTCTGGGAAGGGCTGGATCACCTAGGCAGGTTTATGGACTTGAGCAATTCCTTGTGCCTAAAACTTATATTGTGCTATTATTTGTCATGTTTTACCAGGCAAATCCATTCTCTAAGTATGATACCAGCCACATGCAGATGCTGGTGACATCTCAGAAATTAAATAGGAAATGCTTCCATTGGAGAAGCAAGCAATGTTTACTTTTCATTTCTATTTAATATGTTTAATGCTGGTATTGCAGATAACAAAGTCTGTGAAGGTGCTTAAGCATTTGAAATTGCTGAATGGTTTCAGAAAGCAATCAGAAAACTGAATATATTAGCCTGATTGCTGCAATAGGAAGAAAAGATTCAGTTATCAAATAAGTAATAAAATATTCAAGTATCCTTGACCACTGCCTGCCTCACTCACACAAAGCACATTTCAGTATCTGCATAGATCAGAAAATAACCCTGATACTCAGCATCCAAATGGGACCTCTGCAGCTTGACTGGAATTCTACCCACATATGGTATTTAAATTTCTAAACTGACAGCAACTTAGAAAGAACTTAGAACAACAGAAACTCAACACTGCCTTTCACCTACCCAGGCATTAATATTAACTAAATGGACTACAGTACATAAAAAGAGCTTTTAGCCATAGAAACACAACCCAGCAATATTACTAAGGGTTTGCATCTTTAAATTGGTGAGCTATTTCTACACCTTACCACATCAAGCACTGGGACACTTAAGGATTTGTAGAGGTGTAAGTGCAGCTGGAGACACAAGAAGATCTTTTCTATCTAGGTCTCATTATTTTTAAAGCATGTTATAACCTTAATTGATTGTCTTGATTGATGGAAGTGTCTTCATCCAGCCTCTTGGGATAGTGTGGCCAGCAGCAGCCCTTGCTGCAGTCCAGCTGCAGTGGCTGGACTGTGGAGGAGGGCTGGGAAGGCTGCCAAAGCCTGCAGCTGTTTGCTGGATGTGACAGGAGGGCATGATGAGCAGAGGCCAGCTAAAGATGGCAAAGAGAGAGGGTAAGGGACAAGCAGGAGTGGCTCAGTCTCAATTTTTTCTGGTTCAACATGTTGTTCATAATGTTGACGATATCATCAGGCTCATATTTAGCTCTTTGTTTCATCGGTTCTCAAGCACTTTGTGTAGAGAGGCAGAGCCACCTCTCCTCCAGCCCATTTTCTGCCAGTGCATTGCACCACCCTGCACCACCCAGGCATTGGGTGACAGCCCAACTTCACGCCTTACCTTCTTAAAGACTTGTGCTGAGAACACCTGCCAGGAGCAAAACCACTCTTTATCCAGCAGGTTTCAAGAGCCAAAAAGTTCCCAGTTTAAATCTTCCCAAGTGTTTCCCTCCTCTTAAAATTAGTGTTTTGCTGTCAGGGAAACAGACAATTGAACAGTGATCTCTGCACTTAGGTCTGAAAAACAAGAAGCACTTGCCTGAAATCAATTCAGATGAACTAGACTGTCCACCACTGGACACAGTTCAGATGTTAATAATGTGGGGGTTGACAGATGGGAAGAAAAACGTTTCCTACCCTTCTTTGCCATGACCTTGCTTTCCTGGCAGCTTGGGGAAGGAGCCCTGGGACAGTTGGGATGTGACTGAGCTGGTGTATGTGATCCCCTAAGGAGAGCAGGAAAAGGATGTTCATGGCATACCCAGTCCCAGAACAGAAGTCAAGCAGCTGAATGAAAGCTGCAGAGCAGCCAGATTGAGGCGGGATTTCCCAGGTAACCCAGCAAAGAGTCATTCAGAGAAGCTTTTGCATGGAACCAGGGCCCCAAAAAGTCCGTATCTGTGGGACTATGCCAGGAGAGCTGACCCAAACATGCAGACAGATAAATCCAGCCCAGGGAAACTGCTTCCTGGCTTCACACCAAAGAATGCCCCCTATACTTTCTTAGTTAAATGTAGATGGCAGAATTCATCAAATAAACCCTTAACCAGACAAAGATCACTTATGTCCCAAGAGCACTGTGCACATACTGTAGTGAAAACAGATGCTATTTACATCATTATTAAAAACCTGATTATCAACAAATCTGAGCAGAAAAGACCCCAAGCAACTAAAATATTGCAGGTAGAGAAAATGTTTTTCTGGGGATATTTCTGAAAATGCTGGTGCTGTAGCAACAAGACCCTTGTCTGGGAGCCTTCAGCATCTTTCCTGTTGCCAGTGAAACGTTCCCACCTTTGAAAGAATTTCAAGCAGCCATGATCAACCCTGCCACCAGCCGTGGCTGAGAATGGATGTTTGGGAACCCATCTTCAAACCAGGATGAAAACCAGCGTGGGGTGCAGTGGAGCCAGTGGATTTGACTGTTCTTCATCTTGCAGAATTGGACTCCCACTGACAGCGTATTTGATAGATTGCCAACAAAAGTGGAGTCTTCCCAGCGAATGATGCTCTCTGTATATCATTTGAATTCCAAAAGGCCTGCTTCTTCCCAGTAATGACAGTCAGCAATAGCAGGGTAGCTCTAAAATATTGAATGATTGCAAATAATATTTAAATTCACAAAATATCTTCCATTCAAAAGGGCCATTATAATTTAAATTATCATGAAATGACAGTCGAGCCCATAGCACCCTAGCCTTGGTTTGCTCCCTACTTTAAAGCCCCAATGAAGTTCTTGAAGGAAATAGAGATTCACAATTCTCCTTTACTATTCTGTGCCAGAATTTCACTAATAATTAATAGTATTACTGTAGCAGTATCTTATTATACTGATTATTTCACATGCACAGAAGAACACACTTGCCAGCTTTGGTGAATAGGAAGCAAAGGATCCACATCTCATAAATAGAGAAAATTTAGATCCAAATGCTTAAGTCACACTGAAGTTAACCAGAAATTACCATTGCAAGTGGAGTTGGGCTTATAAAGTTATCTTTAGTGACATAGACCTACCTGACTTAGAAAAAAAAGTCTGTGTCAAAGATAGGAACTGATGTCTCTGATTTAGGCCCAAGGTTTTAAAGACTTGGCAGCAGAAGTCCACAGCACAAGAGGTGCTTGGTGTTTATTTGATCAGAAAAGTTCTCCCTTTCCTTCCTGGGCTAGAAGCTCCAGGTTTGGTACCTGATGTTCCCATCTGCTGCTAGAGCAGCCAAGCCCAGGGGCTTTAACATTGTCATAGAAGCAGAAAGGACACCCAAGAGTTGGCCCAGACTGACCATTCCTTCCAAAGGCAGCCCTAGGGAACAAGCCAACACAGCCTGGCTTTCTAAATAATACAAGGAATCTGTTGCTTATGTGGAGAATAGGAATTTGGAAAAAAAAATTTATTCCACTGAGGTTATTTTTGTATCCCAAGTCCCAAAGAGAAGCCCTGTTACTTTGCAAAGATGGGGAATAAATGAAAAGACAGATAGAGGAAAGAATTCAACATGTACAAGCTGGGGTAGGATGTAAAGACACCTCCAGGGAGGCACAAGAGCTGGAGAACTTTGGGAAGGTCAGTGAGATTTTTACTGTGGAACATCACAGGACCACCACTGAAGAACTCCCACTGGACATGGGAAAAGGCATTGAAGTTGGCACCATGTCTGGCAGTGCTTTAGTGGGAGCAGGGAGCATATAAATAACACTGTATATATGAAAAGATATGCCCAGGATTGAGCTCTATTGGGAAGAAGTGAGGTAGAACCTGGTAATTTTAATTAATTCAGTGATCTTCTATTTCTCATTATACCAATGCACATATTAGTAAACCATTCACTGTGAATAAAACTTTTTTCATCCAAATTAAAAATAAAAAATTAAATCCTGTAAATGTTCCATAACTTGTTATATAAGAACCTGCCTATTTTATGATCCTATTTATTTTAGCAAGTGCTGAATTCAAGAGTTATTTTGATGTAGAAACCTTAACCAGTTTAATCTTCCTGTGAGTTGGAGGATCTTTGATACAGTATGTCTACATTAAGAAGACTGTTATTATATTTTGCCTTTCAACTTAATTAAAGTCTCTTTTATGAAATGCTGCATTTGTAACTACTTTCCCCTTCCTGAAATGAGCCATCTTGTCTGGTACACTAATTACAACAACATCATTGAATCTGTATTCATAGGCTATTTTTAAAATAGCTCCCATTTCTGAGTAGAGACTAAAGATGTTGGTGGGTAGAAATGCTGATGAGATGGGTCTCTGTGGCTACATTCACTCATGGATCACAGAGCACACCCCTCAACAGGAAAACAATTGTAAAACACCAAAGGGTGACACCCCCAAAGTTTGCATTAGGACAACACAGCCCTCAGCCCTGCCAAGCTGCTACCATCTCCAGAGGCACAACAGGATACAACCATCCACCTCTTTCCAGCTGGAATTTATGTTTTAAATCCATCAATTCAAGCTGGGAACTGCATGAGCTGCATTAGTGAGACCCTCCAGAGCCAAGCATCCAAGCCAGCTCTGCAACAGACCAATAGCACAACCACAAACTATTCACTTCACTTCTCCTTGTGCAAGACTTTTCTCTCCAGTATTCACTTCACATTTCATTACATGAGGAAAATGTGGACATTTTCTCGTGGAAGAGAGTGAACTGGTTTTCCAAAACCTGCAAGCTACACCCACAAACAACTGTTGACATTAAGAAAGCATTGTGCCTTTAAAATGCCATTCTGCAAGTCTTAAAATTTCCATTTCAATGTTTTAGAGAATTTAATAAAGGAAAAATTACTTTTAAAAGGAACAGTACTTTTTGGTGAAAACTTTTGACCCAGTTTTTCTCTAAGCAAATTTAAATTGGTTGTCTTCATCAGTTTCTCAAGTTTAGGCAGGTTACAAAAAACCCCAGGATTTCAAAGACATCAACAGAACATATTACAGAAACTTCAATGCAAAGAAGCAAGAACTTGTCTGACATAAATCTGCAGCTATCAGATTCAACTGACACGGATGGAAAAAATGATCAATGCTTAAAGAAGTTGTTTCAGAAATAATTTCAAATTTCCCAACAACTTCAAATAGTTGAGGAAGAAAATTTATTCTTTTTCTGCAAAAACTTTTGTCAGCCTGCAGTAGTTGAATCAAAACCTAGATATTCTGAATTTTCTTTAATTGGCTCAGCATTATCAGGCCTTTAGCAGAATGCAAACTGCTCACCCCTCAGCCACAGCCACAGCCATACACATACACATACACATACACATACACATACACATACACATACACATACACATACACATACACATGTACATGTACATGTACATATACATATACATATACATATACATATACAAGACTTTATCATTGATGCAGTATTGCAAGTAAGGAGGACAGAAATGCCCAGCATTTCAACCCTGCCAGCCTGGATCAGCACCAGGCAGTAACATCATCCCAGTTAGGAAAGAGAAAGGAACATTTGTAAGAGAATCACACTGTCAAAATTGAAACAGGAGTGACCTCAAGCCATGAACTGGGCTTGTTATAATTTCAAATTATCATTTTAATTATTCTTCCACATATCTTTTTCACATTTCCAAAACTGCAGCTGCTCTGTTCTTTAAGAACAAAGTTTTCAAAAGAGCCCAGATGACCACAGTAACCACTTATATACAGGAATGTCAGCTCAGATTTGTACAAGAATGCCAACTTATATTAAGTGCAGTACATTTAAGAGCTGAAATCGAGGAGCTTTACTGAGCAGGATGTGGTCCCAGAAGGTTTTAGTAATACATGAAAATAAATCTTCAGCAAAAGCAATGGAGGAAACACAAATTGTGGTGTTCTTCTGGGAGATTTTGTCTGGGCTTTGTTTCCCTATTTTTTCCTCATTATTAAATGGTTCAGGGAAGACCCTAGACAGGTTTTTCAGAAAATACCCTTCATGCAGACCTAAGTAGAATCTTGTCCCCTGAGCTGACAACCTGCATCTTCAATAGATAACCTTTTTGCTCTGCTCAGTGACCCAGCACGTGAAGTGGTCAGGAGTGCAAAGGACACCCTCAGTGTGCAGAATAAGTTGAGACACTTCAGGGAATATTGTGCTTGGCATGGAGAAATAATGTGTAATGACATAAAGGGAAAAAGTTTCTCCATAATGCCCCTGTGTGCTGCCTGGTACAATGTGAAGACTTGGACAATGGGATATAATTTTCTAAAAGACCCAGTCATGAAATATGTGAGTTTGGCCCAAATTTTTAGAAACTCTGGTCATTCTGGCCAACTTCCACTTGGTATACCTCAACAAACAGTGAGAAAAGTCCCCAGAATCCCAGTGACAGAGCATAATGAGCACAGGGCACCCATGCAGAATGTGTACACTAGGAACAGAGCCCTTTTCACCGAGGCAGAGTGAAATCTCCCTTCTGCCAGCTCAAAGCAGCTGTGCTCTGCTGCTGTGCATCTTTATGCTACAGCTAAGTGACATGTGGAGTGAAACCCTGCAGTGGCAAAGCACTGGTTCATCACAGAACAGCACGAACTAAAAGGTGGATCTCAAAACCAATGAGAGAGTGTAAACTCTGAGACTTTGTTTCACATGCAAAATAAGATTGTAGGTAGCAAAAATCAACTTTTAGGTAAGCCAGTATTTGCCTTGCCATCCATGACCTTGCAGGTCAGATGATCAGAGGAATGGAGTACCTCTCCTATAAAAAATGGCTGAAAGAATTGTGATTGCTCAGCCTGAAGAGAAGGTCCTGGTGTAGCCTTATTGCAGCCTTCCAGAACCCAAAGGGGGCCTACATGACAATTGGAGGAGGTCTTTTCACAAGAGCATGAATTGATAGGACAAGAGAGAATGGCTTCACACTGAAAGAGAGCAGATTTTGGTTGGATGTTGGGAAGAAATTCTTTACTGTGAGGGTGATGAGGCACTTGTACAGGTTGGCCAAAAAAGTTGTGGATGCCCCATTCCTGGATGAGTTCAAGACCAGGCTGGATGGGGCTTAGAGCAACCTGGTCTAGTGAAAGGTGTCCTTTCACTTGTAGGGGGGTTGTAAATGGGTGATCTTCCAATCCAGGCCGTTCTGTGTTTCTGTGATTCTCTCCCAGCCTCTGGGCTAACTTTGGTGTCCTCAGCAAGGTTCTTAGTTTGCAGTCCTGTGCAGTCTCTCTGAGCCCTAAGGAAAAGTCTTTCTCTCTTCTCTGAATCCAGTTGGAAGCATGTTTATCTCAGTAGTTGCCTGGTCTCTTTGCCACTCCTGGCTCTGTGTGAGGCTGTGCTGAAAACACACCTTCCCTGCCTGGGTGCAGGCATGCAGTCCTTTCTCAAAATACAGTCCCTACCTCACCCAGGACCAGCAGCCAGAAGAAGGCAACCTGAGTGAGTATTCCTAGTGCCTGGTTTTGCCCTGCTGGCTGCACACAGAATTGAGCAGATGAAGATACAAATCTGAGAGCACTTGCGTATTCCCCTGCCTGTGGCCAGGCTCTCAGGAGCAGCGAGCTGGCTCTCCCTGCCTGCCATCTGACAACAAAAATGCTTTTTAGACAGGTTTCTATGGGAACAAGGCTTAATGCTTCCACACCTTCTTCTTGTCTCCTTCAAAAACCTGAACCCTTTGGCTCATCCCAGCTGGAAGTGGACAGAAGAAGATAAAAAATGCAAAGATATTCCAGTTCCTCAGTTATCATAGGCACAAGGGCTGAGCAAGTAGTGGAGAGAGAAAACATGCTGGAAGTGCCTTGGCAAATGGAAAAGCTGTAGTCCAAGCCCACAACTCAATGCCAGCTATATGAGCCTTTTTACAAGGTCCCTGTGTTCCCTAAGGATAAGACATCCACTGGGCCAGCAGGCAACCAGCAGACAAGTACACAGGAAACCAGGCTTCCACAAAATTGCTTGTTCCTTCTTATCATCTAGTACTTGATTCTGGAAATCCTGAGGGATTAAAGATCAGTGTGATTTTCACATACTGTTGGACAGAGTTCTTCCTCTGTTTTTAACCTCTGCTTTTTCCTCAAGATTTTTATTAAATTTTTTAAAATTCTGTTTTCTATATCAGTATCAACATTCGCAAGCGAACCTGCATACATATATCCTTTCTTTTGCTATAGTTATATGACCAAATGGTTAAAACTGTTGACATCTGGATGAAAATCTGTATGTTGTTCCTGATCCTATATTGTAAACCTAGCTCCAGCTGATTTGGGAATTTTATCATAGTCTGTAATGGGCTTAGAATTGCAGTTCTGATATATAAGGTTCAGCAGTACTCACAGTTACTGCTTTGGAAATTGCAGAATTTAATCCCAAATAAATGTTGTTGCAAAATGCTGTAGAAATAAATTTGATTTCACACAAAGGTTTCTAATTTTACCAACAGATACAATCTTATTTTCAGGTGAGTGAGCCATGTCATAAGAAGATGGAAGGTCATACTGAAGGCTTTTTTAAACTGCGTTGTTCACCTGGGGATATTACAAAGGAATAAGGACAGGGCATAAGTGGTGTTTTCCCCTATGGTAGGTTCTCAGCTGATGGAACAACTAGAGCATAACTGAACAAAGGCATAAAAGCTGCTCTAGGGCCAGTGGATATTCTGCCTGTATTCTGTCAGCAATTTATTGTGTTTGAAATGAAGGATCCTTTCTGCATAAAGAGAAAAGATTACCAGCTTGCCGAGCTAAAAGATTTGAGGCTTGACTGTACTGTGAACTCCTCCTGTGCTGGCCAAATGAGAGCATCCAGAGCACCAGACTCCCAGAAGTGTCCAGAGCCACAGGAACTGCAGCAGGGACTGCCTACAGCCCCCTCCATTAGCAGCCTCAAGCACAAAGACTTGCCTTTGGCTAGCAAGAGCCTAAACTGACGGCTTGCATTTTGCAGTGCTTCACATTTTGGCTGCTATTTGCACCGTGTGAGTTTCTATATCCGGGCGCTGCTGCCAAAGCTGCAGGTACAGTGCTCAGAGCAGCCCTAGCAAGAGCCTTTGCCAGCACACAAGCCACCAGTCATGTTCCTCATCTCACTTGTGCCAGGATTCACTCCCTCTCCTGCACCCTCCCAAGAAATTGTGTTGAGTCCTGTTGTGTATCTTGCTAAACTGCGACATTGCAGTCAGGGCAGGCTTTTATTCTTGCGCCTTGATAGCAACAATAACAGTTTAGCAGGGATACAGACTGTGCCCAGCAAAAACAAAGACCCCCAAAAGTTCTCCTACATTCAATCATAAGAAACAAAATCCAGTCTTTTCTTGTAAGTTTTGCTTTAGTATTTTTACACCGGGTCACGGATGTTAGTCTCCTCCTGGCATCCTCTCCTCCCACAGTTCACATACAAACAATTCACTGAGGTCTGGAGAAATCAGCACAACAGTATAAAATGAAACAGTATATATGAAATGTGATGGTTTTTTCCCTTGGATTTACTCATTTCTGCAATATTATCAAAGGAATATCTCAAAATAGTCCCAGATCTGTTTTTTCTCACTAGCTCATTTAAATTGTCTCTGGGGTACCCTAACCTACTTTCTGAGACTCTACAACTGCCTTTCCTTGTAGCACGCTTGCTTTGCAAGTTTTCTCTTTAAAATAAGGTTGAATATTTTACACTCAACTACTTTGGCTTTTGTTATCCCCTTAAATAGTACTACAGTCATTGAAATACACAATCTGTATCTTACCTTATGTCACAGCCTAAATAAAAAAGCAGTAGGTTGGTATAAAAACATAGACGTATTACAGCACTAAACTATCATTAGAGGGAGAGGAACTCAATTCTCCTCCAGTAACATGGCAATGTTTTCTACTTCATAACCTTCCATAATGTCTCCATTGAAGGAAAAATAAAGCAGTACATTTTGACCTGAGAGTATGAAAGAGGTTTACATTATTCGTACTTTGAAGATGGATGAAAGTGCCTAAATAGCTGTAATTCAGAAAAAACCACCTTGCAGCAGTGTTTTGCTGGGCCGATTGTCTTCCCCAGGCTTTCATAAACTACTACACAAGTATTTGTTCTGTCTGCTTTCTAAGAATGCCTTTTCATTAGGCTTTAGTTTATTGCATTCTTGTCTTTCCCCTCAACTGTCTTTTGCCCAGATCTTTTCACCCTTTGCAACTTCCTACTTTGTTTCCTCTGGAAAACAAAATCAACTATTGTGTACCTATTAACAAAGATCAGGTATAAAATTTTTTCCGTCTTGCAAGTCTAATCCCTTACAAGCCAGATAATCATCAAATTTTTAATTCTGTGGCATATGAAGTAATTTGAAAAATCTTTAGCTGAAATTTAGTTGTTAGTTGCTTTACTCAACCAAATTGCCCCTCTCCAGGGATGAGATTTTAGTGTTTAGTAGCCAAAGACATGCAGAACAACACAGCCTTTTTGGCCACTACTGTGGTAACTTGTGCATTAAAGATACAACCACCAGTAGAGTTTGTAGAGGTTTTTGCACTCCACACACACTGCAAGCTTTCCTTTACAGTGAACAAACCAAGGCCACGATTTGCCTTGTCCAAGTTAAACTACATAACAAAAACAAGGTTATTGACAGATTGGATCCACCCATTGTTAGAAAGGTTTTGCCAATGTTAGGAAAGCAAACTGATCATCTCAGTGAGATGGCAAAAATGTGAGACCTAGTCACCCCTGCAACTTCATAAGAGAAAAATATAATATCTGGGGTGAGGATCAAGCAGAAAAGGGCAAGGAGGAGACAGGAGACCTCTCACCCAGGGCCTATTGAGAGGTGAGCAGTGAGATGGGCTGCGAGGCAGTTCCCATTCAGAGTGGGAATGAGCCCTCGTGTCACAGGGGCACACGTGCATTTGGATCCTGTGGGGAAGCAGAAATGTTTGGCATTTCAGGAACTGTAGGGTATCTGCTATTTTCCAAATTCATCTAGCTGGTCATAATGGTATAGCACCTAGTTCTGTGGAGTCATCTTCTACAATCAGGGCTCACTGGCAGTGGCACAAAATAAATACCACCACTCTGGAGGTTTAATAATGCTCAGTCATGAAGGATTTCAGGATTTTCACAGCAAAAATGTCAGTTAACTCAGTGGGAAAATTTTCTTGTCCAGAATTTAGTGAAAGTGAACCAGGGACCCCAGGACTTGGAACAGCAGTTATTAAGTAAACATGGATAAAGAAGGCCATGGAGATGTCTCCCTAGCCCTCAGTCTCACTGCAGAGAGGACCTGAGACAAGGGCTGTAGTGGGGAAAACTTCATTTTTAAACTCTACTAACCCTTTCAGACCTTGCCTGAAGCCACTCCCTGGTTCAAGGACCATATATGGCTCTCACTGCCTGTTTTACAATGAAACTGTGTATTTTGGCACAGATATGTCATATCTCCACTTGCTGACAAATCCCTACTGCACTGTAGCACCACGGAGCTCTTCCAAGGCCATGTCTGAGAAGGCTTCAGTATCAGGACTGGTGTAATGTCCAACCTCTGTTTCTCTGGATGCATGATCCAAACCCCACAGGACCTACTTTGAGGAACTGGCAACTAACTTACCTCAGCTGGATGGTTAGAATTAGACCTTCCGCAAGAAAGAACACCTCCCCCTCACTATTTTATCTCCAGATAAATGACAATATGATTTCTTTGCTCAGGAACTGGACCAGCTTGTGTTTTTCAGCACCTGTATGTAGCCCATTCTCTCTCTGTAGTCTCTCAAATCCCTTTAGATCTGATCTGACCCTTTCATTTAGGAGCTTCCTAGGCAGCAGGCTTATTTTCCCTTTGCTGTCATCTATAAGAAGATCTGACTTCAAATCTACCAGCTAGAGGATCCAGCAAGCAGGACATAGAAACAAGAACCAAGGGAAGGAAAGGAAAGCCAACACCATCACTGAGAGTAGTTAAAAAAGATGGAAAATTGTGTGTGCACTAAAGGAAACCCACAGAGAAGACATCAGGACCCTGAAATATCCAGACTGTGGCAAGAAAGAGGGCTGACTGGTCACCAGGGCAATGCAAGGGTTTGATAGGACATGGGGACACTAGTTCTGGGGCAGGTGTCTCTCAAACACCCTTCCTGAGCCATGGGTCATTCTCCAAACTCATGACAGACACAGACAGATGTGAGGACTGAGCCAACAGGTGGATTTGATACAGTGGATGCCCCACCCCTGGCAGTGCTCAAGGCCAGGTTGGATGGGCATCTGAACCATCTGGTCTAGAGGAAGGTGTCCTGACCATGGCAGGGGGTCAGGAAGGGATGACCTTTGAGATCCCTCACAACCCAAACCATTCCATGTCTCTATGACATTGTGCACCCACAAGGTTGGCAGCCCCAGCCTCTGGTCTGTCTCCATCTGTGGCTTGTAGTAGTACATTGCTTTGGTACTTTTTTTCATTTTTTTTTGCAAGCTGCCTCAGCCAGCAGGCAGAGCTGGATAGTCCTTCTCTCACTGGCAGAAGAGTCTCTCCTTGTTGGTGGCCAAATAAATTCTTCCCCTCCAACTTCAAGTAAAGTACCAGTTTAATCTCAAACACTGACTAAAACCCTACTTTGATACTTAAATTTAAAAATCACATCAAGTTCTTTGAAAAAAACCCCAGGCCTTCATTATCGTGAAGTGGGGAGTTAATCAAAGGATGCTTTACATTTTCCAGGAAAGGAACCTCTGAAGCATTTCCACTTAACTTGCTGGAATTTAAGGAGCAAGCTAATTAATTTGTGGCTTATGGAAAAACTCAAGGGCTTACTGTAAATTCTTAAAGACCTTTCAAAGTGATTTAAATAAATGTTACAAAAAGTATTGAGACACCACCCTTGGAGACTGAAAATACTTTATTTTCTGCAGAGGGGCTTGAGCTGCCCTCTCAGCCTCAGTAAAGCAGCATGACTTGGAGCAGCTAACCTGGGGTTGGAAGGCAGGTGTTCACCCTGCACTGGTTCATGGTTGAACAGGCATTTGAATGGACCCTTTCTCACACACACATACAAATTTGTCTTTAAGCTTGTAAGGCTTCATTGGAAGACAAACTTCACACTAAACTTCTAGGCAGAATTAGGTCCTTGTATGTGGTTTCTCTTCAGAGAAGAGTAAATGTCAGTTGTGATTCTCTGTCACATAAGTTGGAATAATACCAGATGTAAGCCAGAATGACATCTGCAAGAGATGATAGAAAGGTAATAAAAGCTTTGGCCTTCACCTTCAGAAGAGATGGAACTACTCAATGTTTTGAGGAGGGGCTGAGGTCACTTGGTCTGTCCAGCCTGGAGGAGACTGAGGGGAGACCTCAGTGCAGTTACAGCTTCATTGAGAGGGGAGAGAGGGACAGACACTGATCTCTGCTCTGGGGTGGCAGTGACAGCACCTGAGGGAACAGTCTGAAATTGTGTTAAGGGAGGTTTAGGTTGGATATCAGAAAAAGGCTCTTCATCCAAAGGGTTGGGCACTGGAACAGGTTCCCCAGAGAACTGGTCACAGCACCAAGCCCAAGAGAATTCAACAAGCTCTTGCACAATACTCTCAGGCAGAGCATGTTGTTTTCTGATCTGTCCTGGTTTTGGTGTGTTTTTTGACTGTGCAGGGCCAGGAGCTGGACTTGATAATGCTTGTGAGACCTTCCCAACTCAGAATATTCTCAGTTTTGCATTTCCAGAGCTGCCATTGAGCGGTAGTTAAAGCCACTATGGAGGTTTTATGTTTGAGAGTAGGGAGCTGCTGTTTCCCTCTCCAGTTATTGAGCTCCAGATATTCTGGCCCATGATTTTGGAGGGATCCATCACAGTAGGTGGATCTGAAAATGGCTGGCTCTTCTGACTGAGTTGCTCTTTAGCAAGAGTAAGCAAAGGCAAGTAATTATAATACAGCAAAAACACAGCACTTTCCACTGTGTCTGTACTTTAACTTTGCAATTCTACTTCATCCCTCACATCCTGTAGAATTTCTAAACCAGTTTCCTTGGAATCCATATGGGAGAACCCTAGTCTTTTCCCTGGTACAAGCTCTAGTTAGGGGCTGGTAAATGGTTCATTCCTTGTCAGACACCTGCACACCATTCCTGACATTGTCTCCCCGGACACCTGGCCACACTACAGGAAACCTATTTCCCTCCCTTCGATTTCCTTCAAACCTGGACTCCAGGAAGGTGGTGTCTACTCACCACAGGTGTCCCCATCTTAGTGAGAGCAGCAGACTTAATTTTTCCTACTTCCAAAGTGAAGTCATTGTGATTTGCCAAAATACGAGTATTGGTCTAATACCAATACTCAACCATGATGGACAAAAGACTCTCTAACAATCTAAAGTTAGAAAGTGTCTCAAAATTTGGAAAAGGAATGAAGGCACTTTTAGGAAGAATTAGCATATCTCTTAGAGGGTCCTTCCCTGGAACTGGCACATGGGAATCCAACACTCAGTTCCCACAGACCATTTCCAAGAGTCAAGAACCTAAATATTCCTAAAAGTGCTCAGTAAGCACTTTAGTGCACACAATACTCTGCTTTCAGCTTTGCAGGCAATGTATTCTTGCCAATCTGCACACATTATATGCAACATTGAATACAGGGAGGAAAAACCAGGTGATTTTATGAGAGGAAGGTTGGCAGCAGAACTTCTGACTGCTACTACACTTCAGAGCTCTGATCTTACTCACTTGCATGAGCAAATCTGAACCACACTGAATAATTTATTTTCCCCCTTTACTTCTGTACTGACTCAAAGGGACATCTCACATGCCACAAACTTGGTATTGTAACAACTTAATCACATGTGAAGGAGTCAGAAGAATATTTTTTGGCCTGATAATATTTTCAGTGGGGCACCAAAGAGAAAGAAATTACTCTGAATGGTACTTTATTAAATATTTTTATTTACTTAAGCAACAATGTTATAGTGGATAGACAGAAAAACAGGGATTAGGTGGAGGTGAGGGCTAGAAATGGGAGAATCTATTTTAATTATAAAGAAGTGAAAGCTAGAAAATATTTAACACAAAAAGGAGGTATATTTTTGTGAGGATTTCTGCATAATTGAAACCCATTTCCTCTGCTTCATAGTGACATGACACTCTGTACCACACTTTGGTTCAAACCAGAACATCACTGCCAGACCAGTTTGCCAGACCAGCCAGTGGGCTGATATCCCAGCAGCTCTGCACAACTCAGGAAAGCCAGTGGCTAAACTCCACTGGCAGAAACATTTTGCAGCCCTTCTTCTCCTGACTCATTAAGCAGCTGACAAGCCAAATCAGGGGAGTATTTTCCACTTGTAAAAGACACACTCAAGAACTTTAAAGAGCACAAAGTCCTCAGCATCAAAGAGGAACAATGCACAAAAGCACATCAGAGAGACAAAGACAGTAAGAGGATGTAGCTGCACCAGCTTGAATAAATGTCCTGCACAGAGCACTCATGCTTATGCCTCGTCCTGTGCTTTATCACAGAGCTACCAAGAAGATAATTCAGACTCCTCCTGCCCTTGACTGTGCCTATGTTTTCATCCTGCAACATCACCCACTAAGCATCGGTTCTGTTGCACAGAGCACAAGAGGAGCATTAGGATCTGTCAGGCACAGCCCAGGTAGGGGCACCCAGAGCCAGCCCTGCTGAGACCTGCCAGCTCATGAGTCCCCATCACATTTGTGCTACACTGTCTGTGCCAACAGGGAAATGTGGATCCCTGGGCAGTTCCAGCCATCTGCTAATGCAGACAAGTGCCAGCACATGCCAACAGTGTGCTTTCAAGCGTGGCACACAGAGCCTTGCCCTGGAGAGCAAAGCATGACCTCACCCTAAAGGTGCCAGCTATGCTCTCCAGCTCAGCTCTGCCAGAAGGTGCATCCCAGAGATTCTGCAGTGCTGGAGCCGTGAGGTCCAGTTGTCACATCCAGGGGGACTGGGTGTACTCCAGCTCAGCCACTCAAGGTGTTTTTATGCAGTTATTCATCAAAATGTAGATTTTTTTTGCATCAAAAATTGAAATTGTGGTGGGTATGGGACTGTTCCTTACTGTTTTATAGAAAGGGCCCTGTCTCACAAAGGAGTCCAGATGGGCAAGCCTCCACAGCAGTGGGGACCTTCGTGAATAGGGGCCAGGGGAGAGGCAGGGAGAGCAGCATCCCTGCTGCTGAGAGCTGAGTGTGGACTTGGGCTTTGTAACCCTCTCCAGACCAAAGTATTGCATGGATCATTCATCTGTAGCATCTTTAAATCTCTAGGGTGGGAATGAGGAACACCTCTTAAAAAAAAATCAATGCTGAACCACTCCTCTTAAGAGAGTGTACATTTTTATGGCTGTGCATGTTTTTCTACCACCATAAAATAGGCAGCTATATTAATACATGCAATTGTAAAAAGCTACAATTTATTATTTTAAATGTCACTTAATATATTTAATCAGCATCTAAGCTCTAACAAGGGATGATTCAAATTATTTGACACCCTCCATTTGCAAAATCAATATTTTGCAGGTTTATATAATTTGTTGAACTCTGTTAACACACAAGCAAAAAGGTCTCTCCATTGTCAAATTTCAAGAAGAAATGAGAGGAGAAACTTCCATTAGTTCTGAGAAGTGGAGACAGCCAGGAGCTGAAGATAAAAATACCAAATCACTTCTAACCCAAAGATTCCTGAAACATATGAACACTGTTGAAAAGAAAATGTGAAGTCAGAATTGGAGAGCTAATATATGCCTCATTAAATGAATACTTTTCTAATATTTCTTTATTCAACTTAATTTTCATGTCAAATTTTAGCACATACGTTCAGGTTTTTTTCTAAATTGAATGTGATAACAAGAAACTACTCAGGTTATTGTGAAAAAGTTAACAGTACTCAGGAATGAAGTATCTGTCCATCATCCCTGTTGTTTTGTATGCTCTTAGAGTAGGAAGAAAATCTTTGAAGAACTAATATTGTGGTGAGTAAGCTTCACCTAAAACCCTGTCTGATAAAAGACATTTAACAGCCTTTTGCCTGGACATGCCTCAACATTTCCACAAGTTCAAGTACTGAAAATATTAATTCCCTTCTGTAATTTCAAGGGGATTGTCCTCCCAAGATGTTTGACTCAAGCTGTTGTTAATATAGGAAGACCAATTTTAAATTTATTGCCGCAATTCAGTGATACATATATTAAAAAGCAGAAAAATCTGAAGCAGCCTTCCACTGATTCTGCAAGTCATTATTTTTTGTGCATTCACATTGCTTAACAGAAAGATGGAGAGGTTTATGTCTTATATTACAATAGAATTATAATCTGTCCCTTTGGCATACTGTTACACTTGACAGTCTATAATGAGCAAATTAGTGAGTAAAAATTGCATAAATTATATTATTCCTCTTTTTACGA
The DNA here is from genome assembly GCF_009819885.2 of Catharus ustulatus. Lineage (NCBI taxonomy): Eukaryota > Metazoa > Chordata > Aves > Passeriformes > Turdidae > Catharus > Catharus ustulatus. The sequence goes on along the minus strand of NC_046223.1, from coordinate 103,823,952 downwards.
GTCTGTATGAGATTTCTCAACTCACAGGAAAGTATAAATCTCCTCTCCTTTCGGGAGGTGTATCTTCAGATGGTGCAACTGCTAGCAGTGTCAGGGTCATCATTTAGGTAGAGCTGTAATTTCAATGACTAAGAATATATAAATAACACTGCAATTCCAACCTAGACTGTGTTCTCTCAGTTCAGCACCTTCATCATTCCAGGCCTGGAGATCCTGGACATGGTCCCCTGTACCCCTGTACAGCCAACATCCAGGATGTGGTACAGGGGTATGAATCAATAACACCTTCAGCTATCAAATGGTCATGTTGCTATGGTCATCCTTACAGGCAAATGACTCACCCTGTAAAAATATTTTAGGTATACCTCTTTGTCTTTTGATGGCTGTTAAAATAATTTCTACATAAAGCTTCTTTTAAATTTATTGCATAAATGCAAGCTGTTGTTTAAGGAAACAAAACAGCCATCGGCATCAATATTACAGACTGAGTAATTCAGAAATTAGTATTTCCTCTCCCAGGGGTATATCAGTCATCTCAGATCTTTACTTCAATCTGATCACAGTCCTCATCCTAACAGCAGCCTTGGTGGACATTCGCCAGAACTTCTTCCCTAGTGTGTCTTGGTTTTTTTATCTCCCTTTCTCCTCCAGCCCTCATCCCATATTCGTGGGGAGCTCCATCTGGAGGCTGTGCCACCATCCTGCTCTAATTTCCTTGGCTGTGATGGAGGCACCAGCGGCTCAACCATCTCCATGTCCATGGGCTGCTGATCTGGAAGGAAAGTTCATTGCAGCTCCATTCGTACCCTCACCAGAAGGAGAGATTGCCTGTCATTACTCAAGGACCTGCCCAGTACAGAACCACTAAATCTTTCCAATGGAAACACAAGCATCTACTGAAGATTTTGCTGTTTGCACAGCCACAAATGGAAATCTTTAGTCATGTCCTTCCTCTGGATGCAGGTAAATAAACCACATGCACATGCCAGAAAATATTTTCCCTGGTCAGACCTCCCATCTAAAACTATACCCTGAATTTTTTGTGGATGTACAGTGCAAGAGAATCTGAGGTAAGTTCAAAATGGGAATGTGGTTTTGGTTTTTTTTGTTTTTTTTTTTTTTTTTAAGCCCTGTCCTTTATTAAAGGTTTGCTCAGGATGACATTAGAGTGGGAATCAAATTGCATCAAGTTGCATAGCATAGTCACACTTTGCAGAAGGTATTTTGATTGATCCTGCACTCCTGAGAATGACTTGAAATATGGACCAGGTACCCCCTTACTGGGAAATATTAACAAGAAATAATATCCTCCCAAAAGGGAACAATTATTTTAAAATAATTGGAAATATTGGAAAAGTGAACTTCTACAACTGGAGACCTAAGTAATGCATTTGTGAAAACAATGCTGAAGTGCACCAATGGGCAAGCCTGGAAAAAGCATTGCTTTACATCCTGGAGTCTTCCATCTCCTCGAGGATAAGCAGTTGCTTCCTGGCTGCTGTAGGTACCATGCAGCCACTACCTGCTGACACCAGAGTGACAGATGTCATGGTCCGGGCCAGGCCATGTGTAAATGGGATCTCCTGTCTGCTCAGAGCCTGTGGAGGCCAGCCAGACACAGATCACACAGCAAGGACAATGTTCAGTTTCCTCACAGATAAAGAGCTACTAATGGGAACATGGAAAAACTATTGTATGACATACTGGGCAGCACACACAACTTGGTAGCTGCCACTGAGACTGTCTGAGACTCCTCTTTAAAGTTGCCAGTTACCTTAAATTCTCTGATTGTGGAGTTAGAAACCCCACCCTCAATGACTCCATGCTATTTTCCATTAATATTTCCACAGTTCATACATCACAACCTTTTTTGGTCATGATCCAAACAGCATTTGTCACAACCTCTTTCATCCATTCACCCTATTTATATTGTAGATCTATCTTAAAATGGTCTTCCATTCTTACGTATAGGCAATGCCAAAACTCAGTTCATTAGCACACTGCACTTTGTGTGAAGACCTTTATTGCAAACATAGCAGGTTTTCCCACAGGGAAACTCCTCTAGTAAATTCCTGCTGTCAAAGCTTTCATCCTCACAGCATCTCCCTCCCCGTAAGCCAGCTCCTCGCAGACAGTGCAGTTGCTAAAGCAGCAGCAGCTCTGCTTGTCTGTCACTGCTCCCTGCAATACCACTTCGTGTATGCACTGTGCAGTGGCACTTTGCCCTGTTTACCAGGTATAGGTAGCATAATCCACCCTTACTTTATGCCTTATCCTATCCATTCTCCTTCATTTCAAAAGCTGTCTTCAAATCTTTTAGGCTGTTGAAGTCAAACTAATGACACCTATTCTACCTGCACTCACCAGCCTCAACAAATTACGTACTGAATGTTAGGAAACCAACAGACATTTACAGCAAGGATGAGAAATCTGTACTGGAAAATTAGCTTTAATCTGCACCTTTGTTTTGCCCACTGTACACAGGAGAGAGGGGCGAAAAGCAGGGTAGCTATAAAGGGTAGCTATAACTGGTATGAGCAGGACATTACAATTTGTCATGAAGAGTGAAAAAGGATGGTTCATTTTGCTCACCCTGAACTGAGAAGAAATATGATTGCATTTTCTAAATAAATACATCACAAGACAAGGCATAAAGAGAAGGAAAGTGGCACAAGAGTAAGTGATTACCAATCCTGGAGACAGGGTAGCCAAGCTAAGCAGTATCCATCTCCAAATAAAGCAATCAATGTATTTAATAATGAGACACTATTGTCTGCCATAGGAAGAAGCCCAACTCAGTGCTACTGAAGCTGGAAACAGCTTTCAGAAAGTGTAATTCCAAGCTTCTAAAATGGGATCTTGCTCACTTCTCAAGGAGCATTTTGACTATCCATCTCTGAACTCTCCATTGGAGCACGGACCCTGGGGAGGGAGGATACAGCAGCACTAAGTTGTGTCTCCAGTGCTGCCCACCCAGCTTTGCTATAAGCACCAGCAGCCCTGGTGTAAAGCAAGTTCAGCCCCCCAGTCAGTGCAATGTGTACAAACACAGGAATCATCCTATTCCTACTCAGGAATCATCTTATTCCTGGGCTGTCCAGCTCTCTCCATTCACTTCCCTTGGCTGTCCTTCCTAACAGGTTCTCTCCCTCTGACAGCACTGCCCATTTCCCTCACTTCTTTCCATGGCTTCTGCAGCACACCTCTGTCTACACCCTGTGATGTGCTGATTTGGGAACAGGGCTCCCCCTCTTCCCTGCCCCATGCCAGGTTCCGGCTCCCAACTACACTGTGCCTTCTTGCAGCTCCAGTCTATCAGCAAAAGCTGAGAAGTTCCCCTGCCAAGGGAGCCTCTGCTGCAAATACATCCTGCCAGAGCAGAAAGTGAGGCTGCATCAGCTCCCTGTTAAAGCCTGCTCTGCAGTTATTTGCAGAGAAAGTCATTCAAACATCACAAACAACAAAGAGACCGCTTGGGTACTGTGCCTTTTTTGTAGTCACCTTTGAGTCCAGCCACACACTGAGCCCATTATTCCTTGTTCTGTCCTCACTCATTAATGGTGATACTCCATCCCTGACCTCTTCACTGTTTCCTATTGTGTACCTGTAGCCATCACATTTCCTCTCAGACAATCTTATTTAAGCTCAGGCTGTCGTGATCAATCCTGGATTTCTTGGCTTTTCCACCCAGGCTTAATTTTCAGACAATTTTGTGGGCTTGCTGCACGCTGAATTCCCTCCAAATTTGTCTACTGGAGACAACAGAATTGTTTATCAAGGTGGACAGGGGTATTGTGCTTCCACACATGCCAAATCCCAAACTCCCATTAAAACAAACAATTTGGCAGCATGGATGGCATATGTTTGCTTTGGATCCATCTTTGCCTCCCAGTCTCTTGATCTCTGATGCCTCCTTTCCCATCTCTGTCTCAATTTCTCCTAATTAGTAGTCCTTGTGCATAAGATTTTCTCAAAATAATTATTTGCACAAGTTGACAAGTTGTCTGATGATGTCATTTGAAGGCTTGTTTTGATGGCCTGTCAGATGTATCAAGATGACCTCAAATGAGAGCAGCATGTGTGAAAATGCAGAAATCACCATTGCAATGGGGTGTGGGGATAAATGTCCCTGCCACCTCAGCCAATAAATCCTAACAGCCAAGCAGAGATGTGAACCTCTCCTTGCACTGCACTCCAGAGAGGAATACTTCCCCTGGTAAAGCAAATGCAACAGACACTATTGATTAGCTGGGACAAAGAAAGATGAGTGCTGGAATTAAAGAAGGCAGAGCATTTCCACATCATCCCCCACATCCCTGCCCCCACACAGGTCTGTCTTCCACATCCCTCCAACCCTGGAGTTATAAAAGCAGCATCTGGGCTGGGAACAGCCTGCTGAGGCTGCTGGGCACAGCAGTGCCCCAGACCAGAGCAGCAGGCATGAACCCACCAAGGAAGCACCAGTAAGTGCTCTTTCTCTAGCTTTCATTTTTCTTTCAAACTCATTAAACTTTATTTATTCCATCATCTGCAAAACCACAATAAAACCTGTACCAAAAGTATAGGAAGGGCCTTTCAAAACAAAAAGTATCCACATACTTCCAGCAACCTACCTTCCTTAAAAGACAGAAAAACTAGCAACAGAGCATTGAAATGAGCTGAGATCTTTCATACTTTTTTTTTTTTTTTTTTTGCACTTGTACTACATCTCAGCAGTTGGATCACAAAGAATATTCAGAGGAATGTAATCCTGATGTTATAAATTAGACATCTCTGTAAACCTAAAGGTATCCAGCTGTCACACAAGGGATGTCAATCCATTACTCTAATATAACCTCTGCAGCTTCTCTCAACAGCTTTAGTCTTCACAGATGAAGGGGTTGACCTGATAATTCCAAACAGGGAGAGGCTTCCCTCTGCTTTCACTGATCACTGCAGGAGACAATAACTCACAATAAAGCTTTCAGCCCAGCAAGATTTCCTTCATCCCTGCCTGCTTTTACATTTGTACATTCAGACATGAGCTCTGCAAGTGTTCAGTCTGTATGCTGTGTGTTCCAAAGGAAATAGGCTTCCACACAGCTGGGAAAGGAGACTCACTGATAGATTTCTCTTAAGGGATGCTGAATTGCACCATCCCTTTCAATGTGTAAAGGCATCTGCAAGACACATGCAGGTCCCGGAGCCAGTGGGAAATTTCAGACTCCTAAAATGGAAGAGGCTGGAATGGTCCTCAGCCCCTTGTACCTGGATTTCTCCTGGAGGACACCTCATCCAACCTCACCTTTTCAGAGCAGGATGCTCAGGACTATATCCAGTTAGGTTTTGAGTATCTCCACCAACAGGGATTCCACAGCCTCTCTGGGCAACCTGTGCCAGAGTCTGACCACCCTCACAAGAAGAAAGTGTTTTCAGGTGGAATTCCATGTGGTTTAATTCATGCCCAGTGCCTCCTGCACTGCCAGCACCTGGCTTTCTCTTCCTTACTCCCCTCTGTCTTCCTTCCAGCAGGTGTTCATAAACATGAAAACCTAAAGAACCACCAGGAACTTTACTCCCCAAATGCAGCAACAGGCAACTTCTTCTCTGAGAGTGCTTTAAGGCCTGAAAGGCTCTCAGGGGATTTCACAGTGAATGATAATGTCACGAATCCTTCGGGCTGGAAGCCTGGAGAAGATTTGCTTCTCGGTTTTTGAAGGCATATAACTTGGAAGAGTGGTGGTGCATAATATCAGTTTCAAATATTTCTTTGGGAACACCTCAAAAGGACATAACTGAAAATGCATTTAACTCTGGCTTCTAACCTGTGCTTATTTTTAGCAAAGTGTAGGTGTGACAATAATAAAGATAGTGATGTCTTAAAAGAAATTACGAAGCATGACATTTATTTTCACCTTTTCTCAAAATCCTTTTTTATTGATCTGACTTGCACAATTTATAACCATGGCTCTACAAAGATAAGAAAAGGGACTGGGTATGCCTAGAAGTGAACTGTGAAAATCCTTTAAATGCTGCAGAACCAAAAGGTAGCTTTAACCACTGAAGAGATCTAAGATGATGATATATTATCTGCTGAACAATTTCCAACTAATCCCATACTACTAATATGTGTTGATAATCTGTGAGCCAGTCTTCAAGAAAGAAAATTAGAAATTTCTGTATGATGTTATTCAGTGTGGTGGCCTCACAGTAATGCAGACAAAATCAGTACAGTAAATACAAGTGCTTTACTGAGGTCAAATGTGGGATAAACAGTTTAAATAATTGACCAAAGGAAAAACATTGTCTTACCAGGTTAGTGAGGGAGTAGGTTCTAAAAATACAGATCATGTTTCCAATTTGAAGTTTACCTTAATTTACATTTGTTTTGATGGACACTGTTTCTGCATAGAAAGAAAGCACAAATTCTGCAGTTGGGAATCACAATGTTCAACAAAACTTCAGTGGTAAAACATGCCTTTACCTAGAACAGTTCTAGGTCAGCATGGACCCATATTATGTCCATGCTTGGTATCAAGCCAAAGGGCTTGTTACATCTACAGGACTTTCCTTCTCTATCCCAGAAAAATTCAGATTAGACTAAGCTTGCTCTAACTACACTACTAATATCTTGCTATCTTTTTCCCAGCACAGTGCTCCAGAATATTTTTGGTTGGTGCAAGGCAAATTCTCCATAAACACCTTTCCTTGTGTATTTTCATGAAAATGTTGTCAATTTATTCATGACACCATCATCCCAGACATTCCATGGTGTAACAGTTTATACTGCTATATGTAACAGCACTGGAAAGCTGCAAGATCATAAAGAGTTGAGGCAACCCAAATAAAGAGGAATGATGCTGAAGGATCACAACAAATCTCTGATGATGCTCAGTACCTCAGTAGACAAAATGGATAGGTTTACAAAATGGATAGGTTTATTCAGCTGGTTTACAGTAGTCAGCCTAAGGATGGCTTTCAACAAAGTCTACAGCTCAGCTCGTTTTTGTTGTAGCCACAACTGAGACAGAATTTAATTCTGCAACATTCACTGGAAGTGAAACAAAACAAAAAAACAAACAAGCAAAACACAGTAACTCCCCCCATCACCAAACCCTAATCACTCATGCTGCAGGTACTTCAGGGCATCTGAGCATCCTCCTGTAAGGCTCTGGGCTCCAGACCAGTATTCACTTCTTCCTGCAACCCAGAGAACTTCCCGCCAGGGCATTTTCAGTGGTGGCAACCTCCTCTGTTGAAGAAAGGGAAATTTCTGGGGCTCGTTTAGGATAAAATGGAGCCTTTATCAAACCAACTCCACAGGCTGCACTGCCTGTGAAATGCTTTCCAACAGCCTCATGCTCTGTATGCAGCACATATATGCAAAACTCCTACTCTCTATCTTGCCTTAGAAAAGAACAGAAGAACCAGTGAAGTGTGATACGTACAAGTCACATCACGTAACAGAATCCCAAGTAGCACATGGTTATTAAAAGAAGCTGCAGAAAATGAAAGTGTCTAGAGCAGAAGGAGAATATGTGCCATGGCTAGTAATATATGCAGCATCAATGTTTTTAGAAAGAGCCATCTGGCTGGTGTGTGTTACCACATTGGCACTACCATCTCTTTTCCTTTTGAAAATTTGGGGGTCTTGATAGCATTTGAGGGGGGAAAAACAAACCAGGAGATTTTCTGTTTTTTGAGCACCCACCTATTGTACAGGTCAGATCAACAGAATTTTCAGAAAACTAAATTGCAATAGAAATAGTTTTCATACAATGTGTTGCTACATTTTTCAGTGAATTCACTCTTACTATGACTGCTGTCAGTACAAAAAAGACAAACCAAATCAAAACAAAACCAGCTTGCTTCTCCCTACCTTTAGCCATTTACAGCCAAATTTTCACAAGCATTGCAACCTCTGACCCCATGCTTAACCTTTTAAGATATTCCATTTTTCAGGTGTCTTCATCAAATTCTTTTATTGTTTTCTTCCATTTCCCCCTTCTCTCGATATATTGATTAGGTAATGTTTAATCTAAAAGCTATTTTTTCCTGTTTCAAATTTTCTGGAAAGAAGAAAAAGAAGTTTTTACATTTCATAAGGAAGATTTTCAGGAAAGTTTTTTTTTTTGAGGGGGAACTTCCTAATTTCTGACATCACCTGGACTACTCCGTTTTCAGCTTTCCCATCCTATGCCACAGGAACAGGGTGAATTTTTCCAGAGTTCATGGTCCTTACCTATTGATTTTTCAGATTTCTGAGAACATAACAAACAAATTTGCAGTTAATGGGGTCATGCTAACAATAGTGTCTTAAAACAAACAGTATGGTTGGTTGATGTTTGCGCAGCAATCAAGCTTAATGAAGCAAAAATATTTCTTTACTTAGGCTTTCCAACTTGTTGCAACCAGTGAAATGCAAGAGGCATTGAGGAGTGCAACAATCTATGGTGCAGAGGGGGTGAAAAATTCTAGCCAATATATGAAGCAGGACTGAGCAGACCTAATAATCTAGATTAAATTTGGATAATACTTCTGGGGGAAAAAACCAAAAATATCCACTGCATTTCAATCTAATTAATGTGAAGAGAAATCAGTAATCCTACATTCTAAATAAATTCACCAAAAAAAAAAAAATGGCAGTAGGAGAGGTTTTAATTAGACATGTATCTCTTGTCTGCTTAGGCACAGAGTTTTGTTTGGAGACCTCTTCATCATGTGCCAGGGCTCACACAAACAAGCAGTGCACTGCTGCTTTTTGAGTCATAGGTCAAAGAGCTAAAGGGAATGGTAGGGCAATCTTTCAACATGAAAGAAATATTGGCCCAAAATTAAGTCACAATGAGTTACAGCTGGTGGGAGGGATCTGGAGACATGCCAAAGAGATTTTGGTCACTCTTGGTCAATTTACTGTTAGCTTTAGTGCTTGGGAGGCAGGAAGAATAGTGACAGAAACGAGCAATGTGCAGTGGTGGCACCTGCACAGCCCCTGCTGTACTCACCCAGCTGAGCTGTTCAGGCACTCGCAGTGCAAGCCAGAGCAAGTTTTATTGCTTAATACACTTGGATCTCCCAGTGCAAACCTCAATTTCACCTCTGTTTACTTGGAAGCTGCTAGAGAATTATCCCTCTCAATATCTGTCAGACAAAGAACACATCCCACCTCTGTGCTGAGAGCATGAAATTCCCCTTTGATTGAAACATCTAGATCCTGTATAATGCAGGTTTAGTTTCTTATCTTGACAATAGCAGTACTGTAGTTACTACTCTGGTGGCAGCCAAATATTTCCCCTCCTTTCCCTTATTTTTCAAGCCTCTAAGCTTTGGTGACATCACACAATTACTTTACACTAGTCACTCCTTCTGCCCCAGAGAAATCCAGTTTGAGGCTTTTAACTTGTGCATTAGCAAACCACATCCCTGATTTTTGATAATAACAGGATAATCTGTATTCACTGATTCCAGGGCAGTAGAAATTCCTGAGCTGTTTTAACCACCTGGACTCAGCCAGCACATCATGAGAGCTCAGTTTGTACACATTTTAGAGACATCAGGGGTAGCTAAAATTCCTAGCACAGGTGGAGGCTTGCTGGGACAACCAAACAGGAGAAAGCTGTGACTGCCATCCCATCAGCAAAGTCAGGCCTTGCTTAACTGGTTCAGCTACAGCAATTCTGTAAATTGTAATTTAGGAGATTGAAACCAGATATCAGCTGCCAATTTTCATCTGTCTTCAAGAGCTCTGAATTCCCTCCCTTTCCAGTTTCATGTCACAGAACTATTTCTAAAAGCTCAGTATTTTCAGAAGTTGATTTGCAGCTAGTTTAGAGTATCAGCTCTGAGGCCAACACACAGCCATATCCATGTCCACACTTAACAGTATTTAGTTGACTCAGTTCACTGTCAGCAGTTCTGATTCCTCCTGGCTGGTAATTACAGCATATGTGATATGAACCTGGGTGTGCTTTAGGCTCATCCACACCAAGCTTACCCTGTTTACAGCAACTAACTTTGAGATTACTCAGTAATTGCACTTGTGGGAACTGTAGCAACCGTGTCAGAGCTCAGGATGTTGTCTGCATCTCATGCAGTGTCACCACTGACCACACTCGAAGCTAACCCAAGCAATCTCCAAGGAAATCTCCCAGTCAGCTATCTGCGGTCAGAAAAACAGCTATAAATATGTCTTGAAAAAAAATGCACAGCTCCATGCCTGTGCATACACAACTCAGGAATTAATGTGAATCAACACAGCCCAAATTGCAACTTTGAGAAAATTCAGCTAAATCATGTGCATGCTAAAATGTTTTGGAAGAGGAGACCCTCACAAAGAAGTTTGGTGCAGCACAAAATCTGAGACACATCAACAGAAGGGCTCACTGCTCACAGTCTCTAGAAAGGACAAAAACAAACACTAGAAGAACCAGAAGGGTGAAAAAATGGCCTAAGTATAAAATTTCCATGGTACAGTCCAAAGGAATGGATGAAGACAAGAATGTTTTGTCAGCTCATTAAAATAAAAGCCAAATTAACTGCTTGTCGTCATGATTTCTTACTTGAAAGGAACAATAAAATATCATGAAAAACTAAAGGGGTGACTGCTAGAGCCAGGCAAAGAATACTTTTTAATGGTAGGAGAAAGAGGGAACAAATTAAAACCATGACTGTCTCCCTGGACTGCATAGTGTGTGACACCATCTGATAAACTGAGCTGGAATTCAAGATGTGTCAATATGGCATCAACAAGGACATGTGAGGATATTTTCGGAGGACACTGGCCCACAAAATGAGTGTCCAGGAATTCCAGAATAGCAGACTCCCACCAGCCTTCATGCTGGCGCTTGCTAGGTTTAACACTTTATTTTGCAGCTACCTACAGATCATCCTTTCCACATGGCTTGTATATGCTGAGCACATCTGCCCAAATCCAGGATGCCAAGACTCCAACTCTATGGGGATAGCAGCAACTTGACTATCATGTCTCTTTGCTGGAAGAAACAGGACTGTAGCCATCTAAGAGGAATTTGTCAATGTGTTCCCATTCATGTCATACCCACAGCTAATCTGTCTTTACTGTCTTTTTGGGAAGTCACCCAACCAAAACAGCTCTCCTTACAAGTCTCACTGACGCATGTATCAGCTAACTCTGAAGATGTAGGAACAATCTTTTAAACCTAACTGGTAAAATTCAATTGGCTGAACAGAAGCCTGCCTGCAGCCTGCTTTTTACTTCCTGGGAGATGTACTGTTTAATACATGGGAAGGCTGAACACACACTCAAGTGCATGTTCCTTGCCTAGAAGAAGACCAGCAGCCTGCTGACAGGGGAACAGCAGACTTGCCCTGCCAGAGACAGTGTTTTCAACACACCACCACCAGACCAAACAAACATCTAGCTGGATTGTCATGACCACCAGCTTGTCACCATAGGAAAACCTGGAACATGCCTCAGAGCAGAACTACTGATATCAGGAAAGCTGCTGTAGGCATCCTGGATTGGCTTATTGTCCTATTATAGACTCCTTTTGTGTCTAAAGCTAAACACCATAAATGAAAGGCCCTTGGCAAGATCAGAGTAATTTAGTTATTAATTTTTTGCTTCTATGCTTGTCTTGCTTATTTTTATGGGTAATATTTAATCTTAATCTTTCCCACACCATCTTTCCAAGGGTTGCAAAATTTTGCCCATTCTCTTCATTTTTCCAGATGAAAAAGGATGCCATTTGCTTTTCTCTTCCCTGCCATTATTTCCTGTTTCTGCATGGTCTGCAGATGCTTAGAGTGTGTCTGGAGCAGATCCTTAAGGAGGTCATTTTGTGGAGCCGATGTCCTATAGATAATAAAAGCTGGTAGACAAGGCTACTTTTCTTTCAAGAAATAGAAACTCTATTGTTTAGTTTTGATTGTTTCTGTTTATCTTTCATCAAACACTGTTACCTGATATATAAATAGCCTCTCTTCCCTCTGGCCAGCTTGATTTGTAGTGATGGAAGATGGGGAAGAATTCAATCCCTCCCTCAGAATAATTGTCAATAAGTCCCAGCTGGCTCTGCTCCAACTAATTCAAGGAGTCTTAGGAAAAGCTTCAACTAGGCAATGATGACCAAAGCAGGATATTTCACACCACAGTTTTAAAAAATCTGCAGTAGAAACCTAACACTCTTTCAAGGGAAAAGCAGCAGCAAGAGCAGGTTGGAGCCTGGGGAAGAGGAAGGCCTCTGAAAGCCCAGGGGGCTGAGATAAACACACCCAACCACAAGCCACTGCTTTCTATCAAAGTATTGATTTCTTGTATTCATCTGCCCTCACGCTCCTCTCAATCCTTTTTATAGATGCACCTGAAAAAGGAGGCAAGATGAAATGGGATACATGCCTGGCTTCCAAAGACTTGATTATCCATGTTGCAATCTCTCCATTGCAGGACTTCTGGCAGAAGTGGATTTCTGCAGCAGGATTTCCATGCTTAGAGCCATTTGCATATGTTTATTGTGAAGACTGAAGAAAGCAGACAATACGAGTTGTCATCCTTATCTGCCTGACATAATTTGTTTGCTTTGTTTGTTTTCAACTGTGATGTAGGACGTCTTCAGGAAGCAACTTTTATTTAAAAGTGTAAATAAAATTAGCTTATCCAAACTCAGTTTTCTTGTTTTACTTTTCTTAGTCATTCTTCATTTACATTTATTTTCTTCTTCATTTGTTCTCCATGTCTACTCTACTCTTTCCTGTACTCATGGCTTTACTCAGGGTTATTTATCAGTTCTTTCATGTTTTTAAAAGGTAATCTCTCTCTTTTTCTCATTCTAGCATTCACACCCACAGTTTCACTTCCACCCTCTAACTGTCACCCATGTCTCTTCATCGTTTCCTTTGCTCTCTTCCTTTTCTTACTTGGATTGACTTCTATAACTCTACTGAAAAAAATGAAGAAAAAAGGAAAACTGCTGCCCAGCCCAGCAGAGGAGGCAGAAGTGAGTGGGCAGGGAGGTCTAGTGGCAGGCTGACAGCTCAGGATGGGAGGATGGGTGGAAGTTATTTTTCTGCTGTTAGCAACCGTGCTTTCCTTTTTCATTTGTGATCACTGTTGTTTTCTGCCTTTCAGTTTCTCCTAAAGGATGTGCTATGGTATTAGTACTGTAACAGAAATCTTTCATTCTTTAGAGGTGAAATCCTGTAATCAAAGAGAGAATGGAAATCAAGTCTAAATGCACCCAATGTAATCTTTAATTACCTAAAGTAGGATTGCAACTCTCGTAGGATCACAACTGAGACAATGGAGATAAAAGCAATTTCAGAAGGAGCCAAGTCTTTTCTTGTTCCACTCTGTGGGAAGATTAGGAAATTTACTTCTTACTTGACAGCACCTATGGATAGACAGAAAAATATCCAAACTCAAAGATATGGAAGTCAGAGCAGATCCAGTAGTGGCCAAAGATCGAATGTCTTTTAAACTCGCCTTGGACGACACTGCCTCTAACACACTTGTGCAGATCTCAGGTGTCCCTGTTGGGGCTGGGTATGATGTTTGATCCTTAGACTACAACCCAGCTGAATGCTGGCAAAGCCATGGATATGGAGCTTGTCATGATGACCCAGGAGATCCCACCATACAGTCTTTCCTCACCAAGACTCAGTAACAGCCAGATGCATGCTGTAAAAAACCAAAATGCTTCTGTGATGCACCTGAAATCCTCTTCATCAATATGCTAAATCTGCACAACAGATTCATCAGTGGATTATTTAATTTACATTTTTAAGAGACTACAATGCATCTGCAGCTGTAGCAGAGAAATTGATTAGATACATGGTGATAAACATACTTGGAAGGGATATTGTTACACATACTAATTACAGATACTTTGATATTGTGTTTTCTACAGTTTAGTAGCTGTCCTTTCTCCAATATAGAGTTTTTTAAAAGAACAGTAAAGAGCTCCTATTGCAGTCCAGAAGGTCAGAAGCAGAGAGGAATTGTTTGTCATGAAACCTGGGTGAAGATCTTACATGGTTTTACAATAGGCATAAAGCTATATTGAACCTGATCATCAAACACTCTCCCTGGCTGAAGAGCTGCTTCCATCATGTTTCTGTGAGCTTCAGGAATTAAAGCCAACCCAGTGGCCCCACCAGAGGCAGCTCTGAAGCTCCCTCCTCAGTGCAGCCTTTTTCCAGGCGTTCAGGGAGTGCATGCTTCTTGCCCAAACCACACATGCAGCTCTGAAACAGGCAGGGCTGTTTCCTCCCCTCCATCCATACATCCATATGTACTGCCTCCATCCCCACCACAGTGAGGGTGGGCTCTGCCCCTGGCCTGGGGCTGGGCCTGAGGAAGGGAAAAATGTCACCGTAAACAGAAATTGGTGTTTCTGTAGCAATAGTAGGAGGGACAGTGAGGATTTGGGAAGGGCAGGGAGGGAGCATTCTGGAAAAGGATAGACACATAGGCTTCAAATCTGTACGGATCTGAGCTTCATTAACTGCACAGTTCATAGAATGACACATTTGTCTTTATTCTGGCAGCTCATGGGCCAGTGACTGTCTCCTGTGAAGAGAATATAACAGAGTGAGGTCCTCAATGTCTTTGGGAACCTGAAGGTATTATTACAACACAAATAACATTTGGGCTGTACACTCAGAGGCAGTTCAGAGCAGCAATGATAATCATCTTTCAGTCTAAGCAAATCTGCACAGCCCACTCCACTGGGCCAGGACCAGGGCTGCAGCTGGAGACTGTCCTGGCCAATTTGTCTTGTAGAGCAAAGCCTTGCTGAGAGGCTTTCTACTTACAAAAATTATCCTGATGGTTGGGATCCTCCCATGCTCCAGCCAGCAGTGAGCTAATGATGACCAAGGAGATCCCACCATACAGCCTTTCCCCACCAAGACTCAGTAACAGCCAGATACATGCTGTAAAAAAACAAAACGCTTCTGTGATGCACCTGAAATCCTCTTCATCAATAAACTAAATCCGCACAACAGATTCATCAGTGGATTATTTAATTTACATTTTTAAGAGACTACAATGCATCTGCAGCTGTAGCAGAGAAATTTATTAGATACATAATGGTTTGGATCTCCCCATGCACCAGCCAGCACTGAGCTAATGCTGTGCTCCCATCACCTGAATCCCAGGTGCTTTTAGGGAACCTAGGTGAGATCATCAGTGGGTTCAAGCCTTTATAATGAGCAGAGCTGCTTTGGCTGAAGGCAGCTGATTACCTTTTGCAAAAGTACTTTGTTAATCCACTACTGAAACTCAGCCAACTCAAGAGAGAGCTGCCAGAAGGAAAAAGGCTGTGTGGCAAATTTTGAGATGGGATGCATGAAAGCACAAAGGCAACTCTTTCATTGTAATTTGACCAAGAGACCAGTAAGGGTATCAACCTATTAATGGAAAGTGTCTGCTAAGGAATGAGCAAAGGTAGCAGCCGGATTTACAGCAGTGTAAGGACAGTAACATCCAAGCTGAGCAGAGGCATGCAGAGCCATCTTTCCTGCTGCTTTGGCTGCTTGTGTGCCACACCACAGATCCCCACCCAGGCAGCAGCTGAAAGCCACACAAGCTCTCTGCTCAAACCTTCATCTGTCAGGTGAGCTGAGGTCCCACACTTGGCAATGTGCACATGTAACCTGTGATGAAATATCCCATTAAACAGGTCACTAAAATGGCACGTTTGCAGCTGTTTTCCAGTTGTTACCATTCAAGTTGTATTCATGGAAAAGTACTGGAAGACAAACCTTCCATGAAAATTTTGGTTCAGCCCTCAGACTGTCTGTTTTGCATATGTCTGAGCATATGGGGGTGGGCTGTCCTTGTTGTCCAAGATGTTAATGGGGATCCTTTCTCCAGGGCTGTGGGATAGCTCAGAAAGTCACGGACCTTTTTCTAGAACAAAAGGAAGGTGATAAGCAGGAGCAAAATCCCTAAAACCATAAGTGTCTTAAATCACAGAGAGTGCCCACAAAAATCCTCTCACACCTTTCAGCCCACCACCCCTAAATTACATCAATAGTCTTAATTTTTGTTCTAAAGACTAAGTTAAGTGCAACCACAAATTTCATTTTCACTGCTCCATCCATCTCTGAATTCTGGTACCATGACTAAGGCAGCCTAAGCCTGCTCTGTGGGCTGCTTCCCCCTCCCACCCTGCCAGGCAGCAGGAGAGTTATGATCCATGCCCAGGCTCCATATGCACCAATGAAAACTCCAATAAAGTGACAAGATGCTCATCTTTTCCAAATTAAACAATCAGGAAGAAAGAGATAGTTTTGGACTGATATATGTCATTAACTCAGTATCCATTTCAGTATTTCTCAGCTACAAAAACTCACATGACATTTCAAAAAAAACTCCTCCAGATTTGTTTGCCCCAATTTTCAATGCTAGTATGTCTTTGTAAGAAAAAAATAGTCTACCACTAATGGGAAAAAAACCAGAAGAGAGTGGGGGAAGAACATTATTTAATTTATATGATCGAAATGGTTAGAAACAGTTACAGGAAGATCTTCCCCCTTTCCTAAATGAAACCTCCCAAATTTTCTTAGGGTGATTTAGTCATTATTTTTCAGAAAATCCAAGATCTTCAGGACTCTATCATCTGGATACGACCAAATGTGGATCTCTATGTCCCAGCTATCTCTGGTGAGACTCCAATGAGCAATAGAAAACACATTTTGCACGACTTTGGTCACAAGATGAAAATTGCTTGTAGTTATATAGAAGACACTCAGAGTCAAAGTCAGGTGGCCACCATTTATAATGCAGCTTCCAAATGTCAGTTTCTGGAGTTCTGGGGGTTTGAGTGGGCTTGTTTTGGTCTGATTTGGTTTGATTTGGTTTTTTTGAGGGAAGGATCTTCAGCATCCAGCTGATCTAGTGACATAGGTAAGAACAAATGGAGAATTCTCCCTGGTCCTACCCCAGTGAATTCAGACATAAGTTCACTTCAGTGCTTTCCTGTGTTTAATATTATTTTTCCCAGACAAAGCACAATCAACATCATCAACTGGGAGAGACTTCCAGTAAGGCAAATGATCCCGTGGAAAAACTCTTAGTATCAGTGGAATTTGGGATTAATTTCTTGAGGGGAGACATTGCCTTCTCTGATGCCTGGAATAATGATTTAAAGGCAGATTCTGGGGACATCACATGGACCAGCTGGCAATCTTTTAGATCACTGATGTTAGGGGAGATGCCATCTCACCACCAAGATGAAGTTATTGGGAGTATACTCATTTCCTCCATCAAGTCTAGAACTACCCCTAGAGTTTTTCCAGTACTTTTTACTGCCATTCTTCCATAACAATGGGAGGAAACAAACCTTGTCAATAGAATCTCATTGATCAACAATACTGGCATGTTTTGCTTTGCTTTGAACATTCAGTTCATACATGGTAATATTCAGATGACTTAACCTTCAAAACTCGGAGCTATCACTTTTCCCCCCAGGTCCTTCCAGAGCTATCTCTCCTCTCCAGCAGCTCCAGGTGAATGCAGATCCAAACATGTTTGCTGTCCCACAAGGTTGACTTCTGGGCACCGATCTGAATGCCATTAATAAACAAATGGTCTTGCAAGACAATGCTCTAAGAAATTCTGCAGAGCTGACCTGATGCTATTGCTTATTACTCAAGCAAACTTTTTCCCTGTGTTTGATAACAGAAAGTCTCCATGGCAATGCCAGGCATGGGACAAGGCCAAGTTGCATTCAGGGATCCATGAAACCAGTAACATGATCTGGTTTGCCATTAACCCAGCAACATACATGAATGCATTTGAGTGCCTCATAGAGCTCAAAAATATCTACACTGCTCAATGTTTTTTGCAAAAAAACTCAAGGTGAATGTATTACTCCATTTTCTCTGAATTATTTCTATCTCAATAGATATCTCAATAGACTTTTTCTCATACTGCATTTTCTTTAGAAAAGTGTCTCCAGGAAATAAACACACATCCTTTGTCCCACACTGCTCTGTGCTGAAGTTACCTGGTGGCTCCCCACTTCTCTCTTCTTTTTGCTTCTTAATGGTATAGTGCTTTCTGCTCCTTCTTGCTTTCACTTGCAAAATGTCATTAAGAGGCAAAACAAAATACGAATAGTTCTTGGTGCAGCCTTTCCACATCAGCAGTTGCAGGGATTGATCAGAAGAAAGTTGCCTTTGTTAGAAGGTGGGAAGCAGATGGGCTGTGATGAGGTGGTGGTAGCTACAACCACTTAATGAGGACAGTTTAGAGCCCTGTGATCTTGGAAAAGAGAGCTAGAAAAGTATCATGCAGCTCTGTTTCAGAACTGATCATTTGGTTACTTTTGTGACCAGTGAAGATTCACAGAAGAAGCATTTTTCTCCAAAGGGCTAAAAAATCTCTTCTCAGTAAATGACCAAAGCCAAGGCTACATCAAACACATCAGAGATCTGTTTACACTGCAGGCTAGAACCACCCATGGAGCAGGTCAGGAGAACAAATCAGCTTAAACACAGGGGTTCTGTAACACAGTGTGGTTGTGTGGTGCTTACAGGCACAGAATTCACAAACACAAAATCACACTGAGATAAAGGCTTTGGAATTTGCATTATATCATTCAATTTTTCCTGTGAACCATGTCAAGGATCATCTTGTCTTCACAAAACCCTCACGTCTGCTCTCCTCACAGGGTGTCAGAAATGCAGCTGGGGCAAACAGGAAGAAAAGCTAATGCTGCTTCTGGGTTGTCCCATCACTGGAAGGGCTCAAGGCCAGGCAACCTGGTCTGGTGGTTTTGCGAGGTGTCCCTGCCCCAAATGGCAGTAAGTTGGAACTAGACAATCTTTAAGGAGTCTTCCAATCCAAACCATTCTATGATGCTGTGATTCTATGTTTATTTGCCCACTGTTGTGACCCAGAAGGAAGCAAATATTGCAAGCCATTGCGTCATGCAGCAGATGATGTCCTAATTAGTCACAACAAGAGGACAACAGCGAATAGGAGAGAGATGGATGGCATCTGGAATAATTTCTAGTGACTCAAACAGCCGAAGTAGCAAAGTAGGTGGGGACAGAGAGCTCTGATGAAGGGATTTGTGAGAAGGGAAGGTGAAAAACCCTGTAGAGGTATTGTGAAAGAGCAAGCAGAAGGCAGAAGCACCAGAAGCAGGAATTAGTAGCGGAAAAAATATCAGTAAGGTTGAGAGTTCTTGAGGTGTCCCTACACTGAACGGACACCCTGCAGTGAGGATTTAGAGGCAGACAGAAAACCGATGGAGAATTGGAGTGTGAGTAACAGAGCAAATAACAGTTCTCTCTTAATAAAATCCAAGTCAGATCTTATTTTTGTTGACAGGAGACAGTGATTTCAAGCAAGATTTTCCCATTTATGCTATTATGAATAAGATCAAAATCCAGACCCAGAAGAAGCCAGGATACATTATAATCAGCTCTTTGAAGTTCAGGGAACAAAACACAGCCTGATTGCAGACAAGGGAAGGAGCACTCTAATCAGTGTACCTTTTCACATTAAGATGTATTTAAAGATTTCCAAATAAGTGGAGTCATCAGGTGAGTAGAAAAGAATACATTGAGACATGGAAAAGAATAATATCCTAGTTTTCCTACTCCTTGGTTAGAAAAAGCTCTATTTAGCTTCAGAAAGAAGGATTGAGTGACATTAGATACACAGGTTAGGAAGGAATAATTTTTATTATTTGAAGGTTGTTTTTTTTCTTTTAGAAAGGAACAGAAGGTTTTGAAGATTTCACTATGCATGGAAAAATATCAATCTATCATAAAAATATAAGTAGAACTGAAAACAGCTTAGAGTAAAGAATTTTCTAGAATCTATCTGCTATTATAAGTTAAAAATTAACAGTTAAGAAGGAAAGAGTTTTCAAAGAGCAATTACAATTTACTATGAAAAGCAGAGATTAATAGGCAGTAACGAGAACAATTGAATGAGGGGAGAAGTATCAATACTATCTTTAAATTCGCAAAACTGGAAATTACATTTTTTTAATTCATTCTGTACCCAAATATGGAAACAGTCAGAATAACAACAGCCGTGTAATTTCAGGTCAGATTTTAACTCAAACACAATCTTGCACAGTAAAAGAAGGGATGATTGCCTAATGTCTTTCCAGCAAATAAACTTTAAATCCACTCCCATGCTTGCTGTGGAAGTGCCCTGCAATAGTCCTTGGCTTGCATTTATGTGAATTGATTGAAAGTCCCCAAATGCTACATTAGTCAGTCTCCACATGCCTCATAAAGATGAGCACTCAGACAGCAATTAATAATAACTCTTGGCATCAAATAGAAGAGATAATATCGAAGGCTGACGCTGGTATGGAAATTAAATGTTATATTTGGCAAGAAGTTTCTAAACAGACCATAAAGGCTCAGGTGCTTTAATGCACATTTGTTTAAATACCTGTTCCTTTTCCCCCCTCTGTTGTGTTGTAGACCTTGAAGTCTGTAGTTTGGTTCATCCAGAATTTCATGGCATATGTTTTTCCCTGGAAACACATCTCTGGATAGCTTCCATTGCACATCCTTTCTCCTCCCAACCAGGTGACAATGAGTTGCTATGTTTTTTTTTTTCTTGGAAAGACACTTGGAAACCAGGGGAGGGAGAAAGTCATTTTTACTTAAGAAAGAAGGGAAAGGAGCAGAAAACTATGATGGTGTATCTCACTGAGGATCTTAAGGGACTAAGAAGCAAGTCAGAAGAAGAAGTAAGAAGCACTGGTGGTACCAGTGAAGCCTATGAAGGACTTTTTTCTGTAGCATCTGGGGACCATGACCCAAGTATTTTCATGCTCTACTCAACACAGTGACACATCAATGAATTCTGAATGAAATCATGTCACAAATATGTAACCTCCTTAATCCTATGCAAACTGAATAAACAAACAAACAAACAAAACCTTAAAAATATGAAGAAAAATGTATCAACCTAATCAGTAAATGGGTTGCTGGTATTGGAGAGGAAAAAAAAGTCTTTTTCTGCTGTCAAAGATTTCTGCTAAACCCAAAAATGCTCTATTTCTTAGTAACGTGGTTTTAAAAATAATACTCTATTACTAAATAAAGTGATTGTTGCATAATAAGAATATGCTTAAATAACCAAGATTGTCCCTTTTATTTTGTACTGTGAAGCAATTATTCAGTCATGATGAATATTTCCCAAGAATGACTGTGATCCAAAATTAATCTTTCTGCAGCATTGTCCTATTGATCCATTCACTGTTTTTAAATAAAAGTAATGTGCTATATTTTGAGAGCAATAGGCCACACAGAGCTTCAAAGAACACCCAGCACAGTGTCTTCTATCTGTCTTGCCCACATTTCTTCTGGGAGACTATGGCAATTCAATCCTTCACTCACTACTTGGAGCAACCTACATGTGAAGTAAAGTTACTACACTTCAAGAATATTTCTCACATAAATGCAGTGAAATTTAGCAACTCCTGTCTAGAATGAGCTGCAGGTTCAGGATGAGGTGTACCAGTGAACCAAACAATAATTGGCTATCACTCATGCTCTCTCTCTCTCTCTGGACATAAGCAAGAGCTATCTTCCTTTTAAATAGAGCACATTTAGGTAGAAAAGAGTACAAAAAGTTATTAAATCTTAAGTTGTCAGCATTCAGAATTTTTATACTCAAAATATTTGAGAACTATGGGTTTGATGAAGGAAAAACCCAATAATATAACTTCTGTGTAAGTATTGCAGTGTCTTGAAGAGGAGGCAATTAAGCTATCAATACCAAACTACTGGAGCAAACCAACCATCCTCATGGTAGGAACCAGCCAGGAGAGGGTCAGTGTAATTGCAGAAATGTACCCCAGTAGCATGGTACAAGTATTGGCTAACATTTGCTCCCTGCAGCAATGAGCACTGAGGTGTTGCAACAGAGGGGCAGCTGCTGGTTCTGCAGCAGGGTCCAGGGAGGCAAGAGCCTCCTCTTCCTCACACCCTCAGCACTTCATGGGGCTCCCAGTCCCCAGGAGCTGCTGAGACCTTTGCCCATGGAGAATTTTATCTCAGTGTGTGTATTTTGTCTGAAGGGCACAGCTGCTCTAGCTCCAAAGCAGAGGCCAACTATGGTTTAGAAGAGGCTCCCAGCCCATGAACTCTGAAACTAAAGGTCAGCCAGCGGTCCCTTTATTTCCAGAGTAAGATGAGCCATTGTAGGGGTGAATAAACCTGACTAGCTGATATGAAGCTCATTATGATGCCCATACCCATTTTTGTTCAGGAAAGTAAACCTGATCTGTTGGAAACAATATCTCAGGCTTTTATACAGTAATTATAGAGAACTAAGATCAGTATTTTTAAATGAAAGTGATGACAATGCTTTATGGAGTGAGTAGCAACAGAGCTGATTTAGATCCTTTATACTGCTAATGAAATGTGAATAAGTAGGAGTCTCATTATCTGCACTTTAGTGTATGCCTTAGATTGTTCATTATCCTACCATTTAGTGAATTGGTATCTGTGCATATGAGTGATCCTAATGGTTTTTACACAAAAAGTTTCCAGATTTATTTAGAAAGCGGTGTTTTCATGATTATATTTTGGTTGTAAGCATAGAATCTGTATACTATCGGTATACAATGCCTAATGGTTTGCAGCTTCAAAGAGAAATTGTTTCAACAAAAACTAGATATTTTCTGAGAGAAAAAAATCCTGTAATGTATACAACCCCTTTTTATTATGCAATGTTTAGCATTTTCCAAGCATTTGCTTGGAAAATGAGACTTTAAAACATTCTAAATCTCCTGTATTCATTTTGCAGAGAAAGGAGAACAGAGACAGTAACCTCTTGACAACCTCTGTTTGCAAAGAAAAGACCAGGAAAAAAAAGGAAAAAAATCACCAGAGGATGAAGTCTAATCCATGGGTTATTGCAGGAGTCATCCTCCTATTCTGTAGGCCAAAGTTCAGTATCTTGCTTTTCCTGCCTCCTGTACTCTTCACATTAGTTCTTCCTGAATTGGATAGGACTGCCCATAAGCAGCCACTGACAGGACTCCCCATCCCAAGGAGGAGATGGCACAGATGAGCGTGTATTGGAGAGGAAAACCCCTTTGTCAACACACCTAATAAAATAAATAATAATAACATACAGTTTTTTCCCAAAGCTCCAAACAACCCCGACAGAACTTCTCCCAAGTGTGACAGGACTGGACTTAAGTACATTTCCTTCATAGTTAATGTGATGCTTCATAGTTTAATTAGATCTGCTGGATGTCTCTCTGCCATCTGCTCCCCTCCAAGAGCCAGCACCTGTCACTATAAGATCCAACACTGACTCTCCAATGACTGGCAGAATATATTTCCTCCTGTCTAAGAGGACATATATTGTTTCCTAAGAAACCATCACCTGAGGTGTCATCCACAGTAGAAAACAGAGCACCCTAACTTTGATATTTTAATTGGATTCTCCTTGCTGTACAGTATCAGACAAGTGAGAAAAATTATAGGAGAGAGTAAAGAGAAATATTTTAAGGTTCAAGGAAAATGCCAAAAATTAAAAACACACTCCTGTGTGTATTTAATAGGACTTTATATCTTCAAATGCTTTGGTCACAGCACAGGCACACAGGACAGGTATCTGGAGTCTGGCACTGTGGGCTCTTTCCACATCAGATCGCAGGACACAGCTCCCTGCCGAGGGCCTCTCCTCCCATTAATGCCCCCAAAGCCTTGAGGGCATTTCTCCATTTCACATCTGCTGGCAAACAGACTTGTCCAGCTGGGCCTTCTCACACTGAACCCCCCAGGCAAGCTGGGGCCACCTGTGTATTTCTGTCAGACCCCATATGTGACAGCAGTCATTCACTTTCTGCCAAGCCAGCAATGTGATGCACCACCAACATCATGCACGGCACTTCAGCTAAGTCAGCCACCCACCAAACACACACATTGTAAACAGGACACCTTTTCATTCCTCCCCCCTCCCTTTCAGGTTTTTTGGCCATAATTTCTATGTCTCACATATTTATTCCTCCAAGCTTCCAGATGTCAGGAAATCTCATTGTTTGAAGGATTGCATGATGGGAGGATGTTTTCCTAACACCAAAAACTAATTTGGAACCAGGAGGTAATAAGACTCATTTTAAGAGGACAGATGACTTCCAGTTTGCATTTGTTGGCTGGAAACAAACCATTCATCTAAAATTCATGGCTGGGATTTCTCAGGTGAAATCCTGGCCCCATCAAAATCAGTCAGCATTTTGCCACTGCCTACACATTCAACATTTCTCATGCAGAGGACCTGGAAACTACCAATGTTTTCACACACAACACACACACCAAGGAAAAGAGCAAAGGAGAAAATTGATGCAAGTTCTACTATACCATGCTTTATCTACAGATAAAACTTAAGAATGCCTCAGCCAACATTGGGACATCATGGTGATAGCTGGTGTTCCAATTAAATATCACCTTGGAGATCATCCCTCACAGTCCAAAAGAGCCAACAGATACCAAATTCTCAAACATGTAGTAGTTAGATGAAGCTCTGAACAACATTTGAAGGTTAAATAACATAACCTAGGAATTTGATCCGTGATTGCTGGTACCTCAAGAGAATTTTCTATTCTTTCTTCATATAGCATGAAACCATTTCACCTTTCATGCCTTTGAAAAAAGACCATTATTGTGCCTCTAGCTTTTTATGTCAGTTAGGCTTTATGATTCTTTTCATTTTTCTATAACAATTCACTGATTCTACTAAACATTTGTTTAACTCACATTTTTAAATTTGTATAGCAAGTGTCATTTCATCTCTGTTCATCTGGTAGATCACTGCTCTGTGAGGGGGCTGCAAGCTGAAACATTAAACTCTCTAGATTTTCTAAAAATTAAAGAAATGAGACAAACAGATTTTTTTTCACCGCCTCAAATCTGTGCTTTCTTGGAAAAGTCAGTAAAACAACATAGTTCTATCTTGGTGAATGAATTTGCATTCTCAAGTAACAGAGCTGAATTCAGGTGTTGTTATATGTCAAGGCATTTTTGGGCACTAATCCAAGCTTAGAGGTATATTGGAACAAAGCAAAACTCTGATCTTTCCAGAATGCTTAAAGCACTGGCCTAATTTTACAAAAGGGAATAGGAAATGTGCCTTCAGCTTCAGCAAGCACTGAGTTACATCAACAGTTGTCATGAATGATTATGAATATACACAGGTGTTCAAAGGTACTGAGCAGGTTTTCAAAGGCTCTAGGATCTAAATACCTGTGAAGTCAGTGTTGGAATGGGAACAGGACAGTTCTTAAATGACACAGCAGACACCTGAAAGCAGCTGGTTTTCCAAACACTCAGATAGAAAATCAGAGTTTTGTTCTCGGAAACTCCAAGGATTAGGATCTCCAGTTGTCGCTGAAGCTCCTGCAGAGCTCTTCAGGATTTTTCCTTCATCATGTCACAATGAGAACCTTGCAGGTAAACCTTGCATTTTTGGAAGCTGTTATCTTTTGAAAAATTAATGACATATCTTTTCAGTCAATTCTCTGATCAGTATACATCATTTGCTGGTTTATTCTTTTCAAATACAATTTGAGCATTTGCCCAGATATATTTTTGCTCCATGTTCCATTATAGCTTATTTTCTATTAGTCTATTAGGATCCTGTAGACAGCAGAACATTGGAAACAGCAAATATTAAATAGAGAGGAAATAATTACATCTAATTCTG
Organism: Catharus ustulatus; assembly: GCF_009819885.2. Lineage (NCBI taxonomy): Eukaryota > Metazoa > Chordata > Aves > Passeriformes > Turdidae > Catharus > Catharus ustulatus. The sequence goes on along the minus strand of NC_046223.1, from coordinate 103,798,292 downwards.
TGAAATTTTTACTCACAGATCACCCGTGTAAGAACTAACCATACAGAGATACTGTCGTTGCCATTGCAGTGCTGTATATCACACCTGTAGGAATTCACTCTCCTTACACCCAGGGAGAAGCTGGGGCCTGCAAATTCCTCGAGCTACAGGACATTAGGCACAGCTTCCCTTGCAGTAACTGGCCTGCAAGATGTTTATACATTTCACCTCCAGGGTTGGGATATGCATATTTGCTTGTGACCATGGAATGTTCATTAAACACCTAGGGTTTATCCTTCTGCTGTTAGCATTTTTTACCATTTGCCCTAAGCTGACAGGAAAAGAGAAAATGATGTCACGTGGTAGCAGGCTGGTGGAAGGTGGGTATCCACCTCTACACAAATATTAGTCCACAAACACAAATGATTTCCATGAGGGATCAAACTTCCAGCTCTCTCCAGCTGTTTCCTGGGGGTTATTGTCAGCATCCAGACCCTGAAAGGAGATGCTGTAGCAATTAACTCAGAATTGAATTTTCTCCTTGATCTCCATTTCTGAAAGCTTATTTTACATCACAAGGCCTCCCATCCCAGACTGTGGAGTTGTAAAGATGTACTTGGGATTATAGCTGTTTTATTGTTCACATGTTTTGACTCCATTTAAGCCCAGCTGCAGATGTAACAGATAACACAGTACACTCCATTTGTGGGAAAGAACATTTTTAAACTCATTTTACAATTTCTTCTACTTTGAAACTTCAGATGTATATTATTAGATGTTTTCATCTATTCAAGCAATTTTACCTGTATCAGCTTCAGTTGCATCTGTACAGTTTACCTGCATCAGTTGCATCTTACTGGAGAAAAAAAAAATCAGATTCCATGGGGGCTGCTACTCACCAGTGCAAACCATAGAACCATAGAAAGGCTTGGGTTGAATGGGTCTTACAAATCAACTTGTTCCAATCCCCCTGCCACAGTCACAGATGTCCCTCACTAGATCAGGTTGCTCAAAGCCTCGTGGATGCTGACCTTGAACGCTGCTGGGGATGGGGTATCACAACTTATCTGAAATAGCTCTACTGGTGTTTGTTTTTTGTTCAATGAAACTTCTGCAGCAAAAATAAACCTCAACACTCGTCTCTGAGTCATGAACCAGTTTTCATTAACTGAGCGTTTCAATGGAAAATTTTCAGCCAGCCTTAATCATACCTATCAGCAGGTCTGTAAGGATCTCCCTGAGAGTTTGTGCCAGACTATCATTTTAATACCAGGAAACTGGCTGAAATTCTAACTAAAAATAGAACAATAAAATGTTCAAGTACAAAATGCCATAAGGACTAAGCAGAAAGACTATTGCAAAGAAAATCAAGGCTTAGCAATCTATCTAAAATTCCACCAGCATAAAAAGTCAGGGCTGAAACAGAACTAGGTGATGATATTTGTTTGAGGACCCAAAACAATCTGAGAAAAACCTTCATTATTTTGCAATTAAAATAACAGAAATAGAAATTAGAATAGAATCATAGAATCATTAATGTTGGAAAAGACCTCCAAGATCATTGATTCCAATCTCTGAACACCCTCATGTCAACTAAAGCATAGCACTAAGTGCCATGTCCAGTTGTTTCTTAAATACTTCCAGGGATGGTGATTCCACCACCACCCTGGACAGCCTGTTTCAATGCTTAACAAACGGGAAAAAATTCTTTATTTCCAACCTGAACCTGTCCTGGTGCATCTTGAGGCCATTTTCTCTTGTCCTGTTCCTGGCTGCCTGGGAGAAGAGGCTGCCAGCTCCTGCCTGGCTGCAGCCTCATTTCAGGCAGCTGCAAGGAGTGATAAGGCCTCCCTCAGACTTTTTCCCAGGATAAACACCCCCAGCTCCCCCAGCCACTCCTCAGGTGACTTGCTCTCTATGTCCTTCCCAGCTCTGTTGCCCTTCTCTGGACATGCTCCAGCCCCTCCAGGTCCTGCTTGCAGCAGAGAGCCCAGAGCTGGCACAGGACTGGAGCTGCAGCCTCGCCAGCACCGAGCACAGGAGGGGATCACTGCCCTGCTCCTGATGGCCAAGGTGCCACTGCCCTTTTTGGCCACCTGGACACACTGGCTCGTGTTCTGCCAGCTGTTGACCAGCAATCCCAGGTCCTCTTCCACCAGGCATCTTTCCAGCCACTCTTGCAGCAGCCCATAGCAATGTGTGAGGTTACTGTGACCAAAGTGCAGGAATATGAAGAAGAAGAGGTTGAATACTCCTGTGCAACAGGAAAAAAACTGTCAGAGGTAGGTAAAAATGTATTTCAGGCAGTGATCTCCTCCTGGCCAAATAAATGGCATCTGAGCTATCCATCCTACAGATTTCAATATTTAGGTCAATATAGATACAAATGCAGGTATTAGAATAAAAATATAATCTGATGCCACTGTACCTTGCATCATTTCTCTCCTGATCCCTCAGCAGCATTTTGCTTGTATCACACACACTGCAGGTGTTAAAAGAGAAAAGAAATTAAAGGCGTGGTGACCAAAAGCAGATTTATTCTTTAAGGAAAGGATTAAGACACAAAATGGAAAATTTACCTTCCTGTGAAACCTGGCTCAAAAGAACTGTGTATTAAAGATTGAGTTAGTGTTTCTTCAGCCATGCTCCCACAAGATATCAGGCCCTGTAATGCCCAGGTTGCCATGGATACCACTATTGATTAATAAATAGTGTTATTAAGTCCCATGTAAATAATGAATAACTGACAGTTCTGAAAGAGATGTGGACATTTTAGGTAACAGGCTTTTTTTCTTAATTAAATAGGGGCTAGCTGGACATTTGAACTTCAGCTTAAATTTCCTCCCCTGCTTCACTTCTTTGTGTTTTGTTAAGCAAGTATATCCCAGTAGCTGGTGTATGCAAGAAAAGAGGAAACATCAAATAAAACACAAACTGAAACTGAGACTGGTCCAGAGTCCAGGCTCATCTGGTCAAAAGTCAAAGAAAGAAAGGGATAACTGCTAAACAATAAGAGAAATACTGGAATATTTCAGAAAAGCCTTCTAAAGATAGCAGCTCCAGATCTCCAGGAATAAATTTGTCTCACTGGCAAGAACAGATTTGCCTCATAACAGCAGCTGCAAGTTTCACTGTTCCACATCATCATGTAAAAGTTCTGAAAATGTTCTTCAGACATGAACTGAGCAGAAATCTCCTGTGATACGATGGAGAACTGGGCTTGTGATCTCATCAAGAGAAGCTGAAGATAAAACTTGCCTGATGCCACAGGAACTCTGTAGGAGTAGGGCCAGAGCCAAAGGTCTTCCCCCATTACAAAAAGTGACCTTTGTAGGTTACAAGATGAAACCAGCAGCAGAGTCTGAGACCTTGAGGACCTCAGGACTGAGCTGGGTATGATCTGGCATGGTCAGTGCTCGAGTGCTTCCCTTCTTTCTACATGCAAACAAATGTGCTGGGATAATGAATAAGTGTCTGAATGTGAATGCAGGCATCCTGACTGTTCTTTCTGCAATATGTGTCTATTTTTTCCATAAAGATTATTGCAAATGAGATGGTGCTGGAATGAAACTTATCCAATGGTTATCAAACTCAGACTCTAATACACACACTTGTACAGGCAGAAAACCTGAGTGCCCCATGACTTACACCAGAGGTGTCAGCCACAGAGGTTCAGCCAGGAGCAGAAACAAAGCTGTGTCATTTGGGTGAACATCCACGAGCACCATGAATAAAGAACAGTCCAAGCTCAAAATCATTAAGGCAAAGACTAGGTTCTAACCAGCTAAAGGTACAAATTCCTGCGTTTGTGGATAGCAAATTTTTAAAGGTAATTCACATCTTAGTGAAAGACAGAATGTCTAGTCTAGATGAGCTAAATCTATATGGTTACAGCAGCAGTAGCAGCATAACAGCAGTTCACATCAACTGAGAATTGGGTCTAAACCTGTAAAAAAGGAAGCTGAAAATATTTTTTTAAATAAATTAAATGGATGAATTGCCTACTGGTAATTGTTTGTTTAGCTCTGTTTGGGAACAAAATGCTAATTAAAAAAAAATGCTAATTAAAAAAAAATATTGTCAGTCAGTTCTGGGCTGCCCAAGGTAACAAACATTCTGCTCAGCTTGTCATTCAAGTATATAAGGCAAAGTTAAACACAGACTAAATTAATCCAAATGGAAAGATTTTAATAATACCACAAGAAGAGGCTAGCAAGGAATATTCTCAGATAAAGATGTTGTGTTAGCTATCTTCAATATATCATCCAATCTCTACCTACAATCCTAACAGAAACAAGATCCTGTTGGTTTTATCTTACTGCAGCAGGACAAGATAAGCCTTTGGCTGGTGATTTAAGACTGGCCTTCACTAATTGCTTGATGACAGCTGTCTCAGCACCTCATCTTTTCTCATTGTGGAAGAGATGCGACAGAAAACTGGGTTTCAGACAGAAAACTGGGTGAAAGAATCAAGCTGCAAAACAGATCCTTTTTGAGGATTAAGAGTGTACAGCACATATTGTAAAAGTTCCCAGCCCCTTCCAGGACTTCTGGTGCTATGGTGACAGAAATACAGAGAGCTGTCTAGAATTTTTTACATTATTGACATATCAGACATGCAATTACTTTGGTTATAAAAAGAAATAAATAAGGTTTTGGTTTTCAAATGCTGCAAATAGAAACATTCTTCACTGCACGGGAAAAGATTAAGATCTTTGGACAAAAAAACCAACAAACATTTTCAAGACATATTTCTACATTTGCCATTAAAGTCTTCAAATTTAATTGCCTTTGAAAAAATGTCAAGGGAATATTTTTTACTCTATCCTGTATGCAGAAGAATCTTATACTAAAGAACTGACTCTTTGAATGGGCCCTGAGCATGATCCTATCAGACAGGATTTTTTTCATATAGCTTTGGAAGAATTCTTCAAGTGAGAAAACTCTGAAAAACGTGGACACAGTTCTAAGAGATGGTTCTTACTAACCGTGTGGCTCGCTGGTACTGCTCAGCTCCTGCAGACAGGTCACAGGAGTGTGAAAGCCCAGCAAATGTAGCAGTGTAAATGCAAACTGGGCTCTTGGCCAGGGCCAGCTCAGAGCTCCTTGCAGAAGCAGGAAAAATTGAACTCTGCTGCCCTAGGGAAGAGAAGGTAAGCAGAAGAATGTACTTTTCCCTCTGTAGGAAGAGGAACAAAGAGGGAACAGCAAAAGTAGATGTGAAGTAGAAGTGTCCTGAAGAGTTAGGATCTGGCTTGTGCTGCAAACAGGAATGGTACAGCTGGGGATCAATCACAGGGACAACTTTGGTTCATATCCTTCTTCATCAGGGCTCCGCTATAGGAGGTGGAAAATCCACAGCTCTTGGTGCCTCCCTCTCCGGTACCAACAGCTGACAATACCTCTGGGATTTTGAAATATTTGGGAAAACATAGCAAAATATATTAATCTTTCCCTCACTGCCAGCTGCAGTTGCATGAAGTATTGCTACTTGACAGAACTACTTGACAAAAAATGTCACACAGTTATCTTTACTGTTCAGTTAGATTATCTTAGAGAAGTGTGAAAGACTAGAACAATTTTAGGAAGAATCAAGTATCTTTACCCCAAAAGCTCAATAAACACAACACTAAAAGTTTCCCTCTTGATTTATTTGCTAGAGAGTGCCATTGTGGGACATCTGCTGTGGTTGAATTCCACCATGCTGGGCATTTCAGCTTTACCTTGCAGGAGAACAAAGCTAGACAGAAGGTTGTGATGGAATGACAAGTTTAAGACCTGAAAATTAGTTCAATCCAGGTCTCCAGCCTTGTAGTTCATTTGTGCTGTCTTGACCTCCAGCAGCCATGGCACAATGCTCAGAGCCACCATGGCCAATTGAAAGGTTCAGCTCATTAAGAATTTTCACTTCTTGTCTGAGCTCCTTCAAGAGAGTGTCATTTTGCTTTAATGAATTCATTGCACATGATATGGTGGTTTTATGAATATGGATTCACCTTCTAATTACTGTAGCAGTTAGAGAAAGGGAGACAGGAAAGACAGAGGCTTTTAAGGGTGCTACCGTGCAGTTCTTCACCTTCTGCAAAGGCCAGTTCTTGCTTTTGTTTTTCTTAGCTATTTCACAGTGTTTACTCACAGCTGATGCTCTTTTCAGTGCAAGCCCTCCCCGGCTCAAATAGTTTTCAAGAAACAGTTTATTGATGATCACATTATGGAGATATAAGGATAACAGAAGGGTCATTGACTTCTACGTGAGACACTCAAAGAAAGATGCAAAGAAGGTGGGAGTAAATGCTTAACACAGGACACATTAAGGACTTCAGCTATTGGTGCCTAGTGTAAGCACCATGGTAACTTCATTGATTAGGTAATGGTCTGGTAGTTCTGCAACTAAAATTATCTGAATGCCACATTGAACCCAAAACACTGCCCTGCCAGCTGTGGTGGATGAGCCAGCCTCTCAAAGGACTTGAATGTGGCTCTTGATTTTTCTGAGTAGTGAAAGGAATGATATAAAAGTACATGTGGTGTTGGCACTCGGAGACTGGAAGAATAACCTCTGCTTTTGTATTTGTACACAAATGATATTAGGAAGCTCTCAGTGTGGCCAGAAGATTTGATGCCCCTGTGGGTTCTCAAGGAAGAGCTGGCCACCTGTTACTTCCCACTGTTCTACATGCAAGTGAGGAAAAGGCAGAACATCTTGGCTTCTTAGCAAATAAACAAGCAACCAACTGAAGCTTGGGCTATTACATAAATTGATAGCATTATACTAAACCATAAGTCTCCTTTTTCTCAGAGCACCTGCATTTTAGAGCCTCCTTATATTTGCACTAGACAAATACTTAAAATATCTCAGCAATTATTTCATGTTGGCACAATAATAGCTTAACTAGAATGGATCTTCTTATACATGACAATACAGTGAATGATTGTCTTACTAAGAAAAGCCTAACCCTTAAGAGGGTTCGTGTTCTTCTTCTAATGACTCACTTTAGGAGAGGTAGATAGGCAGGAAGGATGATTCATCGCGGGACACCTACTGTACACTATTCTGGAATACATTTTTCTTCATCTCTCTCCCACTCTACCTATCAGAAAGGGATAAACAAAACCATAAGAGCTTGGGGATTGAAAGAGAAGGGGAAATTGGCTAAAAGTCAATGCTGGCAATGGGGTGTCTTTGCAAATGAGTGAAAGAGCGGTGACGGCAGCACAGTAACGCATTGGCTTCACAGGTCAGAGTGACCTTAGTAGATATAACCAATAAATCTGTAAGCCTCAAGATGCGATACTGAGTCAAAAGTTCAGACACTTTCTCAGGCTTTGCCTCCAAGCTTTTGCAATCTACAGCTTGTATTCCAAACCCTGTTTCCTCTAAGAGCCTGGGAGTGACATTTCAGGGAAAACAAGAACAACAGATAGCAATTCAGTCACGGGCTTGATCTAGCAAAAGGAAAATGACACTGTTACAGTGTTATGATTCTCTGAAACTCACCTTTGAAAAGAGGTCAAGAGAACCATCTCAATAATGCACTTTGATGTCACAGAAAATTTGCGAGAGGTTCAGCCATGCATGAAGTGCCATTCAGCCACTAGCAAGCCTGGTACAGTCTACTGACTATTACCCTCTGCTAATCATAGAAAAAACAATTAGTTCCAACACCTCAGGCATGGGAAGGGATGCCATTTACTAGATCAGGTTACTCAGAGCCCCATTCAACCTGGCCTTGAACACTAACAGATATTTCCTCTGGGAACCAGTGATACAGCCAGAAGGAATCCAGGGAGTATCAAAAAAGGTTTTAATGCAGTGTGGTCAGCATGCTGGAGAGCCAGGATGTCATCCAACGGGACCTGGGCAGGCTGAAGGAGTGGTCTCATGCAAACTTCATGAAATTCAACATGCAAAATGCACCTTGGTGAGGACAATGTCAAGCACAAACTCAGGTTCAGTGGGGAATGAATTGACAACAAACCTCAGGAGGTCTTTGGGAGTATTGGTTGATGAGAAACTTAACATGACCCAGCCATGCGCCCTTGCATCCCAGAAAGCCAAACGTGTCCTGGGCTGTGCCCAAAGCAGCGTGGGCAGCAGGGGATGGAGGGGATTCTGCCCCTCTGCTCTGCCCTGCTGAGACCCCACCTGCAGTGCTGTATCCAACTCTGGATCCCCAGCACAGGAAGGACATGGAGCTGTTGGAGCAGTCCTGAGGAGGCCACAAAGATGCTCAGAGAGGGATGGAACACCTCTCCTATGAGGACAGGCTGACAGAGATGGAGCTGTTTAGCCTGGAGAAGTGCAGGCTCCCAGGAGACCTTAGAGCACCTTGCAGTGCCAAGAGGTGATTACAAGAGAGGTAGAGAAGGATTTTTTACGCGGCCGTGCAGTGATAGGAAAGAGGGAATGGGTTTAAACTGCAAGAAGGTAGGTTTTGGTTGGATATTGGGAAGAAATTCTTGACTGTGAGGGGGGTGAGGTACTGGAACAGGTTGTCCAGTAAAAGTGTGGACACCTCATCTCTGGAATCATTTGAGATCAGTCTGGAAGGGGCTTTGAGTAATCTAGTCTAGTGGAAGATGTTCTGGCTCACTGCACAGGGATTTGGAACTACAGGATCTTTAAGGTGCCTTCCAACATGAACTGTCCTATGATTGATTCAAACAGGTCGTTTTCCAGTCCGAACAGTGACACAGGAAAATAAATTTTAAGGTGGTGTTACCATGTCCAGGCCACAGATTCACAACTCATTTTTAACAATGGCTAGAAAAGGAAAAAATCATCTTGTAAAAGCCAAGGGCATTAGCAAAGACGATTGCTGAAGCCTCTTCACGGATTATGCAGCTGCAGTTGGCTTAAACATGCACTTAGAAACACTAAGTGGTGATTTAACAGGACTGATAACCCTGATAACCCTTCATAGCAAGTGACTGAATACATCTGCAATTGCAAGTGCTGAAGATGTCAGGATAGGATTCATGGGCTGGAATTTAAGCAGAAAGCTGCATTAATAGAGGGAAAGCATTTGTAAAAATGCCATGGAATCATTTATGAACCACATTCAGTGACAATTTAGTCCTCTAGCTCATCAGAAATGCACAAGCTGCAGCAAAACATTTCACCCTATTAAAGCACTGTCTGCGCTAAAAGATTTGCCTGTTGAAAAAACATTGCTACATCCTATGACACTCCAGATTCACTTCTGTCCTCTGAACTCAGGCCCAACACAGATATGTATCCTATGGCAACTAACCTGCAGTGACAGAGATTAAAATAAATGGAAGTCAGGGGAGAGAATTCTATGTAAAATACAAACACCGCTGTCTGCTGGAAGTTTGCGTGCCCTCAGTTAGATCTAGCAACTTCATTCAGCCAGTCTGGATCTGTGACTATTAAATCAGCAGGAGTTTGTAGGAACCAACTTTCTTAAAAATATGACTGCTATTCCATTGCTTCCCTTGGAGGCCTTGCTATCCAGGGATTTAATAATAATGATGATAACAATGTGATAGCCTTATGTCAGTTGAGTAAAAGAGACAGTGTGGAATTTAAATTCTCTTTAGATGTGTAACTAATCAGTTTGGGCTTCTTATAGAACCAAGACCTTGGAGAGTGTAGTTGGCTTACAAATACAAATACAGCTGAAATTTTTCCACACAAACAAGTTACTGGATCTTCAGAAATCCAGACTCTGCAGCTTGCCTTACTGAATATGTTCTTCCAGTTCTGGTGGTGCCACTGAGGGCATGGGCCAAATCCCCACCCTCAACACAGACTATTCCTGAATTAAGGATAATAAGATAGAGCACACGATTATGTATCTACAACACTCTGGGGTAGTTTATCAAAGGAGCATTTGCATGGTGAACACAGAAACTCTGTTCAGTAGTGACAGTGATGACAACATAAATAAATACCTGCAAGAAAGCAATCTGTAGCTTCTGAAGGACAACAGATTTACCAGGCAACTCCAGCTGATCATCCTAGGACTTTTCACAGACAGGCACGTCTGGCAGCAGAAAGATGGGTTTCTCTTTTGTGGCATATACATGACAGCTGTCTAAAACCCCTGCCCAAGCACCAATTTCTGAGTTCAGTACTGATGACCAGAACCCTCATAATAGGCCACACTTTAAGAAAGGCTGGCATAACCCAGGTTTTTAATCTGGATTCAGGATCAAAGTTCATACAGACCACTTCTATATCAAGAAACTAAGCAATACAGGCAGACACTGGGAGTCTGTGCAAATGCTACAGCACCCACCAAAGCCCTTCCCAAGCACAGAGAAGTTGTTAGCAGAGACCAGATTTTGCCCCCAGCAGGCACTCCGGATGTGGCCTTCCTATTTTGAAGGCTGAATTTTGACAGTGCACATGTGCAGCTGACCTCAATGCCCAAATACAGTTTAATATGTTTCCATTTCTTAGTGGAAATCTGTAATAGAGTCTGAAAATTTCATCCTGTATCTAACTGTCAAGAGTGGAGTCCAGAGCATCACCATGAGATTTAGTGAGAGACCACTAGAACACACTGAGCACTGTGCTCTGATTTGGCCTGTTAGAACCCTGAAGGATATTGTTTAGCACAGCTCTATCAGTTGAGCTAGGGATTTCTAACCTCAGTATTACCAAGAGATTCAGGTTGCCAAAGGCTCAGAGCCTTGGTCTGGTTCTGGACCTACAGATGCCCCAGTCTCAGTGACTCTTTACATCCATCTCTGACTGTCCAGGAAGAGAAGTTCCTCCTTTTTCATTGTCACTCCACACAAGAGCCATGTATCTGCTGAGAGCTGAGGTGGGCAGTGATGATAGCACTGAGCACACACCTGCCTGTCACCAGCCAAGGAAACCCAAATACATCAACCTCAGTGACAGCTCTGGCTCTCTGCAGCACAGAAATGAGACACTGCTGACTGATAACCCCCTTGGCAGGCTGAGCACAGATAAGCAAAGCAGGGTGGGCTTTCCAGCCTTTTCTCCAGCAACCTTTGCCAGGGCACAGGGCACCTTGCCAAGGAAGATATGGCAGAGCATAAGGCATAACTGTATTGAACCATGGCTTAGACTTTCATTAAGGTTCTCCACTCTGGGGGCTGGCTTGGCTTAGCAGGATGATTGAGAAGGTTAAAAAATCCTGTCCTGTCCCGGAGCAGATGTTTGTGTCCTCCTTGCACACTGTGTGACCTGTCCTGTGCCGTGGAGGAGCTGCTGTGTTTCATCTCCATCTGTCCAGAGGCAGGTTTCCCACTGCCAGGAAACGATGCCATCAGGAAGCATTCACTATCTGCACTGCCCATGGGTGGATTTGCTGGATCTGGGCCAGAGACACACGTGGTTTTTGGGCTCCATATCCAAAGAAGACAGAAAATAAAAAGAATGAAGCTGTCATGAATGGAGAAGGTTGTAAAAGTGGTTGTGTCATCCTGCTCTCCCCTGGAAGATGGAAGTGAGATGCTGGCAATTTGGGATCACCTGTGGGAGTAGGTTTGATCACAAAACTTTGTATTTGTGACATTTCTGTAAATGTCATTCTACTAAGGTATATACTTTGTGCTTGAGTCAGGCTTTCCTTCTGATATCTGAAGTGTAAATTATTAATCATCAAAACACAGACTGGAACTCTGCTGCCAGAGGAAATAGAGGTTTAGCTTACAGAGGTATCCTCCAATAACATAAATCCTTACACTAATTCTTTTCTTTAACAGCAATCATATTTGACCAAAACACAAGCCATAGCTGCACATGTGAGTACATGTGCATGTAATTTGTGAGATTTGATTAACTGTGGGTCCACAGTCTATGTATAAATTTCTCATAGTATCAGAATAAACAGTCCTTTTCGTTGGCTGGCTCCACACTATCTTTGTTTGTTCTGTATCTGCCACAGGATAACTGGCTCTTAACACTGATCAGAGCTACTGGTCTCCCCTGTAAAAAATAACTCGTGAACTGCAAGGTATTGTCATGGACTCCCAACCCAACTGCCCTGTGCTCTGCCTACAGGGTCCTGTTAATAGTAGGTTCCCCTTTTTAAAGGAAGAGCCCTCTCATTCTGTTCCACAAAAATAAACTGTCTTCAGCATTATTTGGTTCTCACTTAACACAGACTTTCTTGCTAAAGACTGTATTCACCCATAACCGAAAGATGCTTGCAGTGACACGAGGCAGACTTCTGAACCAAGGCAGCTTTCAGGTAGAATATGATATTTTGGCATTCTGCTGTTGGAATTACACAAGAAAATACACACACAAGCTCATGCCTGCAATGTCCCTCATGTCTCAGGTCTCCAGCAGGACTGTAGCATGTACCTGAGTTCATATCAATCTGTGTGCCTTGTCTGCCCATCATTGAAAGCTCATATCTGACCACAGGTCTTCCATCATTTCAATGAGATAACTGTGTTCAGCTGGTGACAGCTCTCGATATTCCTTCCATGCCAACTGGGAACAACATCTAGCTTTTATTTCGCAGTCCCAGAAATGAAATTAATCTTCCTGTCCTATCAGATCACAGTACTGAAATCAGTAAGGAAATGGTCATGCTCTTCATAAAAATAAATTTCCCATAACTGCTACAATCATATTTTAAGTTTGGGCTGATCTTGTCTTCTTGGAAGTCCCCTCCTCAGGATGACAGTGAATTCTCTTTCACGTTGCCAGCTCAGATGTACCACAGTGATAAAGGTTATATCCTCAGATGAGCTGACAGCCCCACACAAGGCAGTATTTTCTTATATTGCCTGTTCTTTGATGAGTCTCAAACTGCTTTCCAGAAAAAAATACCAGAATGGGATTACGACTCTCTTTGGAGAGAAAAGCAGAGCAACATACAGAATGCGCCTGGCCAAGATCAGAGGAACTTGACGATGTGTTGACCTACACGTGGCTGCAGATTAAACAGGGAAGGCAGGAGTATTTTCTTTCACCACTCCCTTCCTGAGCACCCTAGCAGGGTCAACAGAGCACACAAAAATATACTGAGGTGGTGTGAGGTAAATTCAATTTCCCATTAGTTGCAGTCATCTGTGATCTGCTGAATAACCCATCCAGGTGTCCTTGTCATGACTTCCAGGGCACAAGCAGATAAGCACTCACTCCTGTTGTTCCAGTTTAATCTGCTGCCACATATGTGCCAACACTGCCATTTAGTGTGCTGGGCCTGTTGCAACAGCTTGGACATAAAAGACACAACACTAATTGCAAACAATGGTCCTACATGGAGGCAGACACACCACGACCTGTTGTAAGCCCCTATCAGCACAAAATGTTGGAAAGTGGCAGAGGTGGGGCTACCTTTTACAGAAAATAATAGTGAAGGGTGATGGTAGCAAGAGTTCCTGGAAATATGATCTGAAATCTTAGTGAGTTGCTGTGAAAAAAAAAACAAAACAAAACCAAAAAGAACCAAAAAGAACCCAAAAAACAAAACAAAACCCAAAAAAATCATAAAAAACCCCCCACCAACAACAAAAAAGACCCAATCAGTTTTACTTGCAAGTAGAAAACTATCATCCAAACTTTAAAAATCTCACTGGGATTAACCTTGTGGTTGAATTCTTGATCTTAATGTAGATCAATAACCAGATGAAACAGCAGTTGTTAGTCATCTTAACCCTTTCCGTGGAGAGTTAGGATATTCTTAGCAAGTATTTTAAGTAAACCCTTGATCTATTGGTATCCTCAAAGCTACTGACATGCTTTGATCTATGGCCTTGGTCTGCAAAGACAGCTGGGATTTATCCTGCTCAATAAAGAAAGCCCCTGACCAGTTTAGCTGCTTCCCTGTCCAGCTAGCCTTGCAAATGTTTATGCTTCAGTGCAGGATCTGGCAGGTTTCATTTGTAACATTGCCCCAAGCTTTGTTATGGGTCTCCCTCTCTCCCTATTCTCTTTTTCAGAGGAGATTTACACTCTTAGAAGCTGACACTCCTCAGAGTTTTCACAACAGCCACACAGGCAGTCTGAAAACTGCAGAGCTGGGCAGAGGTATCAGCAGGGTCTGAACAAATCTGCTGTGGTACTGAAGGCTGCCCAGACACAGCCATGGGAAGCTGATGTGGGATGCTCTGTCCTGCTCCTTCAAAACACATGATGGTGCATCCTCCATGCCAGGTCTGATACCACTGGCAGGACTTTGCTGACCCTTGCAATGCGCTGCCCTTCACTCACCACAGGCTGTCCCTGCAAGCCGCCTTGCCCTTGTCTTGTGTCTGTATTTAACCAAGTTGTCAATCCACCCCCAGCTCTTCCTGCTCAGAAATGTGCTGCCATACCACTGGGGAGAAGACACAGGATGTTCCCCACCAAGTCCTGATGATGCAAATCTCAGCCAGCACTAAGCTGGTCCCTCGGCATTGCCATGATCTGAGCAAATAGCTCAGGTATATTGCAGAGATGGGAGCCACATCCTGTTTGGCACTGTCCAAAGCTCAGAGCCCATCCAAACAAGTTGAGAGACTGGTTGGGGTCCCGCACGGTGCTTGATGGAATTGGTGCTGGATGCAACAGCAGAGAAAGAGTGAGAAGAGACATGAGGAGAAAGTGAGAGAACATGCATTTCCACAGGTCAGCTCTCCTCAGAGACATTAAGGGTTCATTGTAAAAGATATAAAAATAAATGTCAGATGGCTCTCTCTTGATTAATCAAGCTTGGCTTTGCTGTAGTGACGTCTCCTTCAAATACCACTTTTTCTATTCAAAAGTCAAGGAAAAAGCCAGAGAGCATTTGAGTCCTGAACAAGCAATACTGAAAGCAATTCAGGCTTATTTCTGTGGACATGCTTCCCCTATTATTTTAGCACAGCTGTGTAATCCCTGAGTAATTAAAATATCTCCTCAAAGCTGCCACTCTCTTATGCCTTCTGATCTGTGTCAATGCTGATCTGTTCAGCTGTGTAAGAATATGAAGAGTGCCTGATATAGCTAAGTCTCTTCAGCTTTTATCCAAATGGTCTCTTCAACATCAACATCAGCTGGAGAGAAGGAAAAATTCTTCTTTTATTGTAATCTGTTGCCTTGAATGCAGTTTTAGTCTATTTACACCAGTCTGATAGGTATCAGCATTAAACAGCAGCAAAGCATTTCAAGAGGACATGAAGTTTTTAAATATGCCAAGGGATCAGAGGTGCTGATTAAGAAAACCATTAATAATTTGATTGAATGTGGAATTGTCAGTCACTCAAAGCAGCTGAGACCTCTAGAACTTTAAAACACAATTTAACAAGAAAACACTGAGTAAAGCAGTGCAGTAAGTGAGGAAATGGAGAACCCTGTGTAAAAGTCACGGAAGGTCATCACAGTCAACCAAGATGGTTTTGGACCATCTGCATTTTGTGGGGCATTCACTGCTCTGCAGACAGACAGGCTGTCTGCTGTGACAATGCTGGGGCCAAGGCAGACTTGGAACAGGCAGCTTTGGGGACACATGGGCTAGGACCATGTGAAAGAGAGAAAACTAAACACAAATACAGAATCTTAGCTAGAAGAAGCATCCAAAAAGCATCAGGGCAGAAAAGAAGGACAAACAGAAGCACTGTGATTGGATGAGCAGTGTGACAGAGCTTTGTGGAGGCAGTTGGCAGCAATAAGAGCTCCCTCTGCAGCTCCCTGTGCTTGGGCTAGGTTCTCAGGAGATACCAGTGCCATACCCTCCCTACACAGCCATTGTTAGAGACCTCTCTATACACAAAACCACAGTTGGGTCTGGGTACAGGAAAGAAATGAGAAAAGTATCAGCAATGGGCTGAGGAACTCTTGCAGAGCAGTAGGCACAAAGTGAGATACTGTCTGACAAACCACAGTAGGAAAATGCCAAACTGCAGGTACATGTAGGATATATACATGTAGGACAGAAAGAAAATTATTACAGTAATGTTGAGGCAACAACATGATTTTTGTTTTCTTGCTAAAAATCTAAAGGCATTCATCACTTCACGCTCATATCTGGGCTTATGGGTGACACTGGGGCACTCTAAAACAGCTCTACACAGGCAGGGAGCTAGGCACAGGAACTGTCCTACCTCTTTCCTAGCAGCACACTCCATGATTTCTCACACTGTGGGATGTGGAGCCAGGTCCTGCTGAGCCCTCTGTGGGTGTCCTGAGGTGAAAAGGCAGAGCAGTGGTGCTGGCACGCAGACCTGCAGCAGCCGTGCCTCGTGACTCACTCTGCTCCCAAAGCCCTGAGCTTGTCTTGCTAAGTTTTTCCTTCACATGTCTCAGCTCCATCTCTCCCTTGCATTATTAATTGCAGCATCCACAACCCCATTAAGTCTCATTTTCGGTTCTACTACCAAGCTACTTTCAGCTTATTCTCAATGCCTGTCCCTTGGAAATGAGTTCCTGGCTTGTTAACCCTTTCATTGCTTCTGAAACACAGCAGGTATCCTAGAGGCTGTGGAACTTCCTTTAGGCACATGTCATATTCCTATGTGGAAAAATGTGAGATACACACCTGTAAGTCCTTGCTATCCAGGAGACAGCCCAAAGAGTGACTGAGCAGTGACCACTCCCCTGAGACACCAAGGTCTGAGCTTTCCCATGGGATTTCCTCATGCAGGTCTGTCACTGTGCTTTGTGCCCACCCCACAGACTGGCTGGGGTGCAGGATCAGAGCTCTTTTGCACAGCACTGACTCTGAGAGCAGACACTCATGCCACTCATGCTCCAAATAAGAGGCTTGGTGTCAGTCTTGGATTACTCCTATATTATTCCCAGGTGCCCTGACTAACACTAGTCCTGGGCTGATCTTGTTCTTCAGTACCCTCTGCCTTTGCCATCCTTTGCTTCTACAGCAGAGAGGTTTAGATATGACAAAGATCACACATGTGAAGATATACCTCTCTTAGAAGAAAAAAAAAAAAGCATGTACAAATATATAAAATTTAAAAAGACAAAATTATCAAGACCTTTTCTCATCACACAAAACACTGTTTTTCCGCTGCAGGCTGCCCTGTTCACAGGATACAGTGGAGCAGACAGGGGAAAACAGAGCAGGTGTCTCATCTGCAGGGGAAGTGGGAGGGCACCAAGTTATTTGTGAGACCAAGGAAAGCCTGTTTGTGCCCAGGGATCCTGTAGGGAGCAACATGGCTACAAACTGCTGCTGCAGCAGCCCTTGACACCCTCAACCACAGTACCAGATGCAGTGTAACCTGGGGCTCACACTGGCTCTGGGAAGAAGGACGTGCACTGAGCACCAGTGAACCAGTGCTCAATTTGGGCTGTGTATCTGTCAGCAGGGAGTGAGACAGCAAAACTCAATTAGCACAAGCTCTAAGCATGGATGCTTTCAGCTCCAGTGTTCCCTGATTCAATTGGTGGCATCTACCCAGGCAGCAGCTGTCACCCATCTTTCCCTCCAGTGAGTTAGGAAAGGTTTATATGAGAAATCAGGGGAGCAATTTTCCTTGACAGAAAAGGTCTGGAAAACAAAGAACTTTGTGTCTGGTAGGGAGGGGTGTCCTGTTCCCCTTAGGTCTTGCTTTCTAGAGCACACATCTGCCTTTAGTTTGCTTTTCACACCTCAGCCAGGTATAACCCTTTTCCAAGCCCTTAGCATCCTCCTTATGCCCTCTTTTTTTCTTACCCTTGATTTTCCAGGAAACACCAGGGAAGCTGCACACATACTGTCTGCTCCTTTGAGCTAAATGTTTAATAGCTTTCCTATCAAGGAAAACACTTTTCTCTATCTTGCCTCCTCCTCTATTTTTCCAGAATTTGCATTATCCCTTCTCCATATATTATGACTCACTGTTAACTTGAGACCACTGGCTGCCTCTCCCTCCCCCTTACCCAGGAACTCCTTACATAAATCATTGGGATTGCTGAACAAAAAATACTCAAAACCAAACAAAAAATTAACATGTGCAGATTTATTGCTGCTTTTGTTTTCTCAATGCACAGACAAATTAATATTATGGAGATTAGGTTCCTTTGCTCAGCTCTCCTGAGCACAGTGCAATATGACAAGAAAATCCCTGTTCTGTGCAGGGAAAAAAAACTGACTGGATAAACTCTGCTATTGTACAATCACAAGATCCTGAAGAAAGAGGATTATTAAAGTAGAACACAATGTGAAATGTAATCAATACAAAGACAGACTAAGATGACACTGAATTGCAGAGGGACAAAATCTCTTCTGTATATGATGTGTGGCAGGTAAGGCAGTGAAGAGCTGCTGCAAGCCTCATCAGATTAGAAAAATAACATGTGTTTTCCTGGACTCTGAGCTATTCACAATGTCCATTTCACAAGGTGGGAGAGAGGAAGTTGAATAAGTCTTTAAAGGTCATCCTCTTTTCAAATCAACTCAAAGCAGAGTCTTTGTCAAGCTGACAGGACCTTATTGCTAGGTGAAATCATTGAGAGTTAGAAAAAACATTTGTAACCAGAATCTTCCATAAAAACACATAAAGAGCATCTGAACTACTCCACAGACAGTAGGGATTCCAAATACTTTGCTGTTTCTCTGACTTGTGTACAAGAGAGGAAATTTAAAAACTGCTTTTCATTAATCTAAAAAAGTTAAAAGTGAGGAGTCTGTCTAGATAGGTGCATGCCTTCAACCTTCTCCATACAACAGCTTCTGGGTGGCATAAGGACCTTTGGTAAGATTTTCAAATTAAGAAGTCTGTGAGAACTGTAGACAAATAACACCTTCAATCCAAAACATTCTTCCTCCCAAATTTATTTTCTTCTGTGAATAAATGCTACTGACACTTTTACAAATGGAAAGTCAAGTTATATAGCAAAAGTCCTACACAAGCTTATAGAAGACCTTCAAACAAAGTTCAATCTTCTGTATTCTATTTAACCCAAGAATGACAAAGCATTTTAAGTAAATCCAAGGGAAAGATTAATCAGTGGGCCATTAATGTACATGAAGGTAGTCCGAGAGTACTGGAAAAGTTCTTAAGCTTGTTGAAGACTTATCCTACCTCTTATACCTCTGAACAGAAGATTCAGAGCCAGGCATTTCAGACAATTTAACTTCTTTGGCCTAAAATTATCATTTAGGTTCTTTCTGCAGCAGTGGAGAGAAAACCAGACAATATGAACATCTGCCAGAGACATTTCTGTTAGTATGGGGTGAATTACTCTCACACACTGATCCTTTCTTTTTCAACACACATTCAAGGGAACCAAGACACAGGGATGAAGGTTGGGACAGATGCTAGATCCCTGTAGAGCTGAGGGAATGAGGGCTGTGTGCTGAAAAACAGGACAGGCACTCAGGCAATGTAGACCAGCCCAAGGCTCAGTGTAGAGGAAAGCAGTGGCACCAGGTTGACCATGAGGAGCTCCAAAAATGTCTCTCCTGTGCCTTGCACTGAGGTCACCACAGGACAGCTCTCAGTTCAATCCCCTTCTTCCTTCAGAGCACATAGGTTCACATCCAAGCAGCCACCAGCCACCCCCTTGGGCAGCCCCTTGTACTTTGGGCTCAGCTGGTTCTCAGGATGGGACACCCACAACTGTGGCTGCTCCCAGCTCTGAAAGTCTGGCCCTAAATGCACATCCATTGCCTGATAGACAGGTGTCAAAGGAGTGGTCTCCTACTGGCTTGGACTGGCATTTGAGAATGCGCTTCATCTCCAATCCACGCAATCACCCTTTTGAGGCAAAGCCACATCCCAGGTTTCACTCAAGTTGCCACAGAAGATCTGGGAGGCTTCACCAAGGAGGGCTTCTCAAGAGCTGTATTCATCTTGGACTTCCAGACTTCTGACTCATCCCTTTGTTTTATTTCTCAGACCATTATAATATCTCCCCAAGTCATTCATCCACTTGATCCTCAAAGATTTTATCAGAGAATTAGCCCAGAATGGCAGTTTCCACCTTGAAAATGCTTTAATGTTCTAATCCTTTAAACATCTTCAAAGCCATTTAATCACAATGATTCTGGGAGATGAGTAGAAATCCTAATTTATTTGCAAAGAAACTGTGCCCAAGAAATTCAAGCTCAGGTGCTGTCCCCACCCCGGACACTGCAATATCCCACGTATCAGTCTCCCTGGAGACTCAGCTCATGCACATGGTTATCTGAGCAGGCTTACCAGTGTGTTTGGGGACCCAGACAGGAATTGCCTCCCTTGCTTACCTAAAATTTCACTGATGAGGACATGAGGCACAATCCCTGAAGCTTTTTCCCTCCTTCTGCCGGTACAAACCCTGCTCCCATTAGGTGTTGTCACCAGGACCAGCTAATGGGTGACACCACCCCGGAGCTGAGGGAACCCAGTTCAACCCTGTTGCATTTAACAAATGGCAGGTCCACTCACACAGACAGAAGTGCAATTTTGCTGAAGGTAAAAATCAAACTCCACCCCTCCCTTGCCCCCCATATGTCATTCAGGTTAAGATGACAGTTCAGCACATGGAAGTTATTACGGGATGCCTGTACATCATGGTGGCTGGTCTGGACACTTCTGTTCTTCTCCTACACACACACAACACACCCATGCACACACAGAAAAGCTGCTGAGTGCTTATGTAATCTGATGTGTCAACAAAGTCCCTGCCAACTCTCCTACGTCTGGGGACTTCAAGTGGTTTCAACTTGTCCCAGACAGAGCATTTCAAACTTGTGAAAATCCCCCTTCAAGTCTACCCAAGCCCAGCCAATCCAAACCCATACTGATTCTTACTGTGTAAGTGAGAAAACAAGTTTGGCTGTTGCTAAACAAGTACTTGAGAAAGCTCAGCTGGCAGTCCTGCCTGCTGCTAGACCCCCATCCTCCCATGGATGTGCAGCACAGCCAGGAGCTGTGTCAGTGTCTCAGTAGTCACAGGCATCCGTCTGTCAGGTGGGTGTCTAAGCACTTCTTCTGAGAGACTGAGGGTTAGATGAGACAGCTGGAGCAGACAGGGCACCGCTGCTGAATCTCTGAGTGACAGCCCTTTGCTACAACAGTCTCATGAAAATCAGGGCTGGGGGTATCTACAATTTTCTATGCAGAAAGTTGTGGGCAGGTGATGGCAAAAGTTTGCAAATCTATATGTAAGTTAGTTCTGGTTTTGTGTTCCCACTTCTGTGGGGTGGGGTCCCTTGTGACTTCTCATGGTTTTTGTCAGGCATGTCCTCGTGTGTGCTGCTGGTGGGGGCCAGCACTGCCTGATCCAGCTCTGTTACCAGGCTGTGGAGAGCTCAAGTGGATTTACCTTTAGATCCTGCCAAAACAGAATGTGAGTATACAGCAGGAGACCCCTTCCTAGGAGACAAGTGTCTCTGCATGTTAGGTGGTGGAATATCCTGGCTTTTTTTTAGTGTTGCAAAGTTACCTTTGTATTAAAGCTATTTTTAAAAAAATGTTTTAAATGCACCATGGCCACTTATATTTTAGCCCACAGAATTAGCAAAGATTAACTTCAATGGTATTGTTTGCTTAATTGCTTTGCTGAACTGTAACTTAATGAAATTCCAGACTGAAGAGCTTGAAGCCCGCAGGCATACAGAAAATGAAGTTCCAGTTTCAAAAGCATTCAGATCTCTTCCACACTTGGACAAGTTTGAGGGGTTTTTTACTTTTTTTTCCCACATAATATTACACTCCTGCAAGACACAGAGAAGGACAGACAATCTCTGACCCCTTGATAGCCAAACCATTCAGGTGATCAACCTGAAACATGGAAGACCTAGATACAAATAACAAGGATTAAAGAAAGCAAAGAAACTTGGGACCATGAAGAACTTCAACTGCCATGCTCCATATTATCTTAAACAAAAATCCTGTTCTAGACTCTACAAGTTTATATCGAGCTTTGCACAGTTCTTTAAAATGGCTGTGTTTTGATCAGATGGAAAAATCACCATCAGACACTTAGGTTCTTTGAAAAAAGAAAATAAATCAGTTTAGAAAAAAGGACCCAGCCATAATGCTCCTCCATGTGCTGGTGTTAGTACAGGGAAAGGTGCAGGCTCCTATGGTAATGTTACAGCCCTCTCCCTGCAGCGCACCTGCAGAAGAACCTCTTTACAGAGTGGTGTCCATGCCCTCAGCTGTGCAAAAGATGTTCTGGCAGGTCTGCAATTAACCCCTTCCCATGTGAGGAGGCTCCCTGACCCCTTCTGTCCTGGGCCTGTGCCATCTCAGGAGTCCAAGGTAGGTGAATGGCTCAAGTCAAGCAGAGACATCAGACAGCTTGACAGAAAAATGATGACTCCTGACTTCAGCATTGAAAAAGGTCCATGAGCTAGCAAGATAATGAAGCTATTAATGAAGTGAAACATCATGCTGAGGTAGAAACCCATATGTGGATATGATTCATATATTTGAAAAGTCTAGAGTAGAATTTCAGTAGGATAAGCACAGCTTCCACACTCAGACTAAAGTGACTGGCGTCGCTGCCCAAAATGTAAGAAAAAAATTCATGTTTTTGTTGAGTCATTTTTCAGCCCACTGAACACATGCTCCAGAGCTCCTGCACAGAGGTAAAAATACACCCTGTGTACACAATGTCTTTATGACCCCTCTCCTCCCTCCCTCCCTCCACATCCTGCACCTCAGAGTTTGCTACAGAGGTAATGGTTTCAAAATCATTCCACAGAGATAAACCTCCGTGTGTGCAACTGGGGCTTGTGCACCCAATTACCACTCAAGAATGTGCTAAATTATTCCATGGAAAGAATGAATGCTCCTCTTTCCTGTTTACTTTTCAGTATGTGAATATTTATTTTCTCGTGTCAATAATTACTCTAATGTTTCGGAACACTCCATTTAAAACTGGCTTTCATTCATAGAGAGAGTCATTCACAGAGAGAGTAATTTTTGAATGATAATGAGGCAATCAATGTTTTAAAGGATCTTATTTTTCAAGTGAAAATAAGCACAATTTCACAATTTCTTCTCAAAATACAGGCTAATTTTTCAAGAAGCTTAAAGGAAATACCAATGCCACTGTAAGGATGTGATGTAATTTTCTAAGCTTTTATTTTCAAGACTAATTAATGATCTGGATATCTCAAAATACTTAATTTGAATCTAACAAGAAGGCCATTTAAATTCAGACTGTTTCCAGTGTTTTTACTAATGCAATATTTATCATTCTCTTTCCACTTCATCTGAGCTCTGCTGGCATTGCAAGACCTAGAAGGGGGGTTAAAACTCTCCAGATTTTATGCTCAAAATCTTCAAAAATAACCTTGTTGACTGAAGAAAAGTAGGATTTATTTCTGTTAGAAATACGCTGTAGCGTGCATAGACTAAACTTCACAATCCAAATCTCTTTTTAAATCTGGAGTCACATGCAGATGGAGACAGGCAGCTGCTTACAGATTAAATGGTTACAGATTTTTCCCTCTGTATGACTTGGTGACTGATAGGAGCATTCAGAGACTGTTGACATGAGATGCTGGCCAATGGTCCTGGGCTATTGAGAGCAGTGACTTCCTCTACCTAACTCATGGGGAAGCATCAATATGAACATGGCCAGACCACGTCAGCATGGGGTTTGTGGTTTAATGTGCCACAGGACAGCCTGCAACACACTGTGCTTCCCTGCTCACCCCCATCTGGAGTCATTACTCCTAAAGACAGAGGGGAAACTCTCCATGAGTCAAATGGCAACAAGAAATTGAAGTATGGCTTGTGAGAACAGATCCTGCAAGAACTGTGACCTCATTCACACACACACACACACACACACACACACACACATCCCCATTCCCAGGATTGGGTATTGCAGTTTCGGTCTAAGCAATACCTTCAGGAATAATGCAATCTGCTTTGTTGGCTTCGTTTGAAACTCAGTCAAGAGAGCAGAGCAAGAGAACAACATGATGCTCCACAACAGGACAGGAAGCAGAAGACCAGCAGGAACCCTCGAGATCAGTTTGTGTGGTGGTTGCAGTTCATACCCAGACAGGAATCTGGTCCTATGCCAAAAGCTCCACAAAAGACATTTGATATGTATTTGATGAAAATACAAAACAAACTCCATAATTAGTGTGCAGTTTTGGTTTAACCACTTCTCATTAGATGATCCCAAGTGTTTTAATGTGCTGTACTTGAACTTGAGGTCTGAGCTGACTAAATATTTTGTGCTTTCTTGTCAGCATATTATAAAGTTTGCAACTAAGGAGGACTTGAAGTAGTTCTAGCAATATGTTGGTACTTCCTTCCTACCTATTTGTCAAAATTTAAAGGAAGGTTCCCCTCAATTGTAAATGTACAGTGGAACACATTACTCATCAAGTGTAAAAGGCAGGTTGTAATGCAGTATTGCAGAGGTACTGCTGGAAATACTGGAGTCCCTGCACTAAAGTACATCCCTACAGCAATGCACACCTCTGCACTTGTCAGGCTTCTGTAAACTAGATTAGCTTTAAATGGCAGTAAAAATTAAAGCACAAATAAATGTGTACTGCATCTGTGCTCCTCTATTAGAGTTTGTACATTAATTCAGGGATAATGCAACTATTTGTTCACTGGAATTGATTACAATAACACTTCTGTGCACGGACAGGTAATCTACCAAGGGGCTGGGGAGATGATAATATCTTAGTTTAAAATTCTTACATAAATTCAAAAGTACAATTACTTGAGGACAATTAGTTGAGAATCTGCTAAGGGGACTAAGTCAGCAACTGATCTTAATGGTAGGAAAAGAGGAGAAAATATTAGAAACAGTGGGGAAAAGGAAAGAGAGGAAGAGAAGCCACCAGCAGAGTCCTGCTCATGCCAGCTGGTGCCTTGATCCTCAGACACCATTCTGGAGAGTGCGGGTCCACCCCTGGCAATCCCTGTGTGATCCTGGTCAGAAGGGAATCTCCATCAAAGGGATGGGGTTTGCACTCACATCATGTTTGTACTCTGATTCATTTTAGCAGGAGAAGGGCAGAGGACACCCGTGCAGCACACGTTCTCCTGTGAAAACTGATACATGTCAGCGTTTCTTGAACAACTGAGCCAGCAAAGCATGTTTGCACTGGATCAGCACTTTGCATCACAGAGAGCAGTGTTTCCAAAGCTCTGTGAGGAGCCTTTCTGACAGACCTGCCTATCATGGATTCTCTCCCAGCAATGGTATTAATATTGCTGCGTGGTCAGGGTTAAATCACAGCAAAATTGCAGGTGTGGACACAAATTACAGCAGTTACTGAGAGACAAATAAAGAACATAATCTCATGATCTGAAAGTCCACTCAGCAGAGGCACAGGCAGTATTAAATACTCTTTGCTCAAGAAGTTCCCAATTGTATTAGATGATTTGGGTGAAATTCAGTTTTCCTGAAGTCAGCAGGAGCATTGCCAAGGTTGTTAATTTTGCAGCCTGGCTTTGAAAACCTTGTTCCCTTTGTCAACACTGGAATTTCAACTGCTGAAAAGAGCCACTTTTGTTCTAGGCAGCCAGTTTCTTTTCCTTGTGGCTGCTGCTTAGCAAATGCACCAAATCAGCCACTTTCCTGACTGCAACATCCCATCATAATGGAGAACTAAATGATGAGCAGTACAAGTAAAGCTGCTTCTCCCAAAAGATTTTAACTCCAGCCCAGTGACAGCCAATTCTTCTCCCCCCAGCCCATCCCTGCTCATGAGCCTTGTGTTAGGGACTTTGTATGCCCCACATCCACCAAACATGGAGCAGCTCTGCTTCTGTAATTAGGTTTCTTTATTCACTATTCATTCAACATGACATAACAATCAGACGAGGAGGTGGGTGAAATACTACATTTTTCTTTCTTTGAGGATCTATAGTGTAATATATACGTGCTTAATTTATTATCTGGGTACAACATGCTAAAACATTCAGACACGTATCAGTGGAGTTTGGTTTGGTCTGGTTTCATTTGACCAAATATTTACTACCAGAAACATGGTTAAACCCCAGACTTCTTGACTTCAGCTCCAGGTTACCAAAACCAAGTCAGCAAATCATCTTTCTGCATCCTATTAACTCATAAGAGCTCTAGTTTCCCTAGTGATTAAACAACATCTATCAGGAAACACACTCTGAGTTCATTTGTGTTGTGGTTTAGGTTCTGTTCAAGCAATTTAACTAGATCAGCTGGTTCTTTATAGCTGCTGAGCATGAAACCCACGGCACTGGCTCTCTCTGAGTGGAGACTTGCCTGCTGCTGATCCCTCAGCAAGATCAAGGTCACAGGACAGTGACAACCAGCCATTCTAACAACCAGCCATTAGCTGATTTCACTATGTCTGATTTGCCTTCCATGCTCACAGCCTGAGCTTGCACTTACAGAGCTGATGCCAGGGGACACTGAGGCAGCCTCCCTTAGCAAACAGTGCAAACACAGGAGGAGCAGATTCACGTCCAGGGTGTTCTTTCCAGACCAGCTTTATTCTGGCCCTGAGGACTTGACACCCACCAGAAGCAGGAGCACAATCTCTTTGTTAGGTCCTTCTGAAAGGACGGTGGCCTATGCAATCCAACATGATTCCTTGGCGGCAGCCGTGTCCCTGGAGGTGGGGACAAGCAGGAGTTTCACTCACAAGTGTAATTCTGAGTGGACTACAATGCTGATGTAGATGCATTAATGATCCTTGGTCAATCCAGGATTTACACCTGCTCCGTGATCTTCATTAAACCATGGAATCTTTTAGCCTCTGTTCCCCATCTGCAACAGAGGATTAGAGTGCTTCTTTGAGGATATATTCACTAGTGCTTCCAAAAGACACTTGAAAATTCTGAGGATGAATGCTCAAGAATAGAAAACATTTCAGCCTCACATTTCTGCAGAGGTTAACACACAAATTTACCCTGCTATTTAGCCTGGCCAGTCTATGATGAATAACATTAAAGAGGCTAATCTTCTGTATTTCTCCAATGTTCATCAGATTTTCTGAATCCCCTGAAACATATCATGCTGGTTGAAGCTGCCAGTCTTCTGAAGCACTTCTGGAGAGCTTGAAAGCATTTTGAAGAGCATGGCACAGCTACTGAGTTTCAGTCTTCAGATCAGGGCCCCCAGGGTTCTCCCATCCTATGCACTACTTGTGATCACTGTTACTGAGTGGTGGAGGTTTTGCACCCACAGCTACTTCTCCAGCTTTCTCTGAGACAGATAATTGGAGTGTGTACTTAAGTACTACTGACAGCAGCTTTGGAACTGAAAGTATTTTGGGTCAACATCTATCAATTCCAGCAGAACAAAGACCACAAGGATTCCCACATAAGGTTCAAATGACCTAAGGATTTTGAGAAGCTTTTTAATAATAACATGTTCCATACTTGTTCGCCATTTCTATCCTTCCCACTTGAACACTCACTGCCAGAAAACCAGATAGCTGCTCTCAAAGGGAAAGGGAATAGTCCAAAACTCACAAAAAAAGCCACAGAGAAAATCCACACTGACTTCCCAACAGACCACACAGCATCTCCAGGACTAAAGTTTTTACTTGCCTCAGTTCACTCTCCCAGCTACACCAGTTAGTTTGAGACAAGAAAGCAGACACCCACGTGCTTGTTCATCCTGAGTTTGTTGCAAGCTGGACACAGAGCTCTCAGTCCTCAACCTCTGAAGACACAGGAAGAAAATCTGCTCACAACATCCAAGCAGTGAGCCTTCCTCCTGTCCACACCCCCTCGTGTGCCATTGCCATGCTGGGCATGAGGCCAGGCAGTCCACTGCTTTGCTTTCTCAAGATGCAGGTTTGGAAAGTGTCCTCTATTCCCAAGCAGGAAAAGAGGGAAAATTGATTGCCAGAGCAACTGGAGCTGTTTAAGACATAAAGAAAGTTGTGTACATTTCATGATACGTAGGGGCAGAGATCTTTCCAGCAGCATCTCTCAAGGCTGTTGTCACACACCACATTGCACACAGCAGACAGGATCCAGTCTTCTCCAAGCAAGGAAACAGTTCTACAGCTCCCACACAAGTGAGAAAGGGGAGTAACAAATTACATGCATGCATCCCAGACATGGGATGTATGGAGATCAAGGGTCCTACAGACACACTCTGTACTTAAGGTCTCACCATAGCCTGCAGAGGGCCAGCCCCAGGGGCCAGTATATCCCAAACCAGACCCTTCAGATCCCTGCTCAGCAGGATCACTCCCCAGGCTGCACTGTGAACATCAGCTGGACTCACACTGACCAACAGGACTTAAATGCTGCTGCACATGTAGGCTCCTGCTCTACAGTCAGTTTTAGACTGAAACCCTGCCCAGGTGTCAGGGTGCCTGTGCTCAGACTGCAAATGACTTTCCTGGGCTGGTCTCACCCTCTCATGTATCTGCTGCTGTTGATGGATGAGACTGGCAAAGTCTTCAGGCTCAGGTTCACTAGCTAATGCCTCATCCTTCAGTAAAATGAATACGAGGACAAAAAACTTGGCACAGACAACCAAAGGGTAATATTCTTTTACGTGAATCTGATTTCTGGACTAAAAGCCCCTTTCAGCCTTCTGCATTTATGGTAGCAATTTATTTTTCTCTGTGTAATCCAACACAAGTGGTAGGCTCTTCAAAACTATTATCAGTAAAGTGCCTTTCTCTTAACACATTAAAATCCTTCCATTTCTAATACTTGCCTCTTTTATAATTTAATGGTGCCCAAATCAGAGCTTGCAAACAGAGGCAGAACAAAAACACAAGCTGACATTTACCACAGAGAGGCATCCAACTAATGTTCCATCTAAAAAAAGGTGACAGGAGAAATCACCACCATGATCCAGGTAAAACCCAAAGCAGAACAGACAAAAGCAATCAGTAATTTGGAGTCCAGCTGCTATCATCTGCACTCTGCACCATGCCTGGGACCAGCTATTTCCACACATTTCCAGGGAATGGAGTTGCTCACACCCTCAAATGGTAGTCACAGCAAAAGGAGAGTAAAGCTCCTTAAATCCCAGCTGGCTGATACCGGTTTACCACAGAAATTGTGTTATCTAATAGCCTTGGTGACGTCAAACAGCAGCAGCAATATGTACTTACAAGCCTGTGCTGCCCTCCTGGAGGCAAGCCCTTGGCATTAGTGCTTGAGCATGGCTGTGTGGCCAAAGACTGCTCTGGAGGAGATCCAGAAATGAGGATAGGATATGGCCAGTGCAGGCTACAGAGCTCACTGCAACTTTTCATCCCACAATGGTAAAATTTATCTTCTGATTTGAGTTTCTTGCAAAAAAACCACACATTTGTGACAACTGCCCTGGCACCTGCCTTCAGCCCTAAAGCCTAACAGCACCAGCCATCTTTATTTCTGTTTTCCTCTGCCTTCTGGGTCTTCACATCTCACGAGACTGGTGATGAGGGGGATCCCATGACGAGTCAGGCTGAGTTCCTGACACACAGCTCAGACCATGGTAGCCTATGAGCTTTTCAGACTGGAAAGTTGCCACCTGGGCAACTGGAGTGCAAGCTGCCTGCTGCTGCAAGCCAGGCCATAGAATGTTTTCCAGGATCTGAGGACTGTCCTGTTTGGAACCCCAAATACTCTTTGTCCTCAAGAAGCTTTCAATATCCATGTGGCACAACCAGTGCATGTTCACTCCTGTGACTATTTGGCAGCTTCCAGGAGGGCAAACTTCAGCATCTCATCCCAACTGCTGAAATTTTAAAAAGCTGCTGAGCTACTTTATCCTTGAACAAATCCAGGAAAAATTATAATAACCATTGATTATAATTCTTGTGTGAGGGTCAATGCACCCATAGCATTGTAGCCTCATTTACTGATTCAGTGCATGAATAATTCAACTTTTTCATGCAAAATTTGTATGTTTCAGTCTTTCTTGAGCTTCCTTGATACAGTCAGCTTGCTGAGGCTTTAACCTAAGCTACACTCATCTGCATTTTTTATTTACCACATTCACTATTAAACTAGAATTATCTTCAAGCATTGAACTGCCTTGCAAAGTTATCACAGCTGGCAATCTCAAAATAAATCTTTAGAATAATATGAGATGTTGGTTCCTGAGTATCTCCTAGGGGAATTTTTTTTTTTTTTTTGAAGAGTAGCATAGCCTACAGGGTTTTTTTTTTTTTTGCAAGAGTAGAATAGTTCACTGTCTTTTAAAAAATGTTTAAAACAGGATTTTGCAAGTATTCTCATAGTTGAAAGCTGGCAAGTAAAGCTAAACCCAACTGCCTCTCTCACTGGAGATCTAAATACCAAAATACCAGCACCAAGTCCTTCTCTCATTCAGGCCAGAAAGCCCATTGCCTTAATTGATGGTTTCTGAAACAGCTTTTAAACTGTCAAATGCTCTCTCTCACAGAACTAGTCTGTCTGTCTCTCTCTGAATCTACACATGCACAAATAAACACATTTGCTTATGATCTCCCACAGAACTCTTTTAACTTCTGTTTTCAGTGTAAGAAGGAGGAGTTTTAGTAAATGTCATTATTTCACTGTAGTACTTCCTGCCAAAATATCCATTGTGAGCTATTAAATATTCTACTCTGTTTTAGTCTATTCAGGGAGGTGTATTGTGCTGCCAAGAGTTAAAAAATATACTTGTTAATCTAAATGGTCATTTTGGAGGTACTAGGTTTATCGTTTCCCCTGCTCCTCGTTTTGCGTCTATATTTCTTTCACACACAAGTGGGAAAAAACCCTGGAATTGAAAGAGGAGTTTAAAACACCTCCTTTTCCCAGCAGCCATCTCTACTCTAAATGTCATCTGCAACATATGTTGACAACCTAATAGCATCACTATTCCCCAAGGGAAACTCCAGATGTTGGTATAAAGTCCTTTCCAATTTCACAGCACATGTGCTGCTGGCCTCTCAGACCTGTTCCTCAGCTGATGGCAGAAAGAAGGGGAAGGAGCAGACACTGCCATCAGTTTTCCCATGAGATGCAGATTCTTGGCTCTCCAGAGCATGCAGGGTCCAATCAGTGTTCTATACCATCACTACATAAATGTTAGGAGTGGCCTCAAACTGCTGAGCTTCCTTAGGCTCTACATCTCCTAAGGTGTGGAATAAAGCACACAAAACAGAGGAGCACACAGAGCCTGCTTAGTCCACTCAGCTGCTCAAAGGAGATGGGGCTAATCTATTACAAAAATCAGCCTTTTTGTCAAAATTCACCTTTAGGTTTGGATAAAGGTTGCCTCAGGATCAGCCTGAGGTGGCTCTTCTGGCTTTGTGTTCCAGTGTGCTTGCTCACAGAGCAGAAATCAAAAGTTATGGTTTGAAGAAAATCCCTGGCAGGATTCAGTAAAGCACTGTTGTTCTGTCAGTCAGACACACTCTGTAGGGGTAGGTGTTACATAGATGGGTCAGTGAAAAGCATTACTGGCGATGAGAGGAAAAGGTAAAATTACAGTAATTTCACCATTACAAGCCGCACTGATTATAAGCCGCGCTTCCAGGGTTTCAGCAATGTTTCATTCTTCCTCCATAAATAAGCTGCACCAGACTGTAAGCCGCACTTTCGTTCACAGCGAGGATCTGTGTGCAATTTTCACAGAGTTTTCAATTAGTAACAGAATTGCGGGATCGGGGGGTTTGCAGGCTCGGCTCGGAGCGGGGTGGACTCAGCCCGCTCGGGGCTGCCGACGGCGCCAGGTGGCCGAGCTCAGCACTGCCGCTCGGCGGGGCTGCTCAGGGCCGGCCGGGTGGCGCTACTCGCTCGCCCCCGCCCGCCGTCTGCACCGCTGCATTTGCTCACGGTCAGGCTCCAGCTCAGCTTGGGGCTGCCACGGGCTCACACTTCCAGGTTGGCAGCTTTTAGAACATTGTCCATATATAAGCCGGTCCGGATTACAAGCCGCACTTCTGGGTTCGGACCAAAAATTTAGTCAAAATGGTGCGGCTTATAATCGTGAAATTACTGTACTATTGGTGCACCTACTTGTTCTTTGTATTCCTTTCCAGAAGAAGCTTTCCTGAAACTGCCTGTTACATGCCACAGGGCCATCACCTCCAGCCACTTTCTGAAGAGACTCTGACACTGCATTTTAACAAAAAACTGCAGTTGACATCTTAGCCAGCTCTGTTTGCAAGTTCAGCACAGTCATCTGCTTAATTCTGACTGAAAGAGCTGAGTGCTTGGCAACATCGGTAGTGGCAATGGACAACCTGAACAGGCTGAAAAATAATCTCTCTTTCTCAAAAAACATGCTTTGATATTAGTTTGGTTTCCTTCAGGCTCATAACAGGCTGCAAACAAAAAAGGCTGTAGGGAGATTTCTGTTCAGTCTGTGAGCAATCCCAGAATGGTCAACAAGGCAAGCTTCTGGTGCAGGGTCCAATTCCCCTCGTGCTGCTCTTACACATTACTGAATCTATGCTCATAATCTGATTTTATACATGTAATCCTGTCCACCCCTCTGACAGGAAATGCAGACAGACAGCCTTTAAATCACACTTGCATTAAAGTGCCCACGAGACCAGGCAAAGTGGGATCAGCCCCAGGTCTTTTGTTTGCAGGGCTGCTCCAGCTGAGCCTTCACTGGGGTGGAGCAGGGACAGGGCTGGTGGCAGAGCCTTCTTTCACCCCATGTGAAAGCAGTGTGTGCCTTGGTGTCATTCAGAAACCACTTGCCCTTTGCATTTTTCAACTTTTTTTTCTACTGAGATGCCAAAGTTATATTACTGAATGCTTGGTAATTAAACGTAGACTGCATAAAATGCCTTCCTTTTAGTCTTCCACTGGCAATTAAAGCTGTTAGAAGGAAACACGAGGGAAAAAAAAAGACAGAAAATATGTAGGTTAAAATATAATTAGTAGTTATATTTATCACTGAGCTAATTCTGAGTAGAAGCAAACGAGGTGCCAGACTGCAGGCAGACATGGCCACTTTCTGGGAGGCCCACAGCAGGTCCCAATCTGCTGCTCCAGACTGTTTTGCAACTGAGCACTACACTGAGATGTAAAAAGAGTAAACCAATTGGTATCTGAAAAATTTGTTAAAAGGGTACACAAACTCTTGACATACAATTACCCCTGAATAAAAAAATCAATAGGACTTTTTACTCCCACTCCTTTAGTCTGCAGAAGAACTCAGCCTACATACGTTAAAACTAAAAAATAAAATATTTCTACTGATATTTTGTATCAGGTATTCATCAACAATTATATAAATCTGCTTTCCTACTGCTCATTTCAATTCTAGAAATCAAAACATTTTTTCTGCACAGCACTTGCAAGCACTGTTCAGCTTTAAAGCATCCTTTAGTGGGGAGTAGAAGTAGAGGGGAAGGTGTCTGAACTGTATTTGAATCTTCATTGCTGAAAGCCAAACCTTTGCAGTAATAATCACATTTAGCTGCAAATATATTGATCCCTTCTAGTAACTCTACTGCCTCACAGCAGAGTTTATTACAGTAGTTTCACGAATACAAGCCGCACGGATTATAAGCCGCACCCCCGGTGCCTCGACAATGTTGCTGTCTTTGTCAATAGATAAGCCGCACCCCGAATATTAGCCGCACTTTCGTTCGTCGCGAGAATCCGTGCGCAGCTTTCACAAATTGGCCAATTAGTAACAGGATCGCGGCATAGCGGGCTTTACTGGCTCGGGGCGGGGCCAGGCAGGCTCGGCCCGCTCATGGTTGCCGACGGGGGCGGGTGGCCCAGCTCAGCGCCACGGCTCGGCGGGGCTGGCCGGGTGGTGCTGCCGCCGCCGCCACCAGGCTCGCCGGCCGCCCCCTCCTGTCTGCACCGCCGCCGCGTTTCCTCGCCCTGGCCGGCACTGCAGGCCCCCGCACCGCCGGGCTCCCCCACGCTGCTGGCCCCGATTCTGCTGGGCTTCCCCCGCTGCCAGGCAGCCCCACCCGCCGGCCTTCCTGCTTCTGCCATGCTCCCCTGCACTGCTAGCCCCAGTTCTCCCGGGCTCCCCTGCCATGCTGGCTCAGGCTCTGCCGCCCTCCCTGCCCCGCCCTGCTGGCTCAGGCTCTGCCGCCCGCCCCCACACTGCTGGCCCCGCCTCTGCCAGGCTTTCCCACCTCTGCCGGGGCCGGCCGGGCTCCAGCTTGGCTTGGGGCTGCCGTGGGCTCTCACTTCCGTGTTGGCAGCTTTTAGAATTTTGTTAATAGATTAGCCGCCCCGGAATATTAGCCGCACTTCCGGGTTTCCACCAAAATTTTGGTCAAATTGGTGCGGCTTGTATTCGTGAAATTACTGTACCTTGGGAGCCAGATCTGATACAACCACCTGACTCCCTTGGTATGAAAATTCAGTATTGTAAAAACCAAAGCATTTAGAGGGTTTTAAAAACCAAAGTCCCAGGTACTAAACTGACTGCCACTGGATTTTTCAGTTTTGGGGTTTTTTTTATATGTTACATATTTTAGGAGGGAGTAACAGACTCACAAGAGTTGTCCAGCAGAAAGCCTCAGCCTGATAGCAGGTGGGGTTTGGGGTACACAGAGTTTCCAGGGCTGCGGCAAAAGAAAGGAAACATTTTCTTTTCCTCACCCACAAAAGACATTTAATCTGAAAGCCACTGAGGTACAAAATGGAAACTTGCAATTCCCCTCTTTTCTGTCTTACTTTTCAGGTGAAGCTGTCTTTTTCTTGAGTGTCATGAATACTGTACTGCAAAAAGTTATTAATAAATAATAACTTGAGTATGTATACAAGATCATTATTTAATCTTTCAGTAATCTTTTTCCATGCATAATTTATTAAATGTTTTATTTATTGCTCATATTTATTAAAAATTGATTCTATTTCTTCTACCTAATGTAAATTTCCAGATGCAACCAATTATTAATAATTGATAAATTGAAAGATGCATGGAAAGAAATATTAAAAAACAGGAGTACTCACTCCACATGTCTCCTCACAGACATCTCTCACAACTCCATCCTTTTTTTGCAGTCTGGGGTTGCACTTTAATTTGCAGTTTGGGCAATAGTGACAATAAAAGGTATGAAGCCCTAGAGTCAAAACTCACCAAAGTCTTGTCCCAGGAAGCCTGTGAGGTTGGGTTCAACCAAGGAGAGACTCTGGAACTTAGCACTCCTCTCTGAGCCATCAGACTCTGCTTTCAAGATGTTTGTTTCAATCTCAAAAGTTCTAAACAAGAAATAAATATAAACTCCAAACAAATAATACAGATGGAAAGGTTAAAAAAACCCTGAAGATATGATGCAACATGTCATAAGGTGACTCAAAACTTTCATTCCAGACACTTCCTAGCATTTGCACATAGGAAAACATCATTCTTAGATTTGTTCCCAACATCACTGGGGCACACTGGCCTGCACATCCATTGTAGCTCCAGCCCAAAACTCCCCTTTAGCTTTTACCTGTTCCCCAGACTTTAGGCTGGCAGCACATCTATCCTTGCTTGCACCAGCCAGAGTGGCTGGGGCTGGGGGCAGCTTCTGGGCTGCCCTGTGCCTGGGCTCATCAAAGAGTCCTCTTGAAAGACCAGAAGGGTCTTCATAAGCTCTGAGGTCTCTAGACATTCCAGTAGTACAAAACAAAGCTAGAACATTGAGAAATTGGAAACAATTAGAAACAAAAATCAAATAGTAATGACTTGGTTGTCTGGAAGGAATTGAAGAATGATTAAAGCAATTAAATCTGGATAACTTGGGTAAGAGATAACTGCAGAGAAGAGAAGCACTTCCATCAACTTGAAAGGCTTAATCACCATTTAAGGGGTGATGGCTCACAGAATTAGAGCCTGCACACAAATGATGCTGGGAGATGCAGGGGCATGAGCAGAGGGACTTTAAACCCTGGACAAGGCTGGGGAACCAAAACTCTCATAGCAGAGAAAACAAAGGTGTCCAGGCAGGAGGAAACCTTCATTGGTTGAGCAGATAGAACAAAATAGCAGGTCACACCTCCAAAAAGGAGCCACAACCTGCTAGGAACAAGGCAGGGACAGGGAGAACAGTAACCAGGAGGTTTGGTCCTCATGCCAGCATGCACCTGGTGTTATTCAAGGCACCACTCTGTTGGAGCTTCAGGCTCAAGGGTTTAAATGATGTTTAAATTGACAATGGCACTTTTTTATTCTGATGCTTCTGATTCCCACCCCTCCCTGCTTTCCACACACCTGATACAGATGTAGAAATTAGGATGCAGGCAATGAGAGCTGGGAAATTAAATGTGATTGCTGGATAAAACTTTGCAAATGACAAATCCCATGAGCTTGTTTTAAGCCTCTTGAACTGCTCAACACACTGAAGGCCAGTGCACAGCTCTGTTTGACAGAGCCAGGGACAGACCTTTATGAGGGACCTGCTGCCAGCTTTGATATGCACTTTGTTCTGACCTGTAAACTGACCTAGCTGAAAAGTGGTGTTTATGGGTACTAAAACACTTACAAACCCTTTTAAAGGGGCATGGATGCACGCAGATCATGTGCCAAGCAGGTCTTGCTCCCATTTCTGACTGCTTACAGCCATAGCAGCTGAGAGCCTGCTGCATGGAGCACTGCCACAGTGCTCCTCCACCCCAGCTCCCCCCAGCCAGGCAGGGCTGCACCCCAGATCTGCCCCACTTTCAGCCAAGCTGTTTGCAGCTTGTTCCCTGGGTTGTTTGGGCTTTTTAAACATACCCAGCGCTGCCCTGCTCACTCTTGCTCCTTAGTTGAGGGAGATGTTGTCCCATGTTCCAAAGGTGCCAAAAGTACTGTTCACAATTTAGCACTTTTCCCAAGACTCCATAATGAGGGTTCTTCATCAATCCTCCCTCAATATGTAAAAAAACCCAAAAAAAACCCACTAAACATCTGTGCCTGTGCCCAACCAGCATTGTAAAATCTAACAGTGTAAACAAAGGTGAGCTTGAATGTTCTCAGCAGGAATTCAGGACATGAGGGAATAGAATTCCTAGCTCAGGTACAAGTTCTGATCCTGTAAGGTCTTTAGGAAGTGAGCATCACAGCTAATTAAGGTGCTGAAAGACATAAGCAAGTCCCATTTATTCTGGTTATACATTCCTGCCAATAGTTGATGGTAAAGGCTTGCACTCTAGTACAGGGGAGCTGAGCTAATTTATGGGAACACCATATCCTTGTCCAGGGCTGCTCCTCACAACTTCAGTGCAAATCCTATAGGAAGTGTTTTGAAAGGTTCAGTTCTAGAGTCATGATATTGTGTCTTTGTTGTTGCTTTCTCTTTCAATGTCTCCATTAAACAAATTTTTCAAAACTCTAACTGAAAAATGTCACCCAAGTTTAATATAAAGGCTGAAAAGACAAAACAGACAATGAACATTTTTCATTTCATTATTTCTTCCAAACAAAATCTTATTATTTTGGTAAACAATGTCAATTATCTATCTTCCCAAGTGACTAGAGTTTACAGAAGATAATTTTATTTTCTAGAGATCAGAGAAAACAATTAACCAAGAGTCTGATAACCTTTTCCCATTTCTCCCTCATTTTTAAGGCTCCCTGCATGTCCCAGGCAAGTAATTTTCTGTCCAAAATAGTAACTCAGTCCACAGGAAACAACTAAGTCCAAACTGCACCTTCTTTGGAGTCTATCAACTCATTCTTTTTATTGTTTCAGTGCAAGACTACAGAAAAAAATTACTTTCTCATGATCCCACCGTATTAGTGCCTGATGTCCATCACCCACAAAAAACCTCCAGCTCTCAGTGCTGAAGTCTCCAGTATTTACTAGACATGGACTTTCAGAGTGGAAATTTTCCTACAGTATTTTGAAACCAGCTCCCTCACACATTATTCCTTGGTACAATGTGCAGGCGTTTCCAGGGCAATATGTGACATCCCTTCCACTGCAGTTAAAATCCTTCCAGATTAAAGCAATAATGCAGAAAGCAGGCAAGTGGGAGATCAATAACATGTAATAATTTTGAAAGTCTCTGTCTCACTTAGCAGTGCAAGCAAAGTATTTGCTTTTTAAGATGGATATTTGGAATTACTCCACGTATGTCAGGGTCCTGACACAGTTTTCCCTGCAGCTGAGGGTTTTGTAGCCTGGTTTGGGTGGTTGGTGGCTTCAAAGCCTGGGGCAGGGTCACCCCTCTTCTCTGAAGCTGTCCTCAGTCCCTGCCTGAGCTACACCACAGCTTTGCTGTGACCACACTGGATGCTGACCTATTGCAGCAGCTGATGTCCTGCCCAGCCCCAGCCCACCCCCACCTCCACGGAGACACCTGATGCCCTGGGCTGGGCCTGGCAGAAAAGGTATGAGTTGAAATCTGACACTATTAGGTAAAAATTTTGGGGGAAAAAAATAATGGGATCTTGGGGTATTTGGGGGGAGAGGGGAGTGTGGAATGGAGGCACTTCAGGTTAATAATTTAATTTGATCTGAATTCATATGTTCCACAAAGAAATGGTTTTGACAGACATTTTTGTACCAGTTGTCATAATAAAAAGTGTCTAGGTGCATTTACAGCAGCATTTTGGTTCAAATCAAAAGCCTGCTTGGGAAACAAAATCTGATGATGACCCCTACTTAACATTGATTTCCATTACTGAGTGAGAGGGCACCATGCAAACTTGTCTCTTTCTGGATGAAGTTAATGCAAAGGTGGGCTTCAACTGCTAGTGGATGCCCAATCCATGAGAACAGGCTGGAGCTACTCTGAAGTGTCCTTGAAATGTCCATGGTACTAACTTTGGGTCTTCAGCATTGGTTTTATCCAAAATCATTTGGTTAATAGGACCTTGAAATAACTTTTCAAACAATGTATAAACTATCCAGGCATATTGGGTTTGTATTTCATTTGGATAAGCAAATACAACTTGTAGAGAACTTGCACTCTCTGAATACTCAGTTGACTGATACAAAGAGTAAAATACTTTTTCTGAAGCTAGAAAAATTTTTGCAAACCATTGATTCTTTCTTTTTACTTAACATTTTATCTCAGCAGATTGAAGTTGCCTGTATCTTGTTAGATTTAACCCAGTGATGACTCCTTGCATCACGTATTTCACATTTGTGGTGTGTACATGAAGAGAGTCACAAAATGAAAATTTCCTGAAATAATGAATCACAGATGGCACCATAACTAAAGGTCTGTAAAAACTGAATCATTTACACTGCATCAGAGGAAATAATTTGGGTAAGAAAAGTTCATCTAAATGAGACTGTAAATAATTACAAATAGAGCAATTTAGACTTTCTTTAAGAATGCAACATGAGGAAGTCAATCTGATGATCAATGCAGGCATTAGAACCTTGAAGCTAATAGCTGTGTGTGTGGCTTCCACAGCCACCTACAGACAATCCCAGATGGTGCACCTGAATCTTGTGTAAAGGTGCACAGGCTGCCCACAGCAAGGTATGATGTGAAAGGAAGCAAACATAGTAAAACTTAGCACAAAATTAAATATTTGAAGAAAATAGTAGCTCACCACCTTATACAAACTATGGAATATGTGCCCTTCCAACAGGAACAGGAAGATACTGGAAAGTCATCACTGACTCCATAACAGCTGGTCATGAAACCTCATCTCACTGCAGCAAACAGGACGTTTGGCAGCCAATCTGGTGTGCCCTGCCCTGTGCAGTGACCTCTTGGGAACTGTCCCCACGAGGTCCTGAAGGAGCACATGGCTTGAGATTTCACGTGACTGCCCAGCACTCCCTCAACAAGACCGGCAATTAAAAGGCAAAAGCGCTCTGACATTTAATTCTTGGTACAATCACTGCATTTTAAGCAGCCACACAACAAAGATTAAGATAGAAGACAAAGTCAGGAAGCAAAGTATGAAGGGCAGGCAGATATTAAGGATAAAAATACAGCATCACTTCCCTCACCTTTCCAGTCAGAGAATCATTTTGTCCCAGAAGTGATTTGATTCTGCATCACATTGGTTTCTCAAGGCATCCATTTGATATTCTTTTTTTTTTTTGACTAGTCCAATTTCAGCTCTGAAAAAATGTAATTGGCCAGAGCTCTGCTTCTGTGCTTGAAACTTCAATTCAATAAGCTCTCTCCTATTGTATTCCACAGAGATCCAGAAGTAATGTGTGCTCAGGATATGAGAAGAGTGATTCTCTGGGAGAACTGAAGTTCAATTCCTTTATTTCATTTCAATAAATGGAGGTTGACTTCTAAATGGGCAGATTTGTCAGAGGTGATTTTTTTTATCACAATTAAGAGCTGAGACATGTAGTGGTCTTGTCAAAAGAAAAAAATGGATTTATTTTTCCACATTCCTGTGCAAGTATCAGCCAGAAAAGGCAGAGTAGAGGGAATACAACCAAAAATATTATCACAAATACGGTGATTTTAAAAAAATGAATTTGTTCCAGCTGTGTTTGCTTCTCTCAAATAGGCAAATAATTCTGTTATGGTCACACACATTCTCACAGAAAGAAAACTTTGGAAACTCATGAGGACTCATGGAAAGCAAAGTTTACACAGAGGAGGAAATCAGCCAGACAGGAGTCAGACTGCACTGATTACAACCAGCATTTCAAACACATACAGCTACTCATAGGACTATCAAAGGGAATTATAACAACACCTTATGAGAGGCTTCAAACATGTCAAACTCTGCTTTGGACAAACATTGGGTCAAACACAGCAGTGTCAAGAAATGTCACTTTTTATGACATTTAAAACTGTGATT
The DNA here is from genome assembly GCF_009819885.2 of Catharus ustulatus. Taxonomy (NCBI): domain Eukaryota; kingdom Metazoa; phylum Chordata; class Aves; order Passeriformes; family Turdidae; genus Catharus; species Catharus ustulatus. The sequence continues at coordinate 103,757,887 of NC_046223.1, read as the reverse complement.
GTCTCACTTGAAGGACCCCAGCCTGAGAGGGTTCTAGTTGTTTCATTTATATCTGGCTTTAATCTTTGTATTTATTAAAATCTTACATAGGTTTATATTTATCCAAATGAGGAAGAACAACTATATTTTGATCTGAGAAAGCCATCTCCCTAGGCACCACAGCCAGGAATGCTGAGTATTTAAAGCAGCTGATGCGTGGGGGAAAAAGAGCCAAAAAAGACAACAGCTACAGATGTAAAGAGGAGACAGCTGTGGTGTTGTGCCCATGAAGCACAGCTGTAATTTCAGTCCCTGCATGACCTGCAGCCCATTGTGCCCTAACACAAATAAGTTGGATACTTGCTAACACTGCAGCTGTGACAGAGCAAAATGGAGACCACAAAGCACGGTGGCAAATATCCTGAGCAAGGTGTTACAGCAAGTCAGACCAGCTGGCAAGCCAAGTGGTTTAAAAGCCTGGTTTTGAGCCAGTCCACCAGCCTGTCCTACTTAGGAGGTGCACAGACCCTTGAGCTGGCTACGAAGCTCTCATGGCCAGTGTGGCTAGAACAGCATACCTTGCATGGATTTCATGAGAATGGCTCCCAGTTGCCTAGATAAAATGGGCAGACTTATGCAGGTGCTGTGAGTCTTAGGACAGCACAGCCTTATGCCAGTGACCCTGGTGCCATGGAAAGCTCATCCCTGCAGCCACTGTTGGAAGATGCCTCGGATACCAAAGAAGCAGCAATGGGAAAGAGCAACTGCAGTACTGAGAGGAAATGTAAAAGGACTCACTTCCACCCAGGCAGTTTTCTCTCAATTTTTTGTCAACTGATAGCAGTTCATAACCATGCAACTGGGGGAATCCCTGTGCCATCTGGAGCATTTCTGAATAGGAGTTTATAAACCATTATGCAACACTTCTTTCATGTGCATATTCCCAGGAGGGCATTGCAGTGGCCTAGGCAATGAATGTTTTAAATCCTCACAAAACTGCATCAGCTCCACCCTGCATTTCACCACCTTCTGTCAGATGGCTCCACTTGGCAGATCTTGACATCCCACTCTGAGCAATATTTCAAAGTGCAGTTGAGGAACCTTCCCATTCCTCTACACAAGGAGGTAACATGGATTTGTGTTTCCCTGCATGAGTTAGTCATAGGTTGTGAGTTGTAATAATGTCACTGTTGTGAGTCATAACCAGAGTACACAGCAGCACTACCAGACTCGCCACCCTTCAGAGAGGGGGAAAGAGGAGCTGGCACTACATGCCACAGCTCTGTCCCACCAGGGTGACATCCACCTGGTGCTGTTCAGTCATCCTGGAGATGTCCAAATCCCAGCCCAAGACGAGAACCAGGATTTCTTTTCCCTGCAGGCATCACCAGGAAAAAAGGCAGGTTTCAGAGCTGTCCCTGCCACACCACTAAGGTTAGGTCAAATATTCAGTCTTCAGCCCAGAATGGTAATCCATCTAGCTGGAATGGGGTCTGCCTGTCCCACATGAAAGCCATCCTGTCCCTATCCTATTGCTTCTGGACATTTTTGGCCACCTGAGGAAAGCAAAGAAGGGCTGCCCACCCCTCTCCTGTAAAGCCCTTTGTGATACTGCTGAAGGAAAAATGGCAAGTTGGCAATTAATGGAGCACAGATTAGTTTGTGGCTTCCAAGAAAGACATAGCTTGGCACATTGCCTGTGAACAGCTTCTGCAAATACAGAACTTTCTTGTTATTATATATATAAATCTGGTTTATTTTCCCAATGGATTATTTTTAAGTGGTTTGTCAGTAAAATGCATCCATCTTTTCACTGGCTTTCCACAGAGAAGTTCTCTGCCTCCCAAAAGCCTCCAGCCAGCACACCACCACACAAGCCTAGCAGGATCATTATAGCCTGCCACACTCCTGCCTATCAGCAGAAGAAAGGACAGCAGGTGCTGAGCTGATTCCAAATAACAAATACACTTGACCTCTCACTGAACCTCTCAGTGTGCAGGGACATTAAGTGGTGTCTCTCCTCTTTCCAGAAAGTAGATAGAGGTCACATGTCATGATATAAATATGCATACATCATCTTTGGGATCTCTCCAACAGAACTGAAATTTCTTGATATTTGCTGGGCAGTAGAGATGGATGGATGGATGGATGGATGGATGGATGGATGGATGGATGGATGGATGGATGGATGGATGGATGGATGGATGGATGGAAGAAAAGACCAATGGACAGTGAAACTGCGTGGTCTCATTGTCTTTGAAGACCACACTGATGTGAGATAGCACACAGGATCATGACAAAACACCTGGTGGCTGAAGAGGTCAGACCGTTTTCTAGCATCAGAAAGGTCAGCAGTTGGACACTTTTCTTAGAGAGGTTGTCTCATAAACAAAAAAAAAAAAAGAGGAAAAGCATCTTTGTCTGTGGCCTGTAACAGCCTTTTTGTGAGCACTAACAGCCTTGGTACAGGAGAGGATGTCAACCTGATAATGGCAAATGAGCTGTCAGCATCTCAGTCAGCCCTGCTGCTTCATCCTGGTAGGATCATATTCATGCTGAATATGAAGGTCTCTGTTCATCTGAGGTGAACATCCTCCTGGGACACCCTGCAGGCTTCTTCTGGACCCAGAGGCATCCTGGAGGCATTCCATCACTGCTGCAGCACAGCTGGTCTTTTTAACCCTCTCCATTAATTTATAACTGCTCCAAGCAATAATGATCCTGTTAGCTGCATGCTCTTGCTTTCATAAATAGTTCTTCTTCTCATCCTCACAGTCTGTGAGACCTTCTTGTCTCTTTGAGGCATGTCTGCCTCAAAGCAGACAGGAATTGTTTTACTCCATTTTTTTATGTGGCAAACCACAGCACATGGCAAACCATCCCAACTGGGTTGCATCAGACATCAAGGCTTCCTCTGCTGCAAAGCCCACTGCACCACAACGTGGTGAGGGCTGGTCTCAGTGGAGCAGGAAGTTCAGGCTCATGGAGGTTTGCTGGGGGAAAGGGACCATCGCAGGGCAGGGACTTCTGCAAGACTTGGCAGTGGCTCAGCAAATCTATCTGGCTCTTCTTTTAAAAGTACATTTCTAAATGTGCTGCCTTGAGGCCAAAGAAATTCCCAGAACAAGCATGAATTTTTCAGGAGGATGGAATGTGTCTACTGCTGTTCTCTGAGACACAAAGGAGATAAAAAAGGGTTATTTTCTGATTTCAAAGAAGATATTCTTAGTATAAACTTCTACAAACACACACAGACAAAACCACACAAAAATACTACATATATCAACCTGTATATGTGATTACCACCACCACCACTGTTTCAACAGTAGCCCACCCTGGTAAACCATCTTCAATAATCATTAATAATCTGCTATAAATCATTAATCTTAACCACTTGATCTGGAAGTAAAGCACTTTCTCTCCCAAGAACATACTAACTGACAAAGGGGAGAGAAAAAAGCCAAGCAAAATTTGCTTTGCCTGTTACTGAAAGCCACAGTAATGCACTGTCCTTGCTCACTTTTCATGCTCAGTACTTGGAATGGCTGCAGAGTTGTTACCAGGCTGTTGGGCAGGGCTGGGGTGTGGAAATTTATATATGGAAACCTTAGGGCTAATTGCATGTGCCACCATTCTGGTGAATAGAAAACTCATACACCTGGCCTGTACCCAAAGTGACAGCCTTATCCCCTGTGTCACATAAATATGTTTAGAAGACTTTTTTTTCTTCCATTACTGAGCATTAAATCTTAACTGACATGCCTCTGAGCTGAGAAATGCTCTTGGTTTCCAACAGTGGGTCAGTCCCCCACTGATGGTGCAAGCTCCTGATTTTGTGTCCTTCAAGCCACCTTCCCTCTCTGCACAGGACACCCAGCCAGAGCAGCATCAGTGCCCATATCAGCAGCCAGGATGGCACAGAAAGTACAGCCCCCATGGCTTGTGGGAGGCACAGGAGTGAGGTTAGGATGGGACAGAGCGTTCTGAAGCAGCTGCAGACCAACACAGTCATTCTCTCTATATTTGTCTATACGCCCATGTACATATACTCAGAATATTTCCACTCTGATATAAAAGCCTGATGAACAGAATCTATGCATTTCATCAGCTAAAGGCTGTTCCTAAAGGCTGAAGCCTCAGCAGGTTGTGCAGTTCTAATGGAGTTCAAGACATTAATGATTTTTTTCATAATACGGAAAAATAAGTAATCCTCTGTTACATGGCTCTGGCAAAGAAGTCTGATCTCTGCTTCTTCTACTTCCATTTTGCAACACTGCACAAGAGGGGATCCAGCCATTTAGAAGTGGATATAACCAAATGAAATAACTGACACTCTAATCTTATTATTGATTTACATTGCTAACATTTCTCTTTCACCACATTTCACACACATCCAGGGCATGATGCAGTGTTTTAGCTGATTTACCACTAACCAGTTAAAACAACAAACTCAGAAGAATCAAATCCCCTCATATTCTCACATCTGAGCAGAAAGCACTTGAGTAGTCAAACTTGTACTAAGCTTTTCAGAAAACCAATTTGGAAAGGAATTCAGGAAACCCTCCAATCCATTTCAATGCCCTAAATCCTACCACTGGCTGAAGTTAGAAAAATTCCACATCTGGAGTCCAGCTAGACTTCATGCATCAAGAAAACGGTCCAAACAACTGTGACTGACCAACATTGTATCTGGCAATTTTTTTTTTCTGATTGGATATTTGCAGCTGCCAGCATATGTGTAAATTCTCCTCATTTCAGGTAGGTAAATATTTCCTTGAAACAGTGCCATGAAAAACAGGCCCACTGTGAGTCATTTTATCTCAGGCAATTTTTCATAATTGCACTGCATGGAACAGACTCCTCTTGTTATTGGTGTGATATCAGATAATAAAATAAATAATTTGCTACTTTTGTAAGCAGAAGGGAAACAAAACAGATTTATAGCATTGGGATTTGGAAATGCTTGTTACTTTGTTGTTTCCTATTTTGTGTCTTCTCAAGAGGTTAAATAAAAACATCAGTGTCTGTCTGTAAAGAGTTACAGGGGAAACAACAGTGTGTATTAAATTGAGACTTCAGAGGGGAATTTCAATCAGTATATTATCAGGATGTTCTGACAAAGTTTAGAATCTCTAGAGATAAAAACAGTTAATAGAACTCATACAGCTATTTGATGCTGATCTATGATTGCTCTTACAAGCAAAAAGCAAAAACCAGAAAAAAACCAGTTGAATATTTTAGTAGAAATTAAAAAACATGAAAGACAGGAAGGAAAGAAGACGGAGGTGCAACAAGCAGAGAATCATGTAATAGGCACTAGTGATTCAAAGCTAAAAGAAAATGCCTTAAAGTAAGAAAGAAGGCACATATATTTCATACTGAGTGATGAAATCTGAGAGTGCATTACTGTAAATTCTCCATTTTGTGATGTCCTCTCTAAAACCATGTGTCTTAGAGTTCAAAATGGGAGTAATAGATTCAACTTGTGTGTGCTCCAAAAGGATAAAATAGAAATAAAAGTAAGTAAGGATAAGCTCAAGCCTATAGAGTCTCCTTCATCAGCAAAGCCTCAGCAAGTCACAGTCCTCAAGGAAAACACAAAGTGTCAAGGGAAAGAAAAGCAGAGCTGGCTGTAGGGTGGATACAGGGCCAGGTGAGGCAGTGCCAGATGCCCATGAAGGGGGTGCCCCACCAATGCCAGATCAGGCCTGGGGAGATCCATCTCCTCATGGCTGGGAGGTTACCTGGACCACCAGTGGTGCAAGGCACACAGCAGCATTCAGGAAAGCCTCTCTGAAGAAAATCATGATGATCATGAAGAGCCTGAAGCTGGAAAGCTTTCCAAGCTATGGTATTAGCAAGGGAAGGAGCCCACAGGGCTGCTCAAGCCCTGCCCTGGAGGTCCAGACCCTCCCATGTGTCCTCCTGTTCTCCAGGGTCACAGGCACTCACATCCAAGCCCTGTCCCCTGCAAGCTCTGCTCCTCCCTCCTCTCCTCTGGCCCTTTCTGTGCTAAAAGGAGAGCACATGTCAGGGTAGAAGCTTGGCCCTTATTTTTTGTCAGCTCCTGGAGGATATTGTTTCTTTCCATGTGCTGTATAGGATGCACAGGCAGAACCAGTGCCTTGCCTGGATGTTCTGGGTAGATGGTGAAATACCCCTCAGACTGCCACTTGCCAGCTCTGCTTCTCCCAAAAGGCCACTCAAGATATATCAAAGTCACCAAGTCAGTGGATTTGCTTTGCACAAATTCAGTTTCAGAGTTTTTCATTACTTCAGAGGCTTCAGGAAATGATAGACCGAAGGTTTCAAAACTGCTAAGTATGACAGATACTTTGCTTATGCCTCACTCTCACTTCAGTTCATCTTCCATGATACTTGACAATTATTTTTGAGTAGTATATATTGATATGGAATTCAATGCTAAAATCTTATGAAAAAATGAAATTTCTTCTGTAAATTCCTTGATCACCATGTAAACCATGGAAAGAGCAACAATACTGTATTGAATAGCCCCCAGATTAAACACACTGAAGGGAAAAAAATAAAGAAAATATCTCATCCAGGAAAAGCAATTTAGGTTTTAGAATGCCTTCTAAAATGCAAAAATGTTGCATTTTAATATAGCAAAGAAAAATACCGAAGAAATAATTACTCAGACATATCTCAAGTGTTGTAGACTAAAACAGAAATCAGAAAAGAAGAAAAATCAGGAAAAAGACAATCAGCAACTGAAGTTGAATTCTAAAAACACGACAGCTTCTGCCTTCTCATTGAGCCTACTACACACAAAACAGAAACATGTTTCAAAAAATTTGGCATTTAGAGGCATTAAAATTATTCAGTTACTGCCGTCACTCACTGGGAAATGTGACGTTCCACCACATGAGTCATCTCTGCAAGGAAATGGGCACAAAATGTACTGTGATGCACACTGAGAAGTCACAAGTACAGGACCCAAAGAGAAAGGGGGTTTCTGATGTGTAACAAGAGCATGACTTTTGCTGATACCAACTGTGACTGTGCCTTTAGCTTGGTACATGGGACGGGCCACAGCAAGGAGGTGAAATTGCTGCTGGCACCTCCCTGGAGGAGACCCACTCCAGGTGGGAAGGAGACATGGGAATGTTTTCCTGGCTGCTCTGTGTCTATTTTTTAGCACACGTTGGATAAAGCACTCAGTAAAACCAATTACTGCAACAACTGGACTCTCACCATTTAGAGCAGCAATAAACCAAGCTTGCAATAAAACAAGGGAATTTTCCAGGGTTGCTTGGTTCTTTCTGGTGCCCACTAATCCATGGCAGAGAAGGGCACTCATCTATTTCATTTAACTGCCTTTTAGATCCCCCCAAAACACAGAACTGTCTGCTAAGCATGTTTGGGGAGGACATACTAATCTCAGCATCAAAGCAGAGGCAGGTTGACCCTCTGGAAACTGCTCAGGTGCTGAGCAAGGCAAGGCAGCTCAATCACTGTCATGGTTTCTTCAGGACGTGTCCCTCAGTCTGGCTGTCCAGGTGGGCAGAAATCCTCCTGCTGCTCAGATGGGTCTAAATCTGGGCTATATTTTCCATGTGGTCTGGAGTCCCCAAACCTCTGGGCATGGTTTCCACTGCACATGAGGACCCTCTAGCCTCACTCATCGCCAAGATGGGAATGTGAAACTTCTCCATCTGAAGCTCCTGGTTCTGGACCTCCCCAGAAGCAGCACACCCAAAATTACCCCAAACAGCTGCTGATGCTCCTTCCCTCTTATGTCCCAGCTGATGCCCTTGACCCCTTGTACCTTAGAGGTACATACCCCAAATGCAGAGCTCATCTTGGAGAACTAGAGACCAAAGACTTCCCACAACATCAAGACACAGAGCTTATCCCAGTCAGTCTTCCCCCACTGCTGTAGCTGCTCTGCAGTGCAGTTTTGTGGCACAATTCAATGCGGTTCAGGACCCGTCCCTGTCGTGCATGCGTCGCATGCCCTTTGTTGCAGACAGCTGTTATTTATTCTAGGGCTGTCTCAAAGTCTTCCTCAGAAAAATCCTCCACAATTTCAAAAGCCATGATTTTCTTTATCTCCTTTTTGTTTCACAATCATACTGTGAAATTGCTGGGGATTTTTTCCCCCTTCACTTTTAGAAGTCAGGATTGTGTTTCACTTGCAAACAAAGCAATTTAATAATCTTACAGTCAGCCTCTTCCCTTAATGGGACATTTTAGAATTTTTCACTTTAAGGACTTTGCAATGAAAGTCCTTGATTAGCTAAACACATGTATTAATTAGTATTTTATTATGAATTTCCAGCACATCTTTTCAATGGAAGTATTAAAAACTTAGACTGCATCTTACCATCTTTGTGATCATTTGAAAAAATTGCTCCGCCTCATGATGACATAGGAAATCTTATTGAGAGATGAGCCAGACTATGTGAAAGCAGTTTCTATACAAAAAGCATTCAGACAAAACCAGTATGGTATCTTCACTTTAAACAGGTCTTGAACAAACAGTTTGTACAGGGGCCTAGAAAATAGCAAAAATGAAGGAAAGGAATGAGTTCCAAATGAGTGGCTCATCACAGCGGAAAACACATGTGGTCCTGCAGGTGGAAGTTTGCCTTCATCACCCCCCAGCAAAACTCCCAAAGAGCAGGAGTGACATACTGACTGTGTTCGTGGTGGCTTTTGATTCCTCAGCATGAAAGGACTATATAAAGTTACAAAAGAAAGTCAAGGAGTAGTCAACAATGTGGTTTGTCTCAAACCATATTACTTATAGCGGTTTTCAAAAGCCCAAACACAAGAGAAAAGAGACCACTTGACCTGTCAGAGGTGGAGCACAGCCATCCTGGCCACAGAAGAAGGACCAGTGGATTGTACCTGGCTCCCTCGTGTCCTTGGCAGCTTCCCTTGAAAGCCAGACATGGCTCAGCAGGGCGGTGCCCTTACATCTCTGTCTTGTGATCTCCCAGCAGCTGAGCACAGGGAAAGCTATGGATTTCCTAACCACAAAAGGACACGTGTCTGGAATCAGATCTCTTGTGGGTGCCAACAGTAAGATTGAGAGCTAAGCTCTTTTTTGAGTCATTCATCAGCTCAGATGTGAGTTGTCAGCCATTTGAACGTTTTTCACAAAAGCTGCCACACAGTCTGTGCTCTTTATCCATTCTCCAAGTATAGCAGTAGAGATGTGTCAGACCCACTATTTTCATTTATTAAAACTTTCTGCCTAGTTTGACAAACCAGAGGAAAGTTCTAGGTAGAGCTGAACATTATTTAACCTTCTTGCATTCTGCTAAATCTGCAGTTCAATGCAGCATATACTGTAAAATGTAAGAGGAAGGATTCTCTCTCATTTAAGATTTCCACTGAGATCCTGTGCCTGACTTCCCCTGCACTCAAACCCAGGCCACTTCTCTGGTACTTCAGAGGCTTCCAAATCTTCTGTCCATAGCATCACTTACACATCCTCCAATTTTTAAAGCAGAATCAGAGAATGAAGAAGGCTTTTAGGATAGGTTCAGTTCCTCATAATTTTTAGGTACCCTACTCAGGATAGCAGCATATGGTTCTACAACTTTTTGGAGGGGAAGGGTTGGAGCACTGAAGTCCAGGAAGTCCTGTGTGCCATGAGCAGCAAGCTGGCATTGCTGGGGTGCAGCTGTGGGAACGTGTCCTGTTCCCAATGGAACACACTGTTCCCAGTGTCCCAGGGACACTGCCTGAGGCTGTCCCCAAGAGAAGCCAGGCCTGCTCAGATCTACTGAGCTGCTCTTAGGAGGGATCCCTGTGCCATTTTGGTCAAAATGCCCTGGGTGAGTCCAAGCAGTTTAACAGTGAGTCTGAGATTCACTAGCCCAAGCTCCCTATAAAGTCAACAGAGGGGAAAACATTTCTGTAGGGCAGCTCAGGCTTCCAAGGTTCGAGTCTGGGCACACTTGCTCTCCCTTTGTCCCATGAGTATGAGGCAATTGAATTCCTGAGGTGGATGGTTTAGGAGGAGGTCCACAAGATGAAGGTGGACACAAGGTTTAGACAGGCACTCATAGCTGAGTGTGGTTTGGAGGGATTAGAGACCCTGGACAGGGAAGCAGCTGGTCAGGGTAAAGCTGTAGCTGGAGCAGCCTCTGGGAAAGGGGAGGGGTGCCTCCCCAAAGGGGACAGTGTGTTCTTGCCATCAAAATGGGACAATTAGCTGAAACCAGTGGGAATTGTGTTCAAGTACCAAGAGCAGGGATAAAAAATTATAAGCACCATAGAAATCTGTAATGCATTTACTGTGAGGAACTTGAAGGCACAACTCTAATCCCACTCAGTATTCCTTTTGGAAAAGTGCATCAGTATTTGCTTTTAACAAACCTGTTCTGCAAAGATTACTTGAGAGATCTTTGAGTCATGCAAGGAGAGTCCAGCTCCTCTAGGATCTGCAGCAATTGAGACATTTTGCATAATTTATAATATAAAGCATAACCAGAGGGAAAGGAATCCCAGGAGTTAATGGGTTTAACGCCACTAATTTCATAAGTTATAGCACTGACTCCAGGCCTCAGTTCAACACCCCATATTTTTAGTGAACTAGATGCAAAAAATAAACAAGCTTTGTCTGTAGTTTTTAGGAAGACAAAGTATAGAGATTCTGACTTTTCAAAGCTACTCCCAGGAAAAAGGCAGAAAGTAAAAATGACACACTTCAGGCTAAAGAAACAGCAGCAAACTGAAAATCTCAGAATGGAAATAATCTTTGTCCAGTAACTCATGATTTAGGTATAATATTCTGGCCCTGAAACTAAAGCTGAAGGAGGTTTTATTACAAATGCAGCTGCATTTTTAATTAGACAGTGAAAAGTAGTAGGAAAAAATAGCATAGGAACAATTTTGTATTGGGACTGTGTGACCTAATAGCTGTTTTTCAGCTCTAATATCAATGATTCTGTGCTCTAGTTTCCTTCATCAACTGACTGGGGACTGTTTTTCAAGTCATTAGGAAACTAGGAACATACCAATTTTATTTTAGTACCACAGATAAATGGCACCCATTAGAAAAATGGTGGGGGGTTTATTCTTACCTAAACTGCTTGTGCATTGTTTAAACTGGGCTGATACAGTGGCCATGCTTTTTTTGCTACTGATAGACAGAAGAGAGGAATCAGACCCCATAGGATATTTCCAGAGAGCAAGTTCCAGACCGAACTTGTAGAAGTGGCAGTTCTTTGTGTTTCCATAGCAACCCAAGCTGCAGTTGTCAGTAATTAAAATTAACTCCATAGTTTTACTGGAATGCCAGGAGCTGCTCTCTCAGATGATGAAGACAAAACAGAAGCCACAATATCTGCAAAAATAACAGTTTTCTACATACAGCTCTGTCATTCCACCAGCAGCATTCAGTCACATTGCATCCCAGTCCTTGCTGTGCTTTTCTGGCATCTGTTTGACCAGCAGTGGAAAGTGGTATTTAGAAGATTTTAACCCAACTCCCACAGCAAGCCCAGAGCCTTGCAGATGCCTCCTGCTGCTGACACATGATTCTCCTGCCTGGCAGTCCTAGGCATGCCCTCCTCTCTCCCCAGCCTGTAGATAAGAAAGATGAGCACAGCCTTTCTCCAGGTCAGGCTCACCTAGAGCCCACTGAGGCTGGGGCTGGTGAGAAGGTGCATCCTGTGACTCTAAAAGCTGGACAGAAAAACCCATTGAGGCAGTCTTCCCAGGCTCTGACATGGCTTTGGGGTGGCTCCTTTCATTCCTAGCCAGCTACCCCTGAGCTGCCATCTGCAAAGCGATTGTCTGTGCCACAGATCACATATCATGGGCAGGGCTGCAGGCTGCAGCAAGCAGTGGGGAGGGGAAATCACAGCCCTCAACTCTCCCCAGCCTTCACTCCTGCTGAAAGCTCCCTGGAGAAAGTGCTTGTCACTTAGAATGTACCTACATACCAAGTACGGGAGACAGGGGGAAAGCCCAGCACTAAGCCCCTGATCACCAAGCACTGCTTCAGTACTGGTCAGGTAATTTCTTACTTTGCCCTGAACCTTCCCCACCAGCTGTCTGCAAAGCAGGGTTTGGACATGAGTGCTGAGATGGTTCATTGCAGGACTTCTCCCTTAGTGTGGCTGATCTGGGGACAGAGCGCCGTGTTTGGCTCCCTCTGCACCACCACTTCTCCAGAACTGTCCTGGATGGCTTTGCAGCCTTGTGCTGAATAGCAGCAAAACACACCACCAGGATCATGGGGAAACCCCACTGCTCTGGTGGGCTGCAGCACTTCACTCATTTTCCTTTAGACAAGGGAAACTGGAAAAATACAGTAAAAAAGTAATCATAGTTTTATGTGAGCCCAGGGGAGAGCCAGGGCCAAGTGCTGCTAAGTGTAGATGCAGCCAGTCTGCTCTGGAGGGAGCAGAACAGACATGAACCTGTTTGTTCCCCTTGGCCTCCCACACAAAGGTCAGCCCTTGACTGTCTTTTATTTACTAGTAGGGATGTACACATAGAGAGTACTGGAAACCAGTCCTGTGTCCAAAAAAACCCCTGACTTAACAGAAAAATTAATTATTTTGCTTCTCAGAGGAAGATTATATTTTCCAACTGGTTAAGTATAAATTGAAATTCATCTCTTAGGGCCATAGCTTACCAGCAGCTAGCATCTCCAGCAAAACAGATTGCTATTAGTTGCTCTTAGTTGTTAGGTAAACCAAAATAAAGTGTTGTATTAATAAAAAAATTTTTTCCTAGTGTCTAGCCTGAAAGGATAGCAGTTAACAGCAAAAGAAGTACCTGCATTTCACACTAATAACTCAAATGAGGCAGGAAATGGTAACACCATTGATTTATATCTTTAGGATGAATGGTAATACAAAATACATACATGTATGTATCACGAGCTCAGTATTAGCTTCAAAACTATATGCAGAGAAGTATATGCTGTAAAGGTAATATCCATGACTAGCATGATGTCTTCTACCAAAAATATGATTTGTAAAACTATACCTTCTGCAATGAAGTTTTAAGGGGCTTCAATGGAAACTGACTTCAATAAAGAAGGCTGGAATTAGAACCCTCTGAGTTTAAATTTTTTTTAACACAGGTTGAAGCAAATTTTTTTTTTTAAAGTTTAGAAATCAACTCTCCTTTTCTGTCAATAAATACCTAGAAAATTTTTACCCCAGAAAGTCTCAAAGCATGAGTTGAAGAATCTCTCACAGAGCAAACCAAAAGTGCCCCAGAGCTATGATTCAATAATCCATCCTGCAGATGGAACAACCCAGTCACACTACACTTACTGTTCACCACTGCTCACCACTTCCAGCTCTTGTTTCATGCTGAAACAAAATTCTGGTAAAGGCACAAACCACAGTTTCCAGTAATGTCCATACAAGCAGCACAACACAGTGATGAGCATTCAGGGCATGTGAACAAGAAGGGTCCCTTTGGAAGCAAAGCCATGTTTAGAAGTCTGCAGCTTGCCGGTTGTTATACAATGCTATCAATAGTCAAAATCCTGCCAGGAGCCACAATATTTTTCAAAAGGAGCTTGTGTTGCTCCGGGGCTGTATTGGTTGTATTGCTGTGCTGCTGCCTTTGACTGCTTCCTTTCCCTCCCACTTGAAACTTGATAAGATCATGGTGGGAAATGGAGTGTAAGATGGACAAACAATGCTGTTACTTGGTGAGAAATGCACTCAGGAATAGAGGAAATCCTACATTTCCTTATGAAGATAACTTTTCAAATAAGACTTTAAGCAAATATGCAGGTTCTAGTCACAAGGGGAGCCTGAAGTGAGCCAGGCAAAAGCTCCAAAGTGTGTGTTGTAAAGGGACACTTAAGCCTCTGCATAAAAGGTGTCTAACTCATGCCAAGGTAGAAATCCATGTCCAGACCTTGGGTTCAAAGGGCTTAATGCCACTGAGCATTAAACTGAGATGTGTTCAGGCAGGCTGCCCAGGAACCTCTCTGGCTGCTTCACCACACCATCTGCCTCTGGTGAGGGGCATGTGCCTGGGGAAGCCCCCCTAGAGAGCTAAATGTGTCCCACATGTGCAGGGGGCATCCCTGCAGCCACCAAAACAGAGGGACACTCCTGCTTGTGCCCCCAAGCAATGCACAGGGTATGCACCATGCCACAGGGTTTGTTGCAAGGATGGGGTGGGATGCAGAGCCAAAAATCTGTGCAAATGTGACATCACCCCAAGGCCCACCCCATGGAAAAATGTCCACATGGGGAAAGAGGATACATGCAGGAAAGAGGAACGTGCCAGCAAACCCACCCCAGCCCTTGTGGCCAAAGGGTCTTCAGGACAGCCTGTGGTTTTAAAATGAAGCACATGCCCAAATCTTTTATTAGAAACCTTATGCTGCTCCCCATGAGAGCTGCAGCCCAGCTTTCCCAAAGCAAGCTGTTTGGGAAGTTAACTGGCTGTCTCTTTGTTTAGGATACAAATTGTTTATGAGTTACACACACCAGGGGCTTTTCACATGCATCACATATCTGCACAGATGTTTGGTGCAGTAGGACACAACAATCTGTGAATTCAGCACCTCAATTTAGGAGAGACCAAGCTCATCTCATACAGCCTTGGGTTTAATACTAGATTTCAACAAAGCAGAAGCAGAATTCGAACACCTTCATGCAGGGGCTCACATGCCCAACACACTTCTTTCACCTCAGGGAGGGTTACAAGTTTCAGAGCCAGGTATTACCATGCCAATTTTTCCTGACCAGACAAAGCTCAGGTCAGCAAAAGCCTGCCCAAAAACTGGAAAGCAGACCTCTCTGCATAGCATGACATTGCCTCTTGGAGAGCCCAGAGCTGCAAATACCTTTTCCACTCGTCCTGCCCAGCAGGATACCCTCAGCAGCAGCTGCAAGTGTGAGCAGTGCTGGCAGAGGCAACCAAAGACACCCAAATGCACCCAAACCTGGCAACACAACTGTGCTGCCTGATGGAAGTGCAGAGAGAGATAACAGCAAGAAAAAATTAAATCAATTAAAGATACGGCTTCAAAATCTCAGCATCTGCTCTGAAGGAGTTAAACCTGTTCTGTGTGTGTCTCTGACCTGTCAATAGTGATAAAATTGCCTCCTTTCCTCCTGCTTTTTTATATACTGCTACACAGTTGGATTCCAACATGCAGGCATGGCTTCTCTAGAGCTTTATACATTTTGTCATGGTTGGCTGCATTTTTCAGAACTCTTTCTTTTGCCTTCCTTAAACTTGAATAAAAAGACGTCTATTAAAAAATGCAAAGGACTCATTTTTCAAAATCAACCCTAGCCTTCAATTTTCCAAAGTTAGAGCACTGCTTCTTTCATCTAGTTTAATTCCAACAGCAAAAGAAAGGAAGAAACCCATTTAGAGGGTAACCAAGGACATAAATACCTCAGGACCAAGCAGGACAATCCAACAGTGCCTGCTCCATTCACAAGCTGGGCTCTCCAGGTTAGAGGAAGACATTTTCCCAACAGAGCCCAGAGAGAGTGTCCCTGGTGAAGTGGTCACAGCACTAAGGCTGGCAGACTTCAAGAAGCATTTGGACAATGCTGAGGCACACAGTGTGACTCTGGGACTGTCCTTTGCAAGGTCAGGAGTTGGACTTTGATTATCCTGGTAAGTCCCAACTCTGGACAGTCTTTGATTCCATGATTCATAACAAGAGACAATCTGTGGTGCTCCAGCAGATGTTCTGTAGAACCCTTTCCTTCTCTGGCTGGAATTAGGTACCTGAGTTTTAATCGTTTAATCAGCTTCAATCACAAATATCCACAGATGTGCACTAAACTTTTTCACAGCTGTGATCAACTCTTAAAAGAGCACTTGGCCGTATCTTCAGGAATTGGATCAGAACAATCAATATCTTCCAAAAGACAAGACAAATTTTGGGTCAGGTTTGGATTCACAACTGAGCACCCATTTTCAAGGTGACCTTGTTTCTCAGGCTTCTAAGTCCAGCTATTTTTAAAAGGTTAGCAAACAATAAAAGCTCCATATTTTAAAGAGCTTAGTGCATGGGGTTAGGCACGAACTGTTGCAAATTGTCAGTGCTCTTCTCACATCAACAGGACAGGCAATGACATTTGGCTTGGGCAGCAGCCAAGAGATGCACAAAAGCTCAGGCATTTTGAAGCTTAGAAACACTTGTATAGGTGTCACAATGACAGCCTGGGTTTCTGGGGAAGGTGTCTAAGGAGAACAGACACACAGAGAGCGTGGTGGACTCTGCCAGGGAATTACATCTCTCAAGTTGAAAAGACCACTGTCAATAAGCCATTTATACCACTGTTTTAAAGAGTAACTATCCACCAGGACCTATTGCTGCAAACTAAAATATGATGAGAGTGTAAGATGTCAAATTAGTAAATACAATGATTTTAAACTCACAGCAATGGCCACCAGAACAGCTGCTTTCTCTAGTGTTTGCCTTCAAGCAGAGAAGACCACAGCAGCATTCCTGTCTTGGCATAACATGGAACACAACAAAAGTCTTCAAGAGTTTTTAAGCATTTTTTGCTGTTAAACATTCCAAGCAAAGACATCAAAGATCAGGAAATATGTGACACCTGCTCATTCCCTGTATCTGATGGAATGGGGGGCTAGTTTATGTTGTCATTGGTGTCTGGTTGTTTTCTGCTCCAGCCCAGAAAAACAATTTTTTGATGACTACTTAGGAGGAGGAATCAGTTTAGATGCTTCAGACCTAAAATCAGATCTGATCCTCCCTGAATTAAAGTCACTGTCCCTCATTACTGGAAACATCAGCCAATGCTCTAAAAACCATCTGTCATTTAAACCATGTCATCTTTGTTCAGGCCTCTTGAATCTGCTTTAATTTTCACATCAGAATTGTCCAGCCAATACCTTTATTTAAGCTGACTTTTAAAGGCAGGCTAATGAAGGCAGGAAAGCAAAACATCTTCCTCCAAGCCCACAGGGATAGTTGGGCACAGACTTATCCCACCTGCATCAGTGGGGAACAAGTGTAGGGAAACCAAGAACTCCACAGCACGATTCAGCTCTCCCAAGACACAAAGCATCTTAGAAAGTGACCATGTCTTTTGATTACCATACACACAGCCAGAACTGAGAGATGTGCTTAACCAAGGACCACTGTTAAGTGCTTAAAACTGGGATCACTGGAGAGCTGTGGCAGGTGTGAACACAGCCTGAAGTGGCTTTTAAAATGCCACATTATTTAGCTGGACAGTTCAGCTTGCTTTCTGTGACTATTAAATTGGAATGCAGTTCTAAAATACCCTATTCCAAATGCCATGGGTTTGTTATTCAAAGGTTTTCATCCATCTCAGAGAAACTTTAACTATCCTGCAGACCTTGATGAGCTCAGGTGGGTACACTGCCTGCAGATCATGCCCCGTGGTCCCCACACCAGCCTATTCTTTGTGCATACAAAACTACCCTTGCTGTTAATAATGAGCACCAAACCTTCTCCTTGAAGCAACTGGGAATACTTCCCTTCAGCTGCCTTGTGACATTGGAGCAATATTTGTAAAGTATTTTGTTAGATTCTGTCTAATGAAAAAAACATTAAACAATCTTTTTAAATTATTAAGACCAATGACAGACTTGTCCTGAGTAGCAAATTCACCACAGTATATGAGGGACTCCCATTGTGGGTTGCACACTGGAATTATATTTCCAAAACTGGAGGGGTAAAACAAAAAAGAAAAGGGGTTTTCTTATACATGAGCAATGGATGTTATAAAATTTCTCCCTGTTTGAAAGAAAATTAGAGATTAGATCTTCCAGCTGCCACTAATTCACTTGTAACAAAGCATGATCAATTATTGCTATAAACAAAGCACATTCCAAAACAATTGAGGCTGAGGCAATAAAACCACCCATTAGAACAGACATGTTGGACAGGCTCCAGTCAGTCTCATTTAGGTGAGTAATTTAGGCAAAGCTCCACTGCAATTTTAGGCATCTGGCCTGGGAGAGGAGGGGGAAGAAGACAGTTCAGGCAGCCTGATAGACCTCCCTGGAGTTTTCCTCTGGAATCAGTGGAGAAGAGTGAGGGCTGCTGCTCCTGGGGGAACACAGGCAGCTCTGCATGGGACAGGGGGACTCTGTCCTGCCACGTCACAGTCCTGCAGGCTGAGGGACCACCCAGCAGCGCCACAGCCAGGAGGGTGGAGACACACAGCCCCAGCAGGACTCAGCTCCATGTTACCCCTCTGGGCTAGAGGAGGGCAGCTGGGGCACCCCTTCACACAGGGGAGTCTGTAGGGGCAGCTGGATATGCCACACACTGCACATGTGTCACCATCAAATTCTCACTGTGGTTCCCCTGGCACAGCCCTGGGGGCTCAGAGCCTTCTCAGACAGCACCCAGGCACAGTCTGGGGATGGCATGGCCCATGTCAAGCTGCAGCCCTCACACTCTGGAGAGTGAGGGAATATAAATGTATAATGCAAGCTCTGCTCTGCCAGCTGTCTTCAATACAAAAGGACAGTCTCTGGCCCAGCAATTTATCTGCTCAGATGTAGCCACTGTCAAAGCAGGGTTAACAGTCAAGCTCCCCTCCTCCTCGAAGGGGGCCGAACACCAAGGCTCAAGTAGCATGTTTTGTAGGCTGCCCCTCACCTGAACTCATGACATCTGTCTCCAAAGGGTCTCCAAAATTTTGCCAGGAACAGTGTCAAGTGTATATATTCAGGATAGTCCATGGCATATTGTCTCTATTACTTTCCCACAAACCCACCAAGGCAAGCACCATGTGCTTATGATGGTGAAGCAACCACCAGATAACTGGAAATCTGTTCCATGTCCCATGCCACCACCTGGAGCAGTGTCCTGGGCCTTGGAAAGCAAGTCCGTGGCAACATGGCACCCCAGAAAGAACTGAGCCAGACAAGGGGACTCATTTCCAAAACAACCTCACAGACACCTGGGCTGAAGAGCATGGCATTGTGTGGGTTTATCACATGCCCTATCATGTGCCAGTCTCCAGGAAAATGGAATGATAGAACAGACTGTTACTGAGAGCAATGGGTGGTGGGACCTTCAAACAGTGGGATACACATTTAGCAAAGGCCACCTGGGCATCAGCACTAGAGGATCTGCCAGCTGGGCCAGCTGTGCTCAAGCAAAACTTTCACATAGTGTAGAAGGGGATAAAGTCCCTGTAGGGCACACAAGAAAGATGCTGGGGAAACCAATCTGAGTTATTCCTGCAGCAGGCAATGGCAAACACATCCATGGCATTGCTTTTGCTCAGGGACCTGGGTGCACTTGGTGGGTAATGTGGGAGGATAGGGAAATCCAGAGTTTGCTCCCAGGGGATCTGGTTCTGTGTGAGAACAGCCAGTGATTTGGATTGTGTGATGTTATTTACCATCTAACACTCATGTCACCACAGCTGAGCTGGCTATGTGCAACATCAAGGCTATTACAGTAGGAATCACCCAGATTAATGAAGAACAAACTTTGATGAAACTGGTACAAACACAGCAGTGATGGAATGAGAGCTGACTTCAGCAGGCAAAAAGTCTAACACCACACACCACCTCTTGTACCCCAAAGAACTAAAATGACAGATGAAACCCAAAGTCATGGACTAAATTAAGTCAGTGGACTTGTTAGGGGGATGGCACATAGACTAAGGGAATTACATCTGTGTTTATATATCAAAAGACAGTAAAAGTGATGGTGGTTACTTGGGATTTATTGAAAAGCGTGGGACATTGGCATGACATAAATGGTACAGAATAAGGTGAGAATACTGTTCTGATTTCAGCTAGGATAGAGTTAATACTATTCCTGGTAGCAAATACAGTGCTGTGTTTTGGATTTAGGATAAGAATAATGTTGATTATTATCAGCACACTGGTGTTTTAGTTGTTGCTAAGCACTGTTCAAACTAAGTCTAGGACCCTTCAGGTTCTCACCCCACCCCACCAGCAAGTAGGATGGGGTGCACAAGAAGCTGGGAGGGGACACTGCTGGGACAGCTGACCCAAACTGGCCAAAGGGATATTCCATACCATATGGCTTCATGTTCAGCACATAAGCTAGAGGAAATCCTGGCCAGGGGCCATGGCTCAGGAACTGGCTGGGCATTGGTTGGTGGGTGGTGAGCAATGCATTGTGCATCACTTGTTTTGTATACTCTAATTCTTGTATCATTGTTATTATTGCTGTTATTTTCCCTTCTGTTTCTGTCCTATTAAACTGTCTTTATCTCAACCCATGAATTTTACTTTTTTTCCCAGTTCTCCACTCCACTGCAGGGAGGGAGGAGGGAGTGAAGGAGCAGCTGTGTAGTGCTTAGCTGCCTGCTGGGTTACATCATGACACCCACGGTCAGGACAGCTATAAAGTACTTGTGTAGGTGCTGTGTCATGGAACTTCCCCACAAGTGAGGCCCCTGCAGGAACCTCTCAAGTGCTAGGCTAACATTAAGACCAGTGTCCATCACCACTCCAAATCTGACTACAGTCCAATACACAGCCTGGTCTATTCAGGCTGCTCTGGGGAAAGATCAAATGGCTCTTTGTCCAACCCTGGGTCACAAAAACCTTTGAGATTACCTGCTCCTGAGAACTTGCACATCTATTCAACCCTGAGCAAATTACATTAGTCACCCAAGGAGTTTCTAAGTTGAGGCCAAAGATGATACAGAAAATTCTGGGAAGCTGATGGACAGGTTTGTCCAAGGCTTGAATGGCGTTCAGAGTGGTGGGATCCACACTAAGACAGCAGGAGGAGCTTGTCCTTGAATGCCACTCAAAAACAGTCAGTCAGATATTGATATTATTATTATTGCATGCAGAACTGCCACACAGGTTTCTGATACAGAATGGCAACAGGTGGTAATGAGCAGGTGTAAGAAATGTATGGAATATGCATTGTTCCCACTGTTCCAGATCATCCAGCAATCAATATTTTGGAGAATACATTGGGGCAAAACTTGACTTTTATGATTGATTGATGCAACCAACCGTATCTTCCAGCCTCTCTTTTCCTTTTGCCACTACAATATTTTTTTCACAGCTTCCATGACTGTCATGTACATTTCTTCCTTTTTCTTGTGGGAAATTTTCTGCTAACAATGCCCTTACATTCTGATTACACTCTATTATAAATTATAGTGAATACTTATCCTTTATTCACCTCTTCTAACCATCTGACATCACCCTCCAGTCATTTCTTCTTGGTGTTGAAAGTTTAGTCTATTTGGTGTTTTCTGCTATAGAAACTGTCACATTTCTGATTAACTTCCTCTGCAACTTTTCATGTTCTACTGACTTTGCATAATTTATTTATTATATAAAAATATATATTATATTAAAAATATATTTCTTAAACACAATAAATACTTCTTTTATGCAGTGAGGTGCTATATAAATTCTGATTACATTGACCTAAATCTGCTTGCTCCTTGCTTTTGGGCAGTATCCACCAGCTAGCTGCAGACACAAGTTCAGATTCCTCTTTTTGCTCCTACTCTTCAGCTCTGCCAGTTCCCAAGTGGTATCAGTATTATTTGTCCTGCTACTGCAGGTCAAAGTTTTGGCATGTTGGATTTTTGCTACCCAAATTATTTTTAAAAAATCATATTTAGAGAAGAGGAAGTATTTGATTTGTGAAAGTCAAATTAATCTAGGACCCACACCCTAGCTGTCAGTATCCTTTCGGGGATAAAAAATAAACTAAATCAACAAAACCTTTTAGTTTAGATGCCATTTATTAAAATGCAACATTCACATTGTCTGCAAATAACAGCCAGATAAAACTTGTAGGAAGATTAAGTTTCAATTACAGCTGACATTTCCAAAACACCATGTGATAGAAAAGCCATTCATACCCCCAAACCCAGACAGTCACCTCATATCTCTTCTTTCTGATCATCAGCTTTTCAAAGAGTCATCACTGGCAAAATCCAGTGCAGAGGTACAGGCACTGACATTTTTGTGCTCCAGCAATCATGGGAGTCATCAACACCTGAGTCAAATCAGGAGAGCAATCACACAGCATTCCCAGCAGCCTGTGGGATGCTCTAGTGATCAGCACACCGTGATGCTGTGATT
Organism: Catharus ustulatus; assembly: GCF_009819885.2. NCBI lineage: Eukaryota > Metazoa > Chordata > Aves > Passeriformes > Turdidae > Catharus > Catharus ustulatus. Next base: position 103,735,873 of record NC_046223.1, on the reverse strand, counting down.
TCAAAGGGGAGATTTGATTGTACAGGCAAGTGAAATTTCTTTATGTGTGCAGGGAGTGAAGGGAAAATGTTCATCAATCAACAGTAGTGGTTTGGGGAAAAATGGTTTGCCAGGATGTTTGAGGGTTGTTTTTTCACCTTTCATAGAATTCCTATGAGTCTCAGGCAAGCTGTTTATGCCTATTTTAACAGAGGACTACATGAAGTCTTAGACAGGGATGGGTGCCTTTGGTTCTTGTCTTTCTGGGCTCCTTCTGAGCTTCCCAGGCTCCTGTGAGAGCTCAATACATGGATATTGAGAGCATCCTTCCAGAATAACTCTTTAGGTGTCTTACAATCTTCTACTTTCCAGCAAAATACCTGCACATTTCAGCTACTTTACTAAATAAAAAAGGAGTTGGGTTGTGCATTCTAAAATTGAGATATCTGGCTGGAAAGAGGCCAGCAAACCTCCAGTCATGTCCTAAACTCAGGCAGTCTGAGCATCATCAACCCTGAATTCCCTCCCTGTCTCCCTGGAGCAGCAGCAATACCTGGGTGGGTTTCACAGCTCATGCCTGTGAGGTGGGTAGGTAACATCATGTTTGGAAATGCCCAAATCAGCTGCAGTACAGACAGACCTTGAATTGCACACTTGAGGGCTGGGATTGTCTATTGATTACAGCCAATATAATCAATAGCTTCTTGCAAAAAAGGGTCTGTCACATTTGGAATAACTCTGGTTATAAGAACAAGCCTTTCCTGAAGGTATATTCTGAGTATTTCTTGTACCTCTGCCAGCCTTTTGGGAAATGGGATCCTTCCAAGGAACATCTTTCAAATAAAGTCATATGAGTCACAAAAGCACCATCTAAAGTGCCTATATGTGAGCAGATTCGTGCTGTCCAGAGTATAACTAAAAATAAAGGAATAATCTAATAAAGAAAGCTACAGGAGGACTAGATGACAGGAATTTTCTTGTAATGTGCCTCCAACTGGACTAAGCAGCTTCTAATTCCACTGATTGAGGTGGTTTTGAGGGACAAGCTGTAGGGTTAGATAAAGAGCTGTTCTTAATCTGACTTACTTGAAATTACACAGCACACATCTGTCTCATAGCTGCAACAAAATATTTATCTTCGTCTTTGGGACAGGAAAAATACAAGATCAATTGAAATAAAAAATGTACATGTATAATGCTCATCTCCCCTTTGCCTTGAAAAATTACAAATATTCTAAAATTCCAAAGCAATATTTATAGTTTTAGCTAAATCACCTCTTGAAAAGAAGAAATTTTACAAAACTACCTGATACAAGAACAGCAGCAGCTGAACTCCCTCAGTTTGGGAAGAAATCTTATTTAGGAAGAGGTCTTTTCACATATCTAGTCTCTTGCTTAAGGCTATTTTGTACCAATAACACTATTTGGACCATCAGTAAAATGGACAGACCTCTGCACCCAACACAGCTACTTAGGTTTCTCATCTTTCAAACACCTGACAAATCTTGGCATTACTGAGATGCATTTCCCATCTACATGAAGTACTTCAAACCATTTTAAGATTTATACATTGCATTAATCTTTTCATTGATGAGCATTTCCTGATGGTGGGGAGGTTTTGTCTCCCTTATTTCCTCCCTGAGAGCATTTAGCTCTAGTCAGATTACTTTGCCCATAAATGTTGAGTGCTGTTATGCACACTGCAGGGCTATTACCACCAGCTCCTTTTTCCAAAAGAGACACTGATCTACACCCATAGCTGACAGCTCTCCCTCTGACACCACCTTTCTGATCACAGATCTTCTTTTATCCCAACAAGCCTTTAAAATAAGGCTCTGACCCAAACACCAGCAGAGACATTGGGAACCTCTGCCCACTGGGAACAGCAAGACCCAGGAGTCCCTCTAATCTGCATCTGATGTCAGGATGAAATACAGATGGGCTGTGAATCTGCCTCCCATGAGCAGACTCCAATGGGAGGAAAATCAGATTGCACAGATGTGTTTCAGCCAATCTACTGATAGAGACAATTGAGAGATCAGGACCTGAGGGCTTGCCACGACCTGGCCTGATTTGTACTCTGCACACAGGTGCTGCTTCCCACAAACACTGGGTGCAGTGCAGCATGCCAGGAGCAGTGTTAATGTGCATCCCTGGAGCTCCAGTGCACCCACTCCAGAGGGAGAAGCAAACTGGTGGGGTAGAGAATGGAGATGAGCTGAAAGCTCAAGTGGATATTTTATGCCTGTGTATGACAGATAAAAATCAAAGGACAAAATCGACTCTTATTTGCATTTTATTCTCATGGAGAGCACTGAAAAGCTAAAGCAGTGCTGCTGAGACCCAGTCTGAGCTTTGATGAGCTTCAGTTAGGGTGGTTTATGGTCACTAAACAAGCCTGTTTACTTGAGTTGTTTCTTCTGTAAAATCTCCAGAGTGCTTCCCATAAAAATGTGTTTAAGAATACAGCTCTAAAACAAATATAAACAAAAAATATCTTATTATTGACAAGGAAGATTGTTTACTAGAATAACTAAGATTAGTGGTATCTTAGGCCTTTTCCTCTGATAATTTGAGTGTGAATACACATAGTATTCCTTTGTTTTGCTGTAAAACAAATCATTTGCAACTATTTGGAAACTAAATGGTACAGTCATTTCCTGCCTTAGGCTGACTCTATTTCTGATAGCCCAGTGCTTTTCACTAATACAATAATTCCTTTTATTGTGCAGCCACATGCAGCTTGTTGTGATACCATTAAGGAGCTCACTGAAGGACACAATGCAGTGATTGCTACGGAACAAGAGATGTGTGACCTCAACGTGCACAGCTTTTCTCCAGCTGGGGGTCCAAGGAGTGCATTTACAAAACACAACAAAAGAAATAGATTTCAAATACAACCCATGGCTAACTGAATAAATATTGAAAAAGCTACTGCTAAACGCTATTCATGTGGTACAAATAGCAGGAATCCATTTCAACAGCTGAATCCCAAGCAGTACATCTATGCTTACAGTCATATTTTTAACTACTTTAAAAAAAATATTTACCACTTCTCTGCTAACTAAAAGGTAGTTTTTAGCATGTTTTGTCCTGCCTTTTTGACCCTTGAAACCAATTTTTTCCTAACTTGAAAATGAAGTCATTATTAGTTTATACTGCACTTTAATTTATACATTGATGCATTCTTCTAACCAATATCTCACAACTCTCTTTTCCCCCACTCGATCCTAAATCATGAAAAATAGACAATTTATTTCAGAATCCAGTGCATTACCAGAAAAATAAATCTACATTATTTCACTGCATCCTTCCATTTAGGACTGCAACCCTTTCTATAGAGATGTCAACACACATGCCAAAGAAATTATATCAGCTAAATCTGCCTTATCAATGTGCTCAGATTTACTAGTCTAGCCTCTGAACTGTGGCAAACACAGTAATAAATCTTGTCAGGAAGAAGTTCATTCTGATTGTTTCCTCCCTCAGATCAGAAAAGCCAGCATGGCATTATAAATTTTTCCTTAGCCATAGTCAGAGGCGAGCCACGTGCACTCTCCACTCTGGCACAGGACTTGCAAGTGGCATTTCTTTAACAAGGCTCTGTCAGACACACAGTGTTACACAAACACAGGAACCTCAGATACCTCACACTTCTGCTTGGGGCATCCAGCAGAAGCTGTGAGGATCTACAGTTTATTGTCTGCCCATCCATGGCTCACACGATCTTTGTTTATCACCCAGGAGGGTATTACACCCCCATCCCTCCCCACAGTCCTCCACCTAGTGCTTCACTACAATATTTCTGAGTTTAAATCATTCCTGTTTCTTTGCTTACAGAGCATAAGACTCTGAGCATCCTCCTCCTCCACAAGATGCAGTGCCCAGGTCTGAACCTCAGCGTGAGACCACCAGCTCTCAAACAAGACAATGTCTTTTAGGAGCAGAAGGCATAGCCTTGTTTTCCACCATGCTCCCCCAAACAAGGAGTGCCTGCCTCATGAGGTGAAAAGGGATTCCAAAGCCCAAAGAGACCAAGGCCACAATCTTAGTGTGCCTGTCTCTAGGCAGGGTGCAGCCCCAGAAGAGGGGCCATGATGGATAGGACAAGAGATCCCAGTAGGAAATGCTGTTTAGGGAGAGCATGCAAGCCTCACCACTTTCTCTGATCCATTCTGAATGTCCTCTATTTGCTGATGGATCTGGTGAATTGTAGTTCTCTCTTCACTTTATCCTCTGCCTTCACCACTCCCATGCTAACTCTTCTTCATCCAGCAAAGTGACCACTGGGCCCTTTCCTCTGTATTCGCTAAACAGCTTTCCCATTTGTTACCTTCCTATTTGCTAACTTTCCCAATTAAAATTTAACCAGCTTTCACCCTGCACCAGGACTTTCCTCCTGCAAGCAGTGAAGCTGTTTACTTCCTTGAGCAACATCTGCTGTTCATCCGAGTACCCACCCAACCAAACACATGATGTACACTGGATCCCCTCTATCCAACAGCTTCCTGAAACATTTCCAAAACTGCAGCAGGAAGCTGGGGCAGGATTCCCATCCCATGACTACAGTAATTTCACGAATACAAGCCGCACCAATTTGACCAAAATTTTGGTGGAAACCCGCAAGTGCGGCCAATATTCCGGGGCGGCTAATACATTAACAAAATTCTAAAAGCTGCCAACACGGAAGTGAGAGCCCGCGGCAGCCCCAAGCCAAGCTGGAGCCCGGCCGGCCCCGGCTGAGGTGGGAAAGCCTGGCAGAGGCGGGGCCAGCAGTGTGGGGGGCGGGCGGCAGAGCCTGAGCCAGCAGGGCGGGGCAGGGGGGGCGGCAGAGCCCGGGCCAGCAGGGCGGGGGAGCCCGGGAGAACTGGGGCTAGCAGTGCAGGGGAGCATGGCAGAAGCAGGAAGGCCGGCGGGTGGGGCTGCCTGGCAGCGGGGGAAGCCCAGCAGAATCGGGGCCAGCAGCGTGGGGGAGCCCGGCGGTGCGGGGGCCTGCAGTGCCGGCCAGGGCGAGGAAACGCGGCGGCGGTGCAGATGGGAGGGGGCGGCCGGCGAGCCTGGCAGCGGCGGCAGTGCCTGGCCCGCCGGCAGGGCGAGTACGTAAACGCAGCGGCGGGGCGGTGCTGACGGGAGAGGGGGGCCAGTGAGCCCGGCGGCGGCTGCAGCACCACCCAGCCGGCCCCGTCAGCAACCATGAGCGGGCCGAGCCTGCCTGGCCCCGCCCCGAGCCAGTAAAGCCCGCTATGCCACGATCCTGTTACTAATTGGCCAATTTGTGAAAGCTGCGCACGGATTCTCGCGACGAACGAAAGTGCGGCTAATATTCGGGGTGCGGCTTATCTATTGACAAAGACAGCAACATTGTCGAGGCACCGGGGGTGCAGCTTATAATCCGTGCGGCTTGTATTCGTGAAACTACTGTACTCCTTCTCAGGAGTGATGGGAACATGGCAACTTCTCAGCTCAAGAATACCCAGAGAACTTATTCTTTATTATGAAATCCACCATTTTACAGGGGATGGAATTCAGGTTCACTGGGTCATCATCCCCATGAGCTCTTCTACCATCCCTTGGGTTGTTGGGAATCACACTGCCAGTTCACCAGTTATCAGGCATAAAGGCACTTTGTAAAGAGAGGTTACAAACCTTGGCCAGCACTAATTCAGCTATCTGAGCTAATATTTCCCACATGTTTTCTTCACACTGATTTCTCTCCTTTGACCCACAGGCTCTGAGGTATGTACCCAGTGTGTGAATGTATTCAATTCTTTCAGCAATGCATTCATCAAAGTTCCAATGGGCTGTTGTGCTATGTCTTACTGTATGTGAAGCCCCATTTATCAGTAAGGTCCCTTTTATATTTTTCTACCAATTCATTACCTTTCTTTAGATATATCTAAAGAATTTTTTACTCTTGGCTTGAGTGCCTTTTGTGAGGTGTTTTCCAAATGCTTTTTCAGCCTTCTTATTTTCCTGTTTACATTTCAGCTCACATATTTTATGGGCCTTGCCATTATTTTTATTTAGACAAATAATTCTGGTTTTCCTGGACACTCATCTTTTTATTCTTTAGAACCATCCTGAGTTTCTGTTGACTACGCTGTGCTTTATCACACTTTTTATTTTTTGATTTTTGGCACATATTTCACCTGTGCTTCTAGCATTTCAGACTATTGAGGGGTTGGGGGTTGTTCTGTGTGACTTTTTTTTACTAATTACTGTGTTTTAATATCACTCCTTGTTTCTTAATGTAACATCTGCATGCTGAATTAATTTTTCCTGCTCTCTCACCACAATGTCAAAACTATTTGCAGTGTAGTTGCATCTATAACCACCTCTCCCACTAATGACTCCCAGGTGAGACCCTGTACACACTGAAGAGCAAATCCAGGCTGATGACTTTCCTTGTGCATCCTAGGACTGGTTGTGTTGTGAACCCATCACTCATCACCATTGCCTCATGTATGATCTCTAATGTGGTGTCCCACATTAGCAGAAACAACAGAATTTGTCAACAAAGAAGGAAAAATGGGAAACACACATTATTCCTTTCTTTGGTTTTACTGATGCACCACATCTTCTTTGTTCACTGTTAGATCACAGAATTATACATCACAATGTCAGTTCATTAAAAAAAATAAAGGCAAATATTCCCTCCAAAAATCTAAATAGTCTCACTCAAGCATGCACCAGATGTGTTTACATCAGGCTCCTGTGTCGTTCAGCTGAATACTGTTTACATGCAGAGCTGCCTTTTTCATAATGAGTGTCCTTGAAAAAATTGTCACAATATTTTCCAGTGAAAAATAATTGCTTGACTACATATAAATTTGTGCTAAACAAGATTCTTAGCCAGAAATTTCATGATAGGGGAAGAATATTTTCCCCACCAGCTCTAATATTTACTTCATCACAGGCAAAGCCATCATTTAAAAATTCTCCCCAAGGCATTGTAAATAATGTCACAACACACTGCACCATTTTTTAGCTCCAAAAATTCAAGACACACAAATGGCAGAGGCAGTGGCCTTTGTGAATGCTAAGATTTTTCCCCTTTAAAACTGGGTTATTACCAGGTATTCTTAGACAGATGTTATGACTGTATCATGCAAAATTATATGACTTCATGGTGATGGCAGATTAGTTTACAAGAAGAGCATATGGAAAATACAAGAGCAGATCAATTAGTTTGAAGATGCTTTTGATTAAAGCTGGCATGACAGTTCTCGAGCCTTTGAGACTATCTATGTTTCATAAATATCACAACACAAACATTTTCTGATAGATCCTGTTTCAGCTTGATAATATCCTCCATAAATCTGTGCCCAGAATCCAGTATGCACCAAGATCTTAAAGTCTGACGTCAAGAACTGGGAAACCAAAAGAGTTTAGCTAGAAAAGAACTGCCAAATTACAGGAAGATGTCCAAACACAGGATATCTCGTGCTCCAAATGATACCACTTATTTCTGCAGCTCCCATGTTCCTTACAGGTGGTGTGGCAACATTTTTAGTTCTTACATGGGCTAGACCAGTTTCTGTGGTCTTGGATATCTGCTTTAAAAGAAAATATTTAAAATATCATGTTGAGAAAGCCTGTTAATATTCAGTAACTGAAAATGCATTATTTAGTTTCAAATAATGTCACTTAACATCTTAAACAGTTATTTGGTAGAGAAAAAGCTACACAAGAATAAATGCATTTTTTGCCTCCTGTTGTATTCTACTATGTGGAGGACGAATTCAAATTCTGGAAGCAAATGACATTTTAAAAAAGAAAGGTTATGCTTAAAGAGACTATAATTGACTAATACAAGAAATTCTAAAATACCTATTAGCAAGAGGAAATAAATTAAATCCTTTCTCTTTTAATTCGTAGGGAAGAAAATCAAATAAACATTTCTGCCAGCATTTCAAATTTTTCCATACCAAGAAAAATGCCTGTTTTCTTCTTAAAGTTCCTATTTTCTCTCTAGCACCTGAATTCAGACCAATGCCAGCTGGGGTAAAGGAGGCAGAAGGAGCCAGAGCAATACTTCACAGGTTTTTGGGAAATGTAGCACATTTTTGCCTTTTTGTTGTTGTTGTTTTTCTTCAGCAGTTGAAATAACTGTGGGAGCTTCTGGTCTTAAAGCTATCTAAACCCCTGGCCTGCAGAATTGTTCTCCCAACTCCATGGCCCTGGGAGCCACCTTTGGAATAGAAGCTGAGCTGCAGCTCTGGGCACCCAGAGCCATCCTCTCTCCTGGAGCTGGTGAGGAAGGAGACAGAGATCTGGGAGGAAGAAGTCTTGTCCACCCTATGTTCAGCTGTGGGAGCCTGGCAGATGTGAGGAGCTGGCCAACATCTGGATGAGTTTCAAGCTGCTCCAGTTCCCATTCTAGCACTCTCTGCACAGGTCTTCTAATTAGTTAAACCCAACTAGTGTTGCAAGGTTAGTGTTGGCTCTAAACCAGAGAAAATAAATAAGAAATCGGATCATATGCTTTAACCTTCAGTTCATGGTTGTTGTATGTCAGAGAAAGAAGAAGGTGTTGTCACTTCCAAGAGGAAACACAAGCAGTGAATTAATCAACTTCTGTCTTACTATCTAGCTGTCACCTGGCATTTATTAATAAAGGACAAGTTTGTTATCTTATGTGATTTTTCCATGGGCGCTGGCCAGCTGGTTGGTGGCAGTTGCAGAAGTGCCTTTTACTAGCCAGATTAGCTCCTTCCCAGCATTCCTGGACAACCACACAAGATTATCTGACTGAGACTCAACTGCGTCAGAGCAGATACGAGCCACAGTCAGTGACGTGCTCAGACAGCCCCAGCAAGCACCCGGACTCTGGGCAGCTGGCAACGCCTTGCTGGGGCCAGCAAAGGTCCTCACCTGCCAGCTCCAGGGCAAGAGGATGCCTTGTAACAATTTTTCTCTGGGAGATGCCGCTCAAAGCAGAGCACTGGCACATCCATGCAGGTAGTTGGAGTCAGGCAGCACCACCACATGAAACCTTGTCCTGTGGTGTTGTGTCCACAGTCCACAGTGCTGAGCTTTGGAACACTCTGAGCAGTGCTAAGATGCCAGTTTTCTAAACTAACAAATTGCAGAACTTTCTGGGTTGAGAAATAGAAGCTATTTCATCACGGGGATCAGTGTCCTGGAAACTGCCCTGTTCCAACCTGGCCATGAAAAATTCACTAGTGAGATTCTGCCCTTGTGGTAGACATGTTGACAGTAGCATGGGCTAGGGTTGGATGATGATCATTCTAGGTCCCTTCCAGCTATTCTGTTCTATTCTATCCTAATCTATTCTGTTTCCATGATATTCTTTCTGCTTTATCAAGCAATGAAAGACCTGAAATGCACAACAATACAATCCAGCTATTTCTGATTCATTTGACATGCCTAAGAAATAAAATTTAAGATTTCTATGGAAACAGTGGGATTCATCATAGGAAATTCATTGGATGGGTCAGTCTTTTCAGGTGACTTGGTATTAGATACCAGTTATTTGCTTGTCTACTTTTGTCTGGATGGACAAGCTGCCCCAGGAAGAGCAACCACATCATTGTACAATCTTGTGCCCCACAAGTCCACAAAGAGCAGTTAACCCAGTCATTTTCATCATTTTCAGACTCCAGGTCTGAGCCCTCTCCATCTCAGTTTCACCTCCTGTTCTGCACCACAGGGGAAAAGCAGCAGAGTCTGCCCCAACAGACCAAAGGCTTCTTCTCTTGGGCTATTCCCAAAGTGAATGACACAGGACATAGAGCAGGGGGACAGACTCAAACTGTGTCTATTTGCAGGGAGCCACAAGTGATTTTACCTATGAAACAGTTACTGATGCAACCTGTTTGCTGGCAGGGAGGCAAATTGAGGTAATGCCCACAGGAGCACATGGGGGAACTCAACTGCCCAGACAGCAACACCTGAAAAGGCAAGGATGCTGGTCTCACACATCTCACCAGACAGAAGAGGATAGAAGCCCTACTCCTCAGAAGATATTCACATGAGCAAGGTCCAACAGAGCCTGGAAAACTTTTGACACAGAGAGCCATGACTGGAGAGTGGGAGGGCAGAGAAAGTCAACCCTCAGCTCTCACTGATTTTCAACCTGACTCAGACACATGAATGTTCTTCACATTGTCTGAACGTCTCCCTTATCCAGTGCACTTGAAAATAACAGTTATTTAGTTTTGCTGAACTGTTCAGAGCTGATTATGCCTTCTTATCAGAAACAGAGAAACAAGTGGTGCACATTTCTATGTATACACAGTGCAAAATACCATCAAACAGATGTAGGTGTAGAGATGCTATTTGTGAGATGCACCAGCTGGCTCTGCTGCCCCTCAAATGCAAGGTAAAGGTTATGTATGTAACAGGTTGAAAGCAGAAATGTGATGTCTGAAGGCAAAAGCAGGCATGAAATAGTGGGGTGGATTTTGATATAGTGTATGAGTTAGGATTTTTAGAGAAGAGAGAAGGAAGATTAATGAGTTTAAAATATAGTTTTGTTTTTTATAAAAGAGAAATGTACTGAGAGACTTCTCATACTATGATGAGTTTGGATAAATTTTCAAAACTGGAGATACTGGAGTTTCAGAACATAGCCATGCATGCAATTAGGAAGCTCATTTGCACTGCAGTAGTAATCACAAAAGTGCAGAATCCACAGCCCTGTAAAGGCATTTGTGTGTGCACTGGCTTGGCTAACTTGCATGTTTGGCAGGTAAATACAGGGTGCCTATTATTTCAACACCAAAGGCAATATTCCAACAATACATCTTTCAGAGCCTAAGGCTCATGTTCAAAGGTGATCTAAACATCTCCAAGGCTAACTAAGGCTGAGTTATAATGAGAGTCAAAAGCTGAACACTCTGTTTCACCTGTCAAAACAGGACCTGAGCACTTTCAAATATCCTCCTCTTAATCTCCATTGACACGCATTGTTTCTGTTGCTCTATTCTGGGCAGAGTGAGGCTTTTGTAAATATGAGTCAGTCTCATAGTACTGAAAATGTGAGACTTCTCTTCTGCAAGGTAGCAAACCCAAGGGTTGTCTTATGCCCACACATCACACCCTGGATTTCAATGGAAACAGCAGAAGGATGCCACTGTTCCTCCAATAATTACTCTAGCAAAAGTAGGGCTTAAGAATTAGCGCCTTGGTCATCACTACCATTGGTGCATCCTAATACCTTTTGTACGGCTTTGTAAATAACTGCAGGGGAAAAAAACATCCAAACACAGAGCGACTGCTTCAGTGACTCCCTGCCTGGGTGATGGAAGAACCATCACTGAAAATAAAAGATGTGACTGATGATGATCCAAGGCAGATTATAAATGTAGATTGAAATGGTGGGGGGCAGAGAGGGGGGAATTAAAAGACCACCTCTTGAATAGGTGGAAATTGTAAAGTTGATCTGTAAAATAAATACTGTACAGTTATACTTCTATCATATGCAAGCTGGAGTGAGAGGAAAATGTGCATCCAACTCTGAGCTTAATGCTGCAGCCACAGTGGAGCCATCCAGGAGGGGTCTGAGCACCACACGCTGCAGATGAACTAGAAAACATCAGGAAGGGCAGGTCAGAGCTGTGAAACAAGGGATGCCAGTAATAAGTTCCCAGGAACTTCAAGTAATTTATCTCAGCTCAATGACAGGTTTATTCATTTATAATGTGTTAGGAGAAAAAGTGGTGCTTGAAAAATAATCCAAAAAATTCCTTTGTCTCTTAGGCTTTGCATATACATAACTGCCCTGTGCTGCTTTCAGAAAATAACCAAGACAGACATTTTATCTGAGGAACACACATTTTCTTTGTTTGGAGGTGTGTCAGGCTTCCATTTATCATCATATAAGCAGCACTGAAATGCCACTGCTTTCAGATGAGGATCTATCATCTCTGCCAGGTGGCAATTTAAAAAATGTTAAAAACAGGCAGGTCTCATCACTGGTGAATATTGGACCAATATATTGTCTAATATATTGGCTCCTTTAAGGGTTTCTTTCCTATTTATATTTTAGGTTATATACTTACAGTAATCATTTCAATCAAAGCACTTTTTATTTATTAGACACAAGCAGATGTTCACAACTAATATATCACAGAATCACTGAACAGTTGAGGTTGGCAAACACCTCTTGAAATCATCTTGTCAAACTCTCCAAGCAGGGCAAGCTACAGAAGGTTTCCCAGGACTGTCCACTTGGGGTTTGGATAGCTCCAAGGCTCCATAACCTTTTTGGGCAGCCATATGCCAATTTGACCACCCTCAAAGGAAAGAACTGTTTTCATGGATTCCAATTAAATTTTCCTTTTCATTCCTTATGTGTGCCCAGGGCATCTTGTCAAGAAGACTCTGAGAAGAGAGAAGTGTCTGGCTTGCTTTTGTTCACTTCCTCCCATCAGGTATTTATGCCCTCCTTGAACCTTCACTTCTCTAGGTTGAGCAGCCCCAGCTCTTTCAGGCTTTCATCACAGAAGAAATGTAAAAAGAAAGAAATCCTGTCTCTTCATCACCTTCATGGCCCTGTTGTGGACTCAGTCCAATATATCCATGTCTCTGTGTAGAGGATCCCAGAACCAGACCTGGCCCTCCTCATGTGAACTGCTCTTGCTGAGCAGAAGGGAGAGGTGCCTTTCCTTTACCTGCTGGCAACACTCCTCCCAGTGCAGCCCAGGGGGCTTTGGCCTTTGCCACAATTGCTCAGCTGCTGATTACCAGGACCCCCAGATCCTTCTCTGCAGAGCTGCTTTCCAGCTGCTCAGCCCCTGGTCTGTACAGGGCATGGGATTGTTGTTCCCCAGTGCAAGACTCGGCATTTCCCCTTGTTGAGCTTCGCAAGTTTCATCTCTACTCAGTTCTTCAGCCTGCTGAGGTCCCTCTGGATAGCACCACAACAATCTGGTGTACATTTGCTCTCCTAAAGTCTGTGGAAACCTCTTTCAATCACCATGGTGGCACTACTGTGCCACATGGAAATTTAAATCTCGACGCGTTGCAATCCTGCTACCTGTGGACACACCCCACAAGGAAGAGAGAGGGCTGCCTTTTCAGGAAGTGGTGTCTGTCCCACTCCTCAGACATGGACTGAAATTTATTGTCCTGGCTTGTTAGTTGAGGAAATGTTTGATTTTGATTCGAAATATTTCAGGGTTTACTATTTCTCCCAAAAGGCACAATTTTCTGTAGCAACAAAATATTTTTTTCCCAAACCAACTGTATCACAACAGCTAATCTGATAACAGAGAGATTCTACACGGCAGGAATGCTCTGAGATCAGAAGGAAAATACATCAATACCAGTGGGGCCACCAGCAATGACTAAACTGCATTTATTGTTTTACTATTCACTCCCTCAATGCCAAGAGCCAGCCAGCAGGCTATGCTGACTCCATAAGTGTTTTCTTCTGTGCTGTGCTCAAAATGCTGAAGTCCCATTCACTCCCTCTGATACTCCCACTTGTCCCACACAAGGTTTGAGTGATGCTTTGTGACTGGTGGCAGCCAAGAAGATACCTGTCCCCCATCCATCAGGTCCTGGGGAGAGGGAGAGACTTGGGCAATTCTCTACCATGAGGCAAAATGCAAAGATCTACAAGAGCAGGCATAAATTACACTTGCCACCACTTTCCTACTCTCCAGAAAAGGCATGCAGACCTTCAAAAAAGCACTTTTAATATATGCATTATTAATAGAAAGCGAGTGCACAGTAATAGCACTTTCTGCTCCTGCTGCTGTCTGCAGTGGGACGAAAGAAGGCCTCCAGAGAACAACTAGCTCTGGATGAGAGGCATGAGTGATTATTATAAACTCATGAATAATTCCGGTTTACATTTGAAAATTGCACTTGTACACACTCCTCTCCCAGCACAGGCATTTTCAAAATGCACAGACTCCCTGAGAATCCGTGTTCAGATGATTTTGCCATTGCTTTTATTTAAAAGATATGTAGACAGGTACTTAGTGACAGGCTTTATTGGTGGAGTTGGCAGTGTTAGATTTATAGCAGGATTGAGACTTTTCCAACCTAAATACAGTAATTTCACGACTATGAGGCGCACCCTTTTGACTAAAATTTTCCCCCTAACCCGGAAGTGCGCCTTATAGTCCCGTGCGCCTTATCTGATGTGCAAAGTTCAGAAATTTGCCTACCCAGAAGCGAGAGCTGCGAGCCGCAGGGGGAGCCGGCAGGGCCGTGACTGCCAGGTGGAGGTGGGGCGGAGCGGCAGCAGGAACGCCCCGGCCCCGTGCAGGTGGGACAGCCCCTCCAGAGGCACACCCCGGCCCCGTGCAGGTGGGATGGCCCCTCCACAGGCACCGCCCAGCCCTGTGCAGGCGGGACGGCCCCTCTACAGGCACGCCCCAGCCCCATGGAGGGGGCACGGAAGGGCAGTGGCCACAGCCCGGCCCCAGAGAGGTGGCACGGAGGGGTGGCGGCCATGCCCCGGCCCCGCCGGGTACAGGCGGGTCTGGGGGCCCAAGGCACCGCCCCTACCGGGTACAGGCGGGCCCGGGGGCCCAAGGCACCGCCCCTACCGGGTACAGGCGGGCCCGGGGGCCAATGGCTGCCGGGTTGAGGCGGGGCCTCGGCCAGCAACCGTGCGGGGGGAGCTGGGGGCGGAGCCTCGCTGCAAAAAAAAAAGTGCGCCTTATAGTCCGGTGTGCCTTATGTGATCTACAAAGTTGCGAATTTTGCCGACTCCCCGGGGGTGCACGTTATAGTCCTGTGTGCTTTGTGGTTGTGAAATTACTGTAATTCAAAAACAACTGTGAAAAAGGTAAGCTTTCCGTATAGCAGCACACCTAAACCTTCTGCCTATACGAGCCTGCAAGAACAAAATCACAACTTTCTTTCCTGAATCTGAATGCTTCCAGATAAACCCAAGAAGTGCAGGGCACAGATGTACTGAAAGGATAGGGAATTTCCTTGACATTATTTCTACCTGTTATTTCAATGACAATTTAATCCACAGGAGTTTAAAGAACAGCTTTTATCCTACCTCAGAAAACTCCCAGATTTCAAAGCAAGTACTCTGAAATAGCAATTTTATTTAAGTGCTGTGCTTCACTGAGGAAAAGCTGACCAAAAGCTGGTGTACTAGTAGCAAGGGAAGAGCTGCAGAGGCTGATCAACCATCTCAGCAAGCCCTGACCATGCTGGGAATCTGAGGCACAGAGAAGACCTGAGACCTGTCCCACACAAAGCTGGAAACAGGTTGTGCTTTTGGCTCACACATACCTATGACCGTCACTTTTTCCAGACCAGGCTTTTTCTGTACAGGCTCACCTGGTACAACTTTCTGCTTTTCCCTCTGCTCTGCATCACCTATTGCTTCTGTCTGTGGATAGAGAACCACAAAGGCTGTTGTAACATGCAATCATGTTGCTGGTTTTGGGTGTGATTTACTAGAAACCATGTCGTTCCCTCTCCCTCCTGCACCACCTAATTCATGTTTCCACCATCTAGCTGCAAGGGCAGGGTGCCACAAAATGAAAGCTGAATTTAAGCTGTGATTGACACTTATGGGAGTATCCCCCAGAGAAACTCTGTCTGAATCCGACTGTAAAAGAGCAAAGACTATCGACTCACCGAGATCAAGGCTGTAAAAGGGAGCTCATGGCTTGTGTCATTTGACTATTTTTGGGTTTGGGTCATTAACTGAAAGAGATGAAAAATCACCCAGTTCCCAAACCAACAGCTGTGCATCAGCCTTTCAGTCAAAGTGAATTGGCAAAAAACTATTCTGATTTGAATTTTTAGGTCAGGCTGTACCAGAACTTCATAAACAGCTCACACGTGCTGAATTTTTTATAGTGGTATTTTCAAGAGAATGGTCATTAGGTTGAACAGTGTTTATTCTGGCAGATACTACTGTTTCCATGGCATGCAAGAAAGGAAAAAAAAAATTTTTTTAAGTATAAGGAAGATAAGGTCATGCTAACAATCCCCCATCTGCTCATCACATGGCCCCTTCCTCCCCTCATCACTCACATTCAGAGCATCCCCCACTGTATTAACAATTCTTGATTTCTGGGAAGCACTTTCTTTGCAGAGGAATATTTATTTATTTATTTATTGACCCATTCAAAGCTTTAGGCATGTACAAAGCTCAATCTCTTAACATTTTGTCAACTGCCAGTGGAGGGAAAAATTCCAGGAGTTACTTGTTAGTTATAATGGTGCCAAACTCTGCCCTCTTAGGATGTACTTTGCCACTCATGACGGCAATGGGAAGAGCTCCCGTTTATCTGATGGCACAGTGAACCTCTCCCAGGCTTTCTGTTTTGTCAACAGGGAAAGCAGCTGGCAACCTTGCTTTCCTGAGGAAAAGAAGAGCAAACATCCCTCCTCAAACCTGTCTTGTAGAGAGGCACGTAAGCGCAACAATGTGCTGTGTTTTGTTTGTTTTCTGGTTTTCTTTTGCACATTGAGTCCTAATTTGTGTAACAACTGTTCAGGCTCAGATCTGTTTTGCAAATCATTGTGAATTGAGCAGCAGTGGCAGATTTGTCTCAGCCGTTTTTGTTGAGCATAGTTGAATGTAAAACAGTGTGGTTTGGAAAGGAAAGGCAAAACGAGAGAACCATTTTGAGCTGCAAGTCCCTCGGCAGCACTGCCAGTCCCTGTGCAAAGTGCAATTCTCCTGAAGTGCCTGGATTATGGCTGCACCTACCTAAAAAGGTGGGAAAACCAACTGTCATGGTGGTATGAAGTATTTCCTGCAGACATGATCCTAACACACCAAACCCACTGACAGCCCAGTATTGGCACCCAGAGGAGGAGCCACTCCCAGCACCCAAAACCAGGGCCCCTACGGGACCTGAGCATCACTCAGGGCCAAGTAACATCCTGCAGCTTGTAAATGAGCAGCCCCCACCCCAGCAGCAGGACACTGCCACTCCTTTCACCATGCCCAAACACCGTACCATGAAGGGCCAGGGACGTAGGACAAAAAATGTTCCTCCTTGTCTTTATTTTTCTTCACATCTTGTCTGAGGTTCTGTGTCATAAAATCATGACCAAGTCTGATGCCATCTTGAGATAAACAGTGATGTTTTCATGCTAGCACAGCTGCAGGATACAGGGACCAGCAGGCACAGCCCCTCTGAAACAATGATCTCAGGACAAATAACATAGTCTTGTTCTTCAAAGTCTTTTGGTTGTAGCTAGGATTTCTCTGGGTTTAATTCCTAGAACATTAAGAACATTAAGAATCTCTCTCCCAAAATACAGCAAACAGAAAGTGAGGGAGGCCATGTTTCCAGTGAAAACACCTTTAATGTCTCACAATCAGTGAGCAAATAGCTGTTCAAATGCCCCCACACCAATCTGTGCACTGAGCCATGGTACCTTGATGTTCCTTTATTCCTCCAAGGTTAGTAGGTGAGGGCTGCTATGGAAAAATCAGGGAATAAAGGGCCTCTCCAAGGACAGCAAACATACAATGTCATTACAGCCCTCATAATACGCAGAGGTCCTGCACCCTTTTCCTTTCATTCCATTCACTGCTTGCAAGCAGCTGTAGATGCCATCAAAATAAAATGATGAGAACAGCCTCACACCCTCCAGCTTCAGTGGGCAGGCACCATCTCTGAAGCCACAGCTTCTGTGGTCAGTGCTTGATTTGCATTATTGAACAGTCTGCCAGCCAAGGCACCGCCCTGCTGCACTGTCAAACTGCTTCATCTTCACTGAGCATCTCCATATTTCCATAATAAATGAGACATACCAAAGCATAATATATTTATGCTATATCTCAAGCCACCTGCGCATTATCATTCCAGTAACCTCTCCAGCAGGAAATGAATTCCACATCTTCACAGAGTAGAAATGTGAAAATTAATTGTTAAGCTACAAATGGATCATTAGGAACCAAAATGTGTGGAGGATTGTTCAGCCAAAATTAAATCTCTTATCTCTGGAGAAAAGAGATTTATCATTTTAGTATCTTTGAGCCAGGTTCAGGGATTTATTAGTGATTGCTCATTGATCATGTATCTGCAAAAAAAGTGTATTCCAATGTGTGTGGGTGCACAACTGCAAGTCAACCAAGATAATGTCCTGAGCTACAGTGAGGTTTATGCATGTGTATGTGTATTTGTGTGTATATGTGTGTGTATAAATACATAAAGCAGTGCCTACAAGTCACCTGCAGTGATGAAAAATTAAGTCAGAAATATGGTCATGGGAATATTGAACTCACAGACGAAGAGAGCTATTCTGTATTCACTTCCTCTTCCTTTTGAAATGTCAGGAGTGGCCTGCCTTGACTTCTGTATATTATACATTCACTTTTGAATGCCACACAAGAGGAATAACTGCCTCACTTATATTAATATTAATACTGTCCTTCTCGAGCCAGCCCAGGCAGCAAAGGAGCACAGTGTTAGTGTAGGGAGCACATTAACCCACCAGCTTAATTCCAGAGCTCAGTTTCAAAGCCAAAGTCAAAGGCTACGCTGTGCTGGGCATTGCTCTCTGGCTGATTCCCTGCAGACATGACCCTGCTCCAGCAGAGCTCAAGTGTTCCCATCCCCAGCGTGGGCACATATCCAACAGCTGCCTGTGACCCATCCAAGCCCATCTGTGTGCAGGTCAGCAGCTGGGAAGCATTGTGACAGCCTCACCAGCACATCCCTCCTCTATGATCCTGCTGCCTCACTCTTTTGGAGGGTTGTCAACAAGCCAGAGAAGGCAAGAGGATTTTCTGTGCTCTTGATCAGAGTTAATAAATCATCTGTCAATGAAGTCCATCCCCTGCCAAGCAAATAGTGTTTGAAAGAATAAAAAATAGATCTTCATCCTAGTGCAGAAAAATTATACCTGCTATTACTGCTGAATTTGAGATTAAAATATAGCAATATAGTAATAACATGACAGCCAAGCAAACCAATGATACTGCAGGTATCTGCTCAGGTCTTTTTTTTTTTTTTTTTTGAGTGATCACATTTTCTCATTTAATCCCATGTATTGCCAAAAGGTTTTTCCTCTTACAGTCACCAACATCTGGGCTTACAGGGAATGAATAACAGTGGTTATGTACAGTCAAATTAATGAAACACAGTCATTTCCTCCAACCCCTGCCATTAATAGAGGTCCAGCTGTGCTGCAGCCCCATGAACCCCTCATGGACAAGAAAGCTGACCTGAACAAACAAGAGGAAGGATTGCCATCTAATCCCCATCCACCGTGTGCTTTCCATTCATTACATAACCACCGACCACCAATGCACAAAATGGAGACCTAGGGCATGCAGAGCCAGCATTGGATTCAAATACTTGATATATACCACAATATTACTAAAAACAGGATTATTTCTCCTCCTTTCCCCAAAAGAGCCCTGTTAGAAATCCCATGTGCCCTACTATCCCACTAAGAGGATTCCCACCTCAGACACATTAAAATGTTCAGCTAACTAGAATTTACAAGATCTGCAGTCACTTTGTCCTTGTCTATAGAGTGAAGCTTCAATTCCCCTCTTCAGCCTCCATCCCCAGCTTGGTTTTGGATGACCACTTCTCCTAGTGTGGCCTTTGCCTCAGTGCATTTACCCGTGCCCAGTCTGCAAGCTCTGTACTGCACAGCACCAGGCATGCTCTTGGTGCTTAATGAATGCTAATTAATGGGACATGTGGAATGGCACAGAGATTAAAATGAAGCACTTTTTCTCACTGAAGAATGATTAATTTCTTGTACAGATGTGAGTTTTGTGCTTTGTTAGCAGGACATTGTGTGGCAGATAGGCACACACACAAACAGCACCCCATCGGAATATTAATTAGTGCTTCAGTATGCAATTTATTAAAAAGACAGTGCTCCAAATTCCACAAGACTGATGTTACAATTAAAACACTTGAATAACTCTCACTGTAATTTCCATAGCCAAGTGCTCATCCATGCCCATAAACTCAGAGAAAACAGAGCTGAAGATAAATTCACTTTTAGATCTTTAGCCAAGAAGAGCTGAAGTGGGAGAAAAAATGGAGGAACCATCTCCAAAGCCAGGAGTACGCTGTGCCCAGTGGGAGTCTGCATCAATCAGTCAATCAGCTGTGTTTTCACATTTTTCATATTTGGCTCCTGAATGTGCAGGGTGGCAGCTGGTAGGATGTTCCAGCATCCCACTGAGGTTAACTCAGTTAACTGAGTAGCGTTCAAGGCAGGCCCTGAAGCACACACACCAATTCCACCATGTCCCGTTTGCTCTCTGATTAAAATCTAGTTCTTGGTAAAAAACTCTTGACTGCCTTCCCTCCTGTGACTGTGTTGGCTGACAAGACTACCACAAGGAGTTTCAGGTCACTCCTGACACTGGAGCTTTTACATTAACTAGACATACTGCTCTAGTGACCGTCTTATTTTGCTGGCCACAGGCTGCAGGGCAACTGCACTGCTGCTCTGGCAGCCTGTCCGAGCAGCAGAAGACATGACAGCCTCCAGGCTGCCCAGCTACACTCCAAAGAGGACACATACATAGCTACCACCTCCACGTGAGAGAGAGAGAGACATCCCTCCCAAAACGGCCCACACTCAAAGGGGGCAACAGCAAAAACAACAAGCCAGGCCACACAGCCCTCCATTTTCACAGATGTATCACCCAGGTTCATGAGATGGGTTAACACAGAGTCCTCAGCTCGATTTAGGCTGTGAACAGTTTGGGCATAAAAATTCCCCTTTTGTTTAAAGGAGGACCTGCCTGCCTGGCACAGCTGTACATGTCCTGATGGGGCCATCCCAGCAGAGACCCACCATAGCTCCAGCAACCAACCTCAGGAGCAGCTGTGGCTTTGGCTGCAGGAGTGATGATGGGATGAGAGAAATGCTGGCAGGGATGAGTGATCAGGGAAGATGAGCATATTGTATCTGTCATTGTTAAACTACATGGAAAATGGCATTGTATAAAGAAGTATTCTGATGTTTCTCTGAAAGAGTCCTATCTTAATATGTTCCATGGAAAAAAGTTTCTGAATAGTTTAAAACCAAAAATTGTTGTCTTCCTTCATGTCCAACTCTCCTTTTCTCTTCCCATTGCACTGACAGTAGAACAGAGCACAACAGGGCAGGGTGGAATATATTTTTCACTTTATTAGGTGAAGCTGCTTGACATCCATGGCACAGTTTGATACCCCATTGAAATGCTGCACTTCAAGAAATTTGTCTGATGTTTCCACCAGAAACATTTTTAGCTTTTCTCTTCTGCAAAACATTTCAAAATTCCAGCTTTTCACCCCAGTTAAGGACAGAGACAAACTTCATGATGCTAGAATGTCTCACAGTACTTACCATTTCAGTGGGCTGCAGTTCAGCTGATGGGTTTGTGTAACACCAACCTCTAACTCCATCCTTTCTATAATTGGAGAATTTCAAAGATAGGTTCAAGTACAAACATCAAGCCTCACTGCTGCCAAAACTGAGCATGGTTTTCTCTGGGGCTGTGAATCATATGTGATGCTACTAGAAATGAAGGGTATCATGTATATCAAAACCAAAAATGCAGCCTTACAAAAAAGGGCTCTGTATTCAATATTCACCTTGCTCTAGACATCACAAACTATTTCCAAGCACATCGTTCATATGCCTCCCTCTAACTCATTTCAAGGCATACAACATTGTCAATGCTAGCTCTGCATTAATGGATATTAATGGCTTTTTTTTTCTCAGTTTCAAATTGACCCAAGATCTTCAATATCTTGACGGGTTACTTGAAATGACTGTTCAAGTCAGTTCACATTTGCCACGTATTTAAATCACAGGTATTGAGCTTGTCAGCTGAATTGCAAGTATTGGACTTGTCAGCTGAATTTTTCAATTTGGTATCAGAGAAAACCAAATTGTTATTGACACACCGCAGGAAACATCCTGCTCTCTGGATACAAAAAAGTGAAAGGTTACCACAAGGAGCACCTGGGGAACTGCGAGTATAAAAAAGGGAAGAAGGGGTTGTCATGAAGTCAGCAGGCAGTCCTGAGGAAAAAAAAAACAACAACAACAACAACAACAACAAAAAAAAAAATCTGTTTCTGCTTTTTGATGTTCTACCAGAAATTTCCTTGGCTGAACCTTTGTTAGTCAAGCACAGTAGGGCTCCTGGCTTTCTTTGGTCCCACCAGATTTTCTATTCCTCTTGGAAGAGTTTTAATTCTGGATCTCAAGTCTGTGCTCCTTAGGCATACTTGGTTTTGCATCATTTGTTCAGCCTAATTGTTGGAGATGAAAGATGGCTGACAACAGTCATTTAACTGTAGCCAAAGTCTGTAAAAAAAGAGTATAAATATTTAACTGTTAGTCTAATAAGTAAAGCACACATGATAGTGGCTACTGTACATTTAAAATACAAAACCAACATAGTATCAGAGATAAAAATGGTAAGAAGGGAGCTGAGTTTCATTCACAACTTCTCATACAAAATTATTGTAAGACTTGTATATGCTTTTGTGCTCAGCTGGGCATTCATTTTTCAAACTGCCTCTTTGATGGATGGATGGCTGCAGAGAAGATGTGCAAAGCAATGTCAGAGTGTGTGCAATAATTTTTAAATGGCATGGTGTCACAGGGAATCATCTCTAATAACAAAGGCTCCGTGCAGGGTGATGACAGTCCTGAAGAGGATACTGTGATACTGAGCCTGTCATGAGCAACACAGCTTCAGGTTTCTTCCTATCCTTTTTTCCTGACAGTCACTTAACTGAAAGCACCACCTGATGAAAACTGGCAGCAGTGTCCTAGGGAGAGCAGAATGATGACATAAATTCAATAACCAGAGATCTTCTCTCAGAGATCAGATGAAAGCCTTAAACAGTTTCACACACGCTGTTGTTTGGGTCAAGATTAGTCATTAGGTTTTCTTTTTGGACTTCCAGCACAGTCAGTCAAAAGAAAAAAACTACCTTTTAGCTGTGGTAAACCTTTTAGCTGTGCCAGGTATGGTTCCCCTCTCTGTAACCTTCACCAAGGTCCTCTGAGAGCTCTGTTCCACCCCCATCAGTGGGGAGCAGGAGCAGTAACTCCACACAAGTCAATAAATTAAGCCTGGAGCACAATGGTTGAGTCAGATGTGTACATTTTGTCACTGATATTGACTGCAGAAAACCTGAAGGTATTGAGTAATAATTTCCAGGATCCCTTGGCAGCAATGCCTTGAGCAGCTGCCAGGCACTGCTCTCCACAGGGCATCTCCACGCCAAGGTGGAACTGCTGCTTCAGCTCAGCCTGAGCACCTCAGGACCAAAGAGAAGCTTCAACACCAGTTTCAACATCTGTCTCTCTCTTACAGCCCCCCAGGCTTCAGAGGTGACTTGGCCGTGAGAGACAATGTCCCTCTGCAAAGGCAGAGAGTGAGGTGCGAGTGCCTCGGCACCAGCACAAAACCAGCCCTCGCTCCTCCACTTCTGAGCTAAAGCCTCACCAGCCCATGACTGTAAATGCCTTTCCAGAAGGCTTGGTTCCATGGTACAGCAATGCCCAGAAGCACGGCAGGATGCCACAGATGGAGCCCATGGGTGTGTGGCTGGACTGAATTCCCCAGGGAGGGATTACGGCTGATGTGTTTGATGAGGAGATTTATTCATGCACAGGATGCAGTCAGTCTCCTCATCTTCCACCTATTTTCTTCTAATTACAGGGACATATGGTTGTGTTTCATAATTAATTTCCACAAATTAGAAGCATTCAGAGAAGGCTGCTTAGAATGAAACAGTCAGTGAGTTTGTCTTTACATTAATTTATTTAAAAATATTTGTAAGTTGGTTGTTCCAGCTGCAACAATAAGATTTGATCCCTTCAAAACCCATTTTCACTGGGGACCTCAGGGACCTTGGTGGATCTAAACAAAATTAAATTCCCAACACTGTTCCATGGCCAGAAAATAATTTTTCTACAATTGGGGAGATGGAGACAGAAAAAGTAAGTGTTTCAATTCAGCCTTGTAATAGGAACTGCAGCAGGGAAAATTTAGATCAAAATGTTTTTGTCAAAAGAGGAGAAGAATCCACAGGAATGATAATAAGATCAATGCTTCAATTCATATTTTTAGCACTCCCCTTTTTAAATGGCAAAGATGCTTTTCCTGCTAGCATATTACCAAATCATAATAGCATCAGACTTTTTACTACAAAGAAGTTCTGTATGCATAGTTGTCACTACTTGGATTTAAAGAAGATCAGTGCATAAACCTTTCTTCCCAAGTATCAGAAATCCTGGCAAAGCTTACAGATGTCTTAGACCACGAAGATTTGCTTTAGCTTCTGTTTGCTTTTACTTCAAGTACATGCCATGAAGAGATACTAATGATTCGGAATTTGACACACAGAAATAAATCTGAAAATAATAAGAAGGAATTAAGAGGCCCTGACATTTCCCTAAATACCCAGAAGAATTCCTGGAAAATGAAGCAGTGGAATAATTCTCCAGGTAAGCAGTCTCCCAATACCTTCCAAATTTAATTACAACCTTGGATATATGACTGGAAAAACAAACAGCAGTGAAAAAAATCTGCCCTATCAATAAATATTTTCTATTTCTGACTTGCCTCAGTATTAGATAAGTTTCTCCCTTTTTTGATAGAGAGATTGAGTGAAATACCTCTAGATACAGTGACTTTTCAGTGGTTCCCCACAAATCTCTTCAAATAGAATATTCAGTTTTCATGGCTCAGAATTCAAATATACTCTGAGCTGATATAAATTCAATTGTCCTGCAGAAAAATAACAAACGATCTGCTCCAGGTAACTAGCAAAACCTGTTTAATGACTGTAGAATACAAAGGAAATTCCAGATATTTGAAGATGTGGGGTTTTCCCCTCCCCACACAACCATTTGTCCAGTACTGTTAGCAGTCAAGGGAATTATTCAGGAGAAACACAAACAATCTAGGAAGGTATTTAAATAAATATATAATGCACATTGTCTTATTCTATGCATTTATTTAGAGGAAAAACACAGTGAATTTTGTTTGGCATTTCCTGATGATTGTCCTTGTTAATAATTGCACTTAATATTCTCTGACTGTGGAATCAATTGTTCCATGATTCTAGAGGAAGAGCTAGAAGGGACTGTTAGAGGTCCTCAGTCCAGTCTCTCACTCAAAACAGGACTGGCTTCAAAGTCCTTCCAATTTCAGGTTTTATTACCCTGACTATCAGCTCTGGACCAGTAAGAGAAATCTATGTGGTGCTGTAACATTTAGAGCAGAACCACAGCAGCCAAAAATGCCACTTTGGGGCGGTCTCCTCCACAGTCTGAAGGTAGCCTGAATAAACCCAACCTATGTATGAATTTTGCACTTCCTTGGGCCCAAGGTTTTCTCCAGCTGCAGCCCCAAGTGATGCTCCACATGGGTGCAGTGTGAGCCTGTCTGCAGGATCTACAGACCCATCCCAGCACTGCTGGTTGCCCCACGGAGCACATGAAGGGCACAGAGGGTGCACAGCAGCCCAAGCCACCTCCAGCTGCCCTGAACCCAACTCACCCAAGGCTGTGCTGAGCCCAGCACACAGCCAAGATAAAGCACAGCAACATGTGTGTGCCTGCTCCCAGACCTGTTTTTCATCCCTCCACAGGATCACAGCAATGGAACAAGCACCAAGGCTCCTCAAGGCAGAACTTTGCCCTCTCTGACTGCACGAATAAAATCCAGACCTATTAAATCCAAATTATTATTCTTAATACTGTGGTGGAGTGAAACGATGCAGGCAGTACCACACAGAGGCGAGACTAACAGTGTTCGATCGCCCAGTCTCCAGTGGGATTTATTATGGCTGGTTTTGACAGTCCTTGAGCCCAGCAGCAAAACCAACTGCACTCCCCCAGCACACACAGAAACACATTTTCACAAGCAGTGAATACCTTGTAAGCAAGCACTCCCTGCACTTGCAGCAGAAAAGGATTATTCAGAAAGTGGCTATTCAGAAAACAGAATAGCAGAAATTAATTCTGCTGTTTGAAGGATTTGCAAAGATCATTTGCCCAAGGAGAAAAATACCATCAGAGATTAAAAGCATGAGCAACTGGGTGTGATGGCTACACACATCCCTACCCTTGCTCCAGCAGATGTGACTTGGAAACCTCCCACACCTCTCCTCCCGCAGCAGCTCTCTCCTGACTCCCAGCAGCGCCACGCAGGTAAGCAAACACAGAGGAAATAATGACAAGATGGAAAAGTAAATGAGGGAGAGAGGATCCCACGTTATGTAACACTGCATTTAAAGGATTAATTGGGACAGCCTGATAAGGATGAATTGAATGTGTGAGAGCTACAGTTTTTTTAATTGAGCAGCTTTTCTCCAGGGAAGAGAGCTAAGTTTAAACCATCTGTCCAATTTCAGTGTCATTTGCCAAGGAAATGATTAAATATTTTAAGATTAAATCAAAATCTGGGAATCAAGGCAGGAGCCTAGAAATAAAGGATTTTGGGGTTTGTTTAACATGCAGCAATATGAAGTTCAAAGTTGGTGAATTTTAAATACCATTTCTCCCTCCTGCATGCACATACACACATGCACATATGCTCATCCACAGCCAAGTGAAACACTGAAACACAAGGCACTTTGCAGCATCTGAGTGAGCCAAAGGCCAGTGTGCAGCAAGGGACCAGGAAAAAAAAAAACAACTGTGAGAAAGGCTGGGACAGCATCTGCCACACAGAGAGAACCCAAAAAGGCACCTGGGGTGAAGGATCCTCTCATAGGTGCCTCAAGGGGAGTGAACATGGTAGCACTGACTCCATGAAGTCATTTTCCAGGAGGCTAAGAGCATTTCTAAAGTCTGACAAAGGATCTGAACTGCACCTGCTAATCACAAGGCAACTGAAAAATATGGGATTTCAGAAGATGGCTCATACAAAGCAACTCCTCCACCACCCCACATGTTCTGCATGCCCCATGGTGTCCACCCACCCCTCATGTCCAGCTGTCAGGTATTGACCAAGGTGAGAGAGAGGTGTGAGCACAAAACAGAGCTACTGTGCCTGCAAGTCCCTGCATCTGCTGGGGTGAGCCAGGTGGCCAGACTTCATGTTTCCTTTCCTGTTCAGGGCATTTTAGAAAGATTTCCTTTTCCCATCTCACAGCTGAAAATAATCCAGCAGGCAGGACTGGAAATAGGCCTGCTCATAGGATTGCCTGCTTGGAGTGGAGAAAGGCTTGTCTGGAAAGTCACTTAGCTCTCCTGACAAACACAGCACATTTCACTTAACCACAGTAGTCATGCTGTGCCCATTGCTGAATGATGCTGGTGAGAGCTTGGTGGTGATCCAATTTTAGATTAAGCCTAAATTTCAGATGCTTACATTTGCACTGAGTGCATAAACTCCCATCATAGTCCATGGTGTTTTAGGGATCATTGTAGCTCTCTTACCAGAGTCAAGGAATGCCATTTGAGGGTTCTCAAGGTGTCTGCAGAGGGCTGATGGGGATGTCACAATGTCTGCACAGACCTGTGTTCTGCTAGAGACACCCTGGGACCTCCCAGGCCACTGAGGTGATGAAAGGCACTTGTGTTTAGGACACTGCATCTTCTCCATGATGGCACCGAGTTCCTGCCACACCTCTGAGCCCTGGAGCAGGGCTCAGCCAGCACTGCCTGCAGTGTCCCAGCAGACACCAGCCCATGGTGTCACCTTCTCCATGGGGAACTTCCTCCTGCTCCTGCACCATTTTCAATGCGGAAAGCCCTGTGTTCTCCCAGGCAGACACAACAGCTGACAGACTTCACCTGACCTTGGGCACCTGAGACCATGCTCACTGTGGGTGAGCTGAGGTGTCATGCTGCACTGCAATTTAATCAGGGGCCAGCGGCAGAAGAGATTTTTCTATAAAATCTGACGTTGCAGCTCGAAGTGTTAAAGGGAAAACCTTAGCTTTTATTTCTCCTTATTATAAAGGAAGTTTCTATCCTTTCTGCTTAGGAAGAAACCTGAGGAAAGCAAACCAAAACAATGAAACCAAGGTGAGCATCATTAGTATTTTCCTCTAAAATCTGATGGCTTTTAGCCCAAACTCATAATGGCCCAAGAATTCTTGCTCCTGGCAATGCTGTAGGAGAGGGATTAATCTCAGTTTTATCCAGCATTTGTCTAGTCTGTCACTGAGAGCTCTTTTTAATGCCAATGAAGTGAAACAGGCACTTTCATCTCAGCAGGTGTCTCAGACACCATGCTAGATGTTGGATATAAAATTTCACTAACTCTGGGCCAAGAAAAAGTCATTCTAGCTGATCACTGCTACAAAATGATAATAGATTTTTTGAGGTGTCATTTAATCAGGTTTTACGACATAAATGTTATTTTTGTAGGGCAGCCAGCTCCTTAACCTCATTTACAGATTTTTTTAATTTCTGGTTTTATCTTCTCTCAACAACTGGTGCATTTTCTAATGTCCAGGTAATCACATTCATCAGCTTCCCCTTCACCCTTATTAAGTATTGATTTGTTTACAGAACTTTTTGTATCATGTCTTAACCAGAACTACTTTGTAACCAAAGTAATTTTATCAACGAGCAAAATACCATTTTTCTTCAAGTACTCAAATAATCTTTTCACATTATTAATTTTTCTTCTTTGAAAAGTAGCCACTTATACCCAGATTATGCAGCCACTTGTGGAACTTACCTCCTGCTTGCACAAAATGTCTCTAACTGGAGTATGGTCTCTTGCACCCAGGAAAAAGAACCTCACTCTCTGTCCAGTGGTTTCAATACCCTTGAAACAACTCAGATATTGCCCTTCTCCATGGAGCAAATAAAAGGCTGACCTTCCACTATGGAAGGAGGAATTTTAACTTACAAAACTTTACTGTGAAATTTTATAATGCACTGTAATTTTTGGACTGCCAGGGCTATTTTATTATGAGCAGCAGAAGTCTTTAGCATCTTGACTGGAATGGTGAGGCATTAGAGTAACCAAGTTCTTAGCACATCCATTAGCATTTATTTCTTGGTGAAGAAAAGACATTTGCAAATGTAGGAACTTTAAATGTGAGAGTGTCTAATATTTTTTGTTCCTTATGAAAAAAGTAGATACTATTTTGTATGCAGGAAAAAATCCTTTCTGGTAAAGAAGTTCCTTAACCACTGAATTTTTTCCCCCTTTTGACAATGTTATTTATTTCCAACCCGACTTTCAATTTAATGAAGGAAACTAAAGCTGCATTTCTTCCTGGTAAACTTAAAATAAATGAGAAATGTTCAGATGAAAACAATTTTCATCAAATTATAAATCATATTTTCTTCTGCCATTGCAAAATGTGTTGAAAAATACAGTCTAAAATAACCAAGGTACAACCAGTCTGTGTGTCTATTTAAAAACAAGTTTATTGGATATTTATTTCTCTTTGTTGAATTATACTTTCTACACAAAACCATAGCTTGTGCAGACTAAGATTAAACTTCTTGCTCAAGCTATTTCAGAGGAAAACTATAGAAAAAAGAAGATATGACTGAACCAGATACTACAGTCCTTTTTTTCCCCCCAGTAATTTCTAACTTATCTTTAGAGGACTTTGTTGTTGAAAGACAACAAAATGAGAGGAACTCTGTGGCTGTGGGCTGATCCCTCTGAACTGTTGACCAGAGTGAAAACACCAGCCCTGCTGTTATCAGTGAGCACCAAAAAGATGTCTGCAAGATTTTTGTCAAGGAAGGATTGGACCACATCCTTGGTGGTTGCTCTAGGGGGAACAGGCATCCCTTCCCAGTGCTTCCCAGGCAGCAACAGCCTTCAGTCTTGGTACCAGCTGTGCTTAAATAATTATAGCTGTTCCAGACTGGATCACTACTGATGTGGAACTGGAGGAAAAGAGGGTAGGAAGGCTGTAGGAAGGCTGGAACACAAGACTTAGCAGGAGCAGTTGAGGGAGCTGGGAGCATTTAGCCCAGAGAAAAGGAGGCTCAGGGCAGGCTTTATCCACAACCACCTGAAAGGTGGCTGCAGCTAGGTTGGGGTCAGCCCCTTCTCACAAGTACCAGTGACAGTACAGAAGAAATGGCTTCAAGCCTGCACCAGAGGAGGCTTAGATTGGGTATTGGGAAAAAATTCTTAACTGGAAAGGCTGCCAAGCATTGGAACAGGCTGCCCAGCAATGTGGTGGAGTCACCATACCTGGAGGTATTTAAAGACCTAGCACTTAGGGATGTGGTTTAGTGATGGAATTGACAGTGCTGGGCTAATGTCTGGACTTAAAGATCTTAGATTTCTTTTCAGCCTAAATGATTCTGTGATTCTCTGCTTCCACGTTTTTATGAAAATTAAAAGGAACTGAGAGTCCAAGACTCACATCACAAAACCACCTTGCCAACCTCTAAAAAGATGTTTTACATAGTTGGCTTGATTCGTTGTTTTAATTCAATTTTCCAGCTCCAGCTGCAAACAGCTTCAGGACACGGCTGGTGGAAAACTTCTCAACCTGCCAGACCACCCTGGGACATTGTGCTGGGCAGCCACACAAAGAAAAAGGGGCTGTGGTTGAGGTTTGACAATACACCCTGCATTGGCTGCTACAAGAGATGTTGCCAAGAAAAACCCAAGGCCCCTTCATGTCTCTGTAATAGAAGAGATACTGCTGGTCAGCAGAAATGGGACTGAAGCACTGGCTCAGGGCCCCAACACAACAGCCCTGCTCTACAAGCTGAGTCCTGTGACATAGGGATTTTATTGAAATAGCCTTCTTGGATGGTAATGGCACTAAAATGGGGAGGAGTAACATCTCCTAGCAGCAGAACCAGGGAGCAGCTTGCCTGGGCTCTGCTGCAGCAGATGCAGACCACATACTGCAGGGACCTTCTGTGCAGCCACAGCCTGAAGCATCTCCAAGAAGGGATTGTCCATGAGGCTCTGGGCACAGCTTTCTGCTCAACTCTGTCTCCTCTGTCAATCAAAAGTCAATGCATGTCCTACAACATCCTCTCACTGCTTGCAAGTTACACAAGACCACAGATGAATCGGTTCTGGCATGGAAGAATCGCAGACCCCCTGAATAAAGCTGGTGCACTCTCTGCTATTACTTGCTAAAGTAGATTAAGCACCTCTTCTCCTAAGGCAAGAGGGGATTCATGACTACAAAGTCTGCGGTGTTGCTGATATTGCTGTCCATTGTCATATACATCTGTGTCAAACAGCTAAACTCCTCAGATCTTACTCTTCTGCAGTGCAAAGGTGTGGGTGTGCGGTTTGAACTCAGACTGAGGAGCTCTGAAGCACTGCTGCAGGAGAGTCTGCACCATTCCCAACACCTCACAGCACTGTGCAAGCTCCCCCCTCCCTGACACGAGTGTCCAGGGATCACCTGCACTGCAGCTCACCAGAGCAGGTACCTCCCCCCAGCTGGCACATGCCTCTGCATCACTGAACTGGACCAGCTTAGCCTGAGTGTACCGTGCTCTATCCAGATCTATAAACCCTCCATTCACTTCAGCAGCTTTCAGGCAGGACACGTTTTCTTCCAGCTTTGTAAATTCTGACTGATATTCATGAGAAGTTTTGCTAACCTTCCAGCAGGGGAAGGGATATGGAGGAGGAAAATTAATGTTAGAACAGAGATACTCTGCACGACTTCAAGACAAAAAATAGCCAGGGAGACTTTTAAAGAGACATAGCTAATCCAATGGTCGTGAAATAAAAGCAGAAACGGAACAAAAAATTAGCATGAATCAAGGAAGTTGTATAGTCTGGGAATTAGCAACTGTGGCTGAATCTCTACACTGAGAGAAATTTTTCTGGAGAAACTGACACTGAAAACGTGCTGTAACCTAATTTCAGTGCTCCAGAAAGCCAGTGTCAGAGTCAGGACATAATAGGTCCAGGTCCAGTACAGTGCCTTTTGCATCCTGCCTGCTATGTTTGAAAGGTGGTCCCTACATCCTCATAGTCCTACCCAAAACAGAGAGGGATAACGCTGTTTTCACTGAGATCAGGAAATATATTATCATCAACCTGGGCTCAATTCCAACCCTAACACCTGTCTCGATGGCAACAGAGCCCCTTTTGAGCAGCTCATCTTATCAATTTTTTTGTGCCTGAGTTGAACATCTCATTGGAGGAGGTGTCTGCTGCCTCCCTCAATAAATTAACACATCCACCATGGGGAGCATTTGATAGGAAGGATGTCTCCCCTCTCCAGCAGAGAGGTGGTATGACTGAGGTGTTTTGCTAACAATCTGATGTCTTCCAAAGACTTCCAAAAATGGTTTTCAATGGGATCTGAAAATAATCCCTACTTCCTGTCAAATTTGGGAGGAACATTGCTGTTGAGGACAGCCTTTAGCAATACTACTTTAAATGAAAGAGTGAATGACAAATGAAAAAATAATCAGCATTTAATGCTCTCTTTTATGCACTTTTCTTTTTTGAGTGAAGTTTTGTGTAATGGTTTTAAAACTAGATCTAGATTGTGTCTCATGCATCAGACAGGCTAACTATAAGACACTGAGACACTTGAAAGTCAGAAATGTAGGTGATGTTGATAACATCTTCAAATAGTGCAATAATAGCGTTCAGTGACTCAAGGTCTTTCATTTTTGGAACTGCCCCATATGAGCGTGACATTCATTAGTTCAAACCGGTATCGTGCTACGGCAGTGTGGAAAAAAAAAAAGTCACTAGCAAGAGTATTAAAAATTTCATGAAGGAGTCTTTCCCTCAGGCATTTCTTTCAAGGTCAGAAAGCCTCACTCTTGTTTTTTCTGCTGACATGAAAACATTCAGAGAGATGGTGTGACGTGAAGACCCACACCTAGTCCTGACCTTTAATTCTGAAAAACCTTCATCTTTACAGTTTTTTCAAATGTGACTTTCTTTGATCTCCATGAAATTAAGAAAAATATGTTCCCTGTTCCCTGGCATGCCTGCTGTAGGATGCCCACACAGAAAACTTTTCAGGGACCAGCAGAGCCTCATGAATAAGAACTGCTCCAAACCCTCCTTTACCCAAGTCAGAAGGAAACATTTATAAAGCTGAAAGCTAGGATAAGGGTTGCATCTCTCAGTCTCTCAGTTTTTCGCTTTCCTTGTAGCAAAGCAAAGTTCACTTGGTTTGTGGTGAGGGACTGTGCCCCTCCAGAGGCTCCCACGCAGGGGCAGGTCCCAGGGAACACACACTGCCTGCTCTGCTCTCCATCCCAAACCCCAAACCCCTGCTCTCCCCGTCATCCAGCCCTTGGAATCCTCAAACAGTGTTCACAGCATCTGATCTCAGGGATCACGGGCAACATCAAGAGCAGAAACACATTCATTTGGGTTCCTCTGACAGACAAAGCATGGCTATTCCCAATGTCACTTTCAAACATCAAGACTTGCAAAATTGGGTGCAAATAAGATTTATAGAGTTGTGCATGGAGGAATTCTATCAGCATTAAAAACAGAGCTTGTCAGTGTTTTATCACTTTTCCTTCCACTCATCTCCAGCCTTTTTGTTCAGAAGAAAAGTACATTTCATATAGTTCAGATGTGTTTTCAAAAAAAGTTCAGTTTTCTGATGACTAAATTTATCAAAACCACACAGTAACAAGGAAAAAGGTTTTGAAAGCAGCAGTGTGATTTAGGTACCTAAATCCTCTGCTGTAATAATGATGAAGACTGTTCTGCCAATTCATCAAATTCAGCCTCAGGGCTCCTACAGGAACACAGGAGTTCAGGAGCAAAATCACCCCATCAGTTTGGTACAAATTCACCTCTAAAGTTCTAAGTTCCTTAAAATTTTTTTAGAACTTAATATCTGTATTTGTTAGAGTGGAGTTGAGTACCACCTCAAAGCACCCTAAATTCAGACAGGAGTGGTATCTCTTAAAGCCAGCTCAAAAGTTTGCAGTTGATGCAGCCCATGCCATGTCCTCTGACCAGTTTGGGAGCACAATTGCATTCCCAGCAGGCTCTGACAGGCAGCTGGCAATGCCAAATGGCCTCTCCCCTCTGCTGTCCCCACTTCTCATGTTTGCAGTCCCCTCTGGTTGTGCAGACACAAGTTTTCACTATGATGGAGTCAGGATCATGGAAAGTCTGGGCTTTCCAAAAGACAAAGGATCTCCAAGAAGAAAAATAAATATCCATTTTTTCAGGCTCCTTACAGTTGATAGCATAGCCCTAAAAGTAAGAGCAGCAAGAAGAGAGGAAAAAGTGACAGGACTCTTCTCTGGGGGAAAAAAAAAATATTTAAAAATAATTGTAGATGGCAATCCTTACTGACCTTATTGAAAATCAGGGGGATCTGATCTTAGGGTCCCCTCTAAGACCTTCCCCCCCTCCCTGAGGGACACACCCTTGATGTCACCTGCTGGTGCTTGTGATCAGAGCTCCAGCCCAGCTCCACAGCAGGGCCAGCTCTCCCTGCACAGACAGTCCAAGCTCAGCCAGCACTCAGCACACACTGTCACTGGCATTTTGACTTATCTCATACAGGGAAGAAAAATACCCTAAAACAAAGCCCCAAACCAGTGGAGTTTTGCTGCTGTGCCATGGCAGGATTCCCTCATGGCTAAACAACATGCAAGATGTGCAAGGAAGTTATTGAGTCATCATCCCTGGAGGTATTTAAAATATACATAGATGTGGCACTTGGGGACTTGCTTTAGTGGTGGACTTGGCAGTGTTGGGTTAGTGGTTGGATTCAGTATCCTACAGGTCTTTTCCAATTTAAGTAACACTATTATTCTAAATTCAAAGAACCAATCATCCTGCAAGGGTGGGAATTTCATAACCACACCCTTGTATCCGATAGGGCTGAGCTCTCAGTGCAGTCCTGCCCTTATGGGAGCACATCAGAGCAGCTCTTCCACACCTGTCCCTGCTGGGAAATTACAACTTCGAGACCACTGACCACTGTCCCTCTGTAAATTTAACTGAAATTAGCTTTTTTGTGCATGTGCAGGGCTCTTCTTTCCAAGCAAAATGACAGATGCTCTGGCACAGACTGCAACTCTCAGCTTCATTTCCATAGGAGGTCAGCCTAAAATCTTGTGTAGAACAGTCCAGCCAAGCACAGAAAGGTGATAAACAGCCACGGTTGCTGCAGTGGACAGCTGGGCAGG
The DNA here is from genome assembly GCF_009819885.2 of Catharus ustulatus. Classification (NCBI taxonomy): domain Eukaryota; kingdom Metazoa; phylum Chordata; class Aves; order Passeriformes; family Turdidae; genus Catharus; species Catharus ustulatus. The sequence continues at coordinate 103,700,890 of NC_046223.1, read as the reverse complement.
CAGGATCAGCCCAAGCAGCTCCCCTCATCTTCTCTCAAAGTACACCCAGGAGGGCCCTGAGACCCTGGGTGACCTGGGCCAGACCACAGCACTGCATCCAGGTGCAGCCATCCCCAAGGACTGTGATCAAGACTAAAAGAAGCCTCCTCTACAGCAACATGGTCACAGCTGAGCCAGTTGATGGATGTGGACACATGCCCAAGGTGCTGCACACAAGCCATGGGGACCCAGGGAAGCTCAGAGCCCGTGGGGGCTCAGACAGATCCCCAGCCACGCTGCACACGAGGAGGAATGACTCTCATGGGTGACAGATGAGAAGCAGCCAGACAGAACACAATGCCATGCCCTTGGATAGCTTGGCACTGCTCAGACACAAGCCTCAGCTTCACTGTTTTACAATCCAGCAAATCCATTTACTCCCCAGCTAATGTTCATTTTATCACCCTCTAATTTGTGAGAGCTTCCTGCACTGTGTACACAGAAGGCTTCAGTGCTGACCTTTAAGGCTAATGGCTCTGTCTTCATTTGAGACATTTGAACTTGTACACTTAAAGCCAGATCTTGGGCTGACAAGCACTGTGAGCAGTACTGGTGGCACTCCAGCAGGCCAAGCAGCATTCCAGGAGTGCAGGGAGTCTGAGTGGGGCTGGAGCAAGGGAGATGTCCTGCCCTGGGATCAGGATGCTTCTAACAGTTCAGGAAAGGAAGATGCTGCTGCTAGTTTTTGGGCAGCAGTGGCATCTTTTAAGCTACAGTGGCAAAATCTGAAAAGCAGAAGGACCCAAGGATCTAGACTGGCTCAGTGCTTACCACCAGTTTTATTTTCTTCCTCATAACACCAAGGCAAGATGTTGAAGTAAACTGTTCAAGCAGTGCTTTCTGTAAAGTTCATGGTTCAGTGATGCAAAATCTTCTTGGGATAAAGCACCACAGCACTGAGGTTGCTGCTCTGACACCATCAGTCTCCTCTCAGTCCATCACATGCCCTGACCCCTGTGTTTTCATACCCCAGTAGTGTCTACAAACCCTGTGTGCACTCACTGCCAAACACGAGAAACTGGTGCTCCAGGGAACTGTCATCATAGAAAGAACACAAAAGAGAGAAAAATAACATTAAATTACTGTCTTGTCCATAGCCAGCCTGGCTTCTGAGCATGATGCCCACCAGGAAGTTACAATTGGGAGTTAAGGTTATCTGTTCATGCACATTCTTGCAAAAGCCAATGTAATTGATTTCATCATATTTTTATCATCTTACTAGTAAGATCTATAAGTGCTCACATACTCTGTTGGACCAGCATAATCTTGGGCATTAGGTTACTACATAGCTGAAGGCAAATGGGGACTTTCATTACCTGAGACTAATGTTTATTTTAAAGTCCCAAAATGCAAGCAGAATTTGGGAATCACAATTGTGTTTTTCATCAAACCTTCATGCAGATGGAAATCCTCATATAGTACAGAGCTGTGTTAGAGACCCACACAGAAGAGAAAACACTTTAAATCTGCACAGAAAGACTTAGAATCAACAAAGACCTGATCAAAGGAAAAGAGAATAAACAAAAAAATAGGCTTTTCCCCTCACATCTGACTACAACACCTGGATCCCAAAAGCAATTTTCAAGTAATTTCATGGAAACATTTATTGTCTGCAGTAAAGTATTTGCAGACAGTGAAACTCAGAATGGCTAATAGGCACTTGTCCATGATCTGCATCTAAGGAGTTGCCTATTATTAGTTAATGAGCAGACAGCAATTCAGAGTTCTAATTTTAGCACCAACACATGCCAGGAACTGGAAACAAAAAGAAGCAAAGAGAAACAGGCCAGGGCTGAATAAAAAAATTATGCTCTGCTGCCTTTCCATCAGTTGTTGAAACCATCCCACTTGCCACATCTCTGACACCAGTTCAGTCTCCAGGCAGCAGTAGTCACAGCTCTGTTCTGTGTGGAACACAAACACAGACATGGCAGTGGCCCCAGAGATCGGCCAGTCTGCATCTGTGTCCCTCCTCAAGCGAGCTCAGCTCTCCTCCAGCAGGTTCTGATCCACCTCTAAAGCTGTGCAAAAGCAATGCTGCTGCTAGGGGCTCCCAAGGGCTGGGGCCATGTCTTTGAATATCTCTTCCTCTTCTAAACTAGGACATCCTTCAAGAGCAAAAGGCTTCACTGTCAGGCTGGAAAGACCCAAGATCACCATCCTACTGAGATGACCACTGAGAAGAAACAGTGGGTTGGTGCTTGGTGCTGCAAGGACTCCACACCCAGCAGGGAACAAAGATCCAGCAGTGTCAGCCCTGGTCAAGCCCCTTCAAATACATAAGAGGGGTCTGAAACTCTGAATCACAACAGCACAGCTTCGGCTCTGCAGAGAGTTCGCCAGATTTACCCATCTTTGGCTTCACAACTCCTCATCAAACATGGCCAGGCCCTTAACTGGGTGTCCAGAGCAAACAAAAGCTGAACATGGCACTGTGACATTGCCACTTTTCACTTAGCAGGCAGGCAATTATTCTCATGTTTAATTGTATCTGATGAGTGACACTCACAGGCCCCATGCTGTTTAAAATGTGACATATTTTATTTATCATAGCAGCTTCTACAGTTCTACAAATGGATGACACACAATCCATTATCATTTTGGAAGCATTATTATTCACACAATCATGTCCCAGAACCTTAGAATTTTTTTAATTCCTTTTTTTTTCTACATTCCTTTTAAATTCAGAATGCAAATTCCCTATCTTGCCAATGAGATTTCCTCCTCCTCACCAACCCAAAATAAATTAGAGAACAAGCTGCTATCTCTAAAAGCTTTATAAATAAAACATACAGCACACACACACATAAAGGCTACAATTTGAGAGTACTTTTGTATCCTGGATGGATTCAGAGATGTCATCGCAAATGCACAGATGCTGCCAGTCACGGGAGCTTAACAAGTGCTATGAGGTTTGACATCCCATCAGACTGCAGCCCTTCGTGGCAGCTGAGGCTTCCCAGGGCAGAAAGCACCATGACAATTGCTTCTATCAAAGAGAGAAAATAATGGCACCCACACCGGCAAATATATCAAGGGACAGAACTAAAATTACTCTTTCCTGGCTCAACTAAATAAAAAATTATGACAGTTCAAAAGAATGTTTAGAAGTTTTCTGGAAGTGGCTAAATCCCACTATTCCAAGCTCTCAGTGGAAACATTTGCTTTTTCCTCTACCTCAAAAAGGAAGTATTTAAGAAAAAAAAAAAAGTTTAAAAATGGACTTTTTCTACTTTTTTCTCAACCAAAACATACAAAATATGAAGCGACGACAAGAAAAGAAAGTAGTTCCAGAGCTCAGAAATCCTGTTTGCTCTAGGAGCTTGTGCTGGTTTTTAACTCAATTAGCACAAAGCTGCTGTTTAGGCATGGCCCATCTGTCGGTGATGCCCGCAGGGGACGGCTGCTGCCAGGGACAGAGGCTGCACTGCAGCCTCAACACCCACTCAAAGCTCTCCCTGGCTTCCAGCCCTCCAGCTCGGAGACTAAACAGGCAGAAAAGGTGAAAAAAAAAAAAGGGAAAAATATAAAAACTGGAGCAGGAGAAAAATATTACATTCCAAACTGAATAGCTTGAAACTTTTTTAACCCATGTTTGGAAAAATTAGATGTCATCTATCCAAGCGGTCCTGCTATGCCACCAGCACCCACTGTGGGCAAGGAGGGGTCACAGGGACTGGCCACAGGAGCTGTGTGTGACCCCAGCACAGAGCAGGCACTGAAGCAGGACCAGCCCTGAGCTGGGAGGGGCCCTGCACCAAACCTGAGGTAAGGGGTCTGGGACAGACCCCTGCAAAAATCTCCATCTGTCCAGCTAGCACACTAAATAAGTCTCCAAATAATCACCTTCCTTTCTTCAGGGCTTAGAAGGCTCCCAAGGGATCAAACAGGTGGATCCAACAGCCAAAAAGGGTTCTGCAGACAAGTGCCTGTCACAAGCACTGTTTTCCTGAACCAGACCACAAGTGTGGTTAGCTCCAAGTGCCACGGTCGCCACGAAAGAGTCGAGACAAAAACAGTCATGCTGGAAGTTTTAAAAGGTCAGATGCATTTTAAACATTTTTGAGGTCTGGCTCATTGGCTCTGCTCCTACAGAAAGCTCTGTGTTAGACTTCCACCTGAGCAGATAACACAGCTTCAATGCATTAACTCTGCTCTCAGCTTGAAGCCTTGCACACACAGAAGCCTTGCACGTCTCTGCCCACCCCAGGTGATGGATGCTGGGATGGGCTGGGACACTGCTTGGGAAGCCCCAGCCCTGACTAACCCCCTGCTAAGGGAAGCCTCTGCCCTCACTGGCATTTCCCATGAAATAGGATGCACACAAACTTCATACCATCTTTTTCTGCCCTGAAACGGGAATTTTATCACCTGTGTGGGTGTCTATGTTTTTGGAAAATGCTGAGCTCCTGGCCTCAGTAAAGGCTCACAGTAAACACACCGAAGAAACAGCTTCTTCAGTGCTGTTAGATTAACCTCACTAACCTCCATTTTCACTGCATTTCCCCTGTTCTTGGATGAGGAAGAAGAGTAAAGGACACCAAGCTGACCTTCAGCACCCCCATGCACTATCCCCACACCTTTCTCCCAGCCCGTTTTTCTCAGCTCCTCTGCAAACCAGACAGCCCCAGCCTGGCTTCACAAACCCCCTGTGGTGTCAGCCACAGGGGTCGATCACACCCTAGTGTGTTCATCACACACTCTGCTTTTTGGCAGCGGGGACCCCTTTTTCCTACCTGCTATTGGATCATAGGCAAGGCTGCCACTGCAGCCCTACAGCTGAAAGCCAGAGACCAAGGGAAGGTGGCAACAGACAAGGCACAAAGGACAAAATCAAGCTGCCATCTTAACAGTGATTTCAGTGATTCATAGGAGTCATTTTAGTCAATTCACTGGTTAATGACTTAGCAGCACTGGCACAAGGTCAAATCACAAATGGGCAAGAGAATTTCTCCAAAGCAATCACTTATTCCTCTATTTCTAGCTCTCCATTTCAACTTGAAGAGCAGCACTAAAAAGGAGAGAGAAATCATCTTTCTATCTAAAAAAGACTTGTGAGAAACCACAAGTGCCAAGCATGTTTCCTCTCCACCCCTGTCTCTTTTCATACCAGCCCAGTTCCTTAATCTGCTACAGCTGCCACTTCTGCAGTGGTGAAAAATATTTGTAATACACATTGCTGAATGTTACAGAAACACCGAAGAGCAACTGGAGACCAGTTAAACAGCTTTATCCCTAAGCAGCAACACATTGAAATGCAGGAAAGACAAGTGATAACCAGCAATGGGTCAATGCAATGAACTAGCTTCATTAAAATCTACCTGTAAAAATTAATCCTGCTGAAGTACAGCTGATGTTTCATCCTATTTGCATGTGATCTTCGTGTAACTGATGGTAACAAGATGACAGATAAAGGCAATAGAAAAACATGCTATTAATTATGCAAACTCCTTGGTTCTAAGTCCTAAGCACATCAACATATCCACACCATAAGAGATCAGGAGAATTCAAAGTAAAAGCTGATCAGCTCCTGTCCTTCCCTCCCAGAGGGCAGGAGACGGCTGAAGCAGCACTCTGGGATCAGTCCCTCTGGTCCTCTGACCATGCTGCCCCAGAGGGATCGTCTTTCACTTCAAAACCATCTTTAGCCATCCCTCTGCCTCCTGACATGGTTTATTAAAGGACATACTAAAGGAAGACTGACATGGAACAAGACAGGAAGAAAGCATGAGGAGCCCAGATATTCTTAGCTCTGACAGGTCTGTGGGGACATCTCTAGGTGGGACTCTGAAACAGACAGCAGATGGTGGTGGCAGCAGAGAAGTGACTTGCCCTCATCACTGCCCTCTCCAGATTTTGTGGCATTTAGTGAGCATTCCAGCCATCCTGGATGCTATTTCTATGTCCTCCCGGCTGTTTCCACCAAACCTGAATCCCTCAAGAATTTTATATATGTCATGGTTTAACCACAGCCAGCAGCTCAGCCCCAGGTAGCTGCTTGCTCATCCTCACCAGTGACAGGGGGAGAGAATTGAAAGCATGAACATGAGAAAACCTGAGGTTTGAGATACAGGCAGTTTAATAGCAAAACAGAACAAGGAATTCATTCACCACTTCCCATGGGCAGGCAGGAATTCAGCCATCTCCAGAAAAGCAGGACTCCATCACACACAACACAGACCTCTAAAAACAGATGCCATCACTCTGAACATGTCCCGTTTGCTCCTCCTGCCCAGCTCTGTATGCTGAGCATGAGCCCATATGGGCTGGGGTACCCCTGGGCTCAGTCAGGCTCGGCTGTCCCAGCTGTGTCCCCTCCCAGCTCCTTGCGGTCCCCCAGCCACTCGCTGATGGGGTGGGGTGAGGAGCAGAAAAAAGCCTTGGCTCTGTGGGAGCCCTGCTCAGCAATAGCAAAAACAACCTGATGTTATTAACCTTGTTTCCCCACAAACCCAAAACACAGCCCAATATGAGTTCCTGTGCAGAAAACTGTGTTTTGCTGAGACTAGGCCACTTGCTTTCAAAAACAAACAGGCCTGAAATGTTTCCTTTTTCAGAACCATCTCAGCTGTTTACAGCCATCCTAATTTCCTGATGTTCACTCTATCAGAGGTAGCCTAGGAAGGGCTGGGACCTGAGATAGGACTACATTCTTAGTGAGGTGAGGCAACACACTGCACCTGGGAGTTTTTGACCATGGGTGGGGTTAGTTTCAACCCAGGCTAGAATTTCACAGGCTCAGAGTCTTACACAGCCTTTTCCAATGTCCAAGAAAACAGTTCCCTTTTCATGCTGCCTTTTATTATTATTAACTGAACAAGCTTGAGTGACTGGGACACACAACATGACAAGAAAATAAAGACAGTTTGAGATGAGCAGTTTTCATTTGTACTGCTCTATTGGATTACACTAAGACTGTTGACCTTATTAAGATTCAGGTTAACAGCCCACTTCAGAAATATCTGCATGTGCACCTGAGTGTTAAACCAAATGCTTGGAAGACTTATTAAATCAAATAAAGATTGATAGCTTGTTGTTTCTATCCTAGCAATCATTCAAGCACTGCTTACTTCTGCATATACATGAAATAGAGAAGGTGTTTCTCATGGCTGCTCTGTCTTCAAAGCACACCTATCTTTACATAGGTACCTTTGTTGCAGTTTTTTTGCTTATCCAAATCTAGGATGATGAAATGTGGCAATGTGTGTTGTATATCATCTACTGCAAACCAAAAGGAAACCTGGGCTTGAATTCAGTCCTTCCTACTTGCAGAGGTTCAAGTTTGAAAAAAAAGACAGGACCTGAGAGGCAGAAGCTCTGAAATACATACCTTTCAAGGACAATCTGGATTCATGTTTGTTGACACACTCAGTCACAGCCCACTTAGTGCACATAGGAGATCCCCCAGAAATCCCTTCCCACCATGCCACCTGGGATGCAACTGCATGAAAGGAGCCCAAAGAGCTCCCCTTCCACCTCCATCTCCCCGTGGTCAACCAGGAGCTGTGATGGGGAGTGGGATTTACCAAGACACACATGCATTTTACTGCATCAGTAGTCAAAATTTTGCCTAAACCCCAGCTCAAAGCTTTGTCCTTAAGCTAGACATATCCTGTGTTTAGGAACCACCTTTCTGTTCTCATTTTAAACATCCTCAGCAGCAGAAACTGACTCAGGACTATAAAAGTGTTGCCTTATTTCAGGTTGCCTTCCCAGACCTCCCATGACTAATGATTTCATTTTCTGATTATAGGAGAAAAGTGATATTTGTTACAGCTGAGTCAGACACTGCAAAAATCATATAAGTGATCCCACCAAGACAGGGAAGCACAGGATCCTGGCCTGTCCCTGGCACATCTTCATGTAGCTTGTTCTTGAAAATTCCACTGTTTATAACCTTCCCAGACGATTTATCAGTGCATTTCTCCCTTTCTAGTTAAAATGCTCCTTCTTCACCTGCTGTAAAAATTAACCCCACCCAAGCTGAGGTGGTCATGGACAACACCACAACCTGGTGGCTGTTGGCTTCAGACACACCACTTTGCCCTCCTTCATAATTTTTTTGAATGCCATACTATGGCAGCCTCATTCTTCAGCTACCTCCTACCTGGCAGACCCTTTTTTCCATCATATCAAAATCATAACATATTTTGCTTCCCTTTTCTAAACCCTTCTTTGCCTGTTCTGCTTCTCTCATACCATCTCGTGGACAGAGTTCTCAGTAAAACTGTTTAAATCCTACATTAACTTCTCCTTGCAAGTCTCCTGTGCCCCAAAGCAGAGGGACTGTTCTGTCAGGGAGCTGCTGGCTGTGTTGATTCAACAGCATCACTCTTGCTTTGCACCCTCCTTTGGCTGCACCACCTTGCCCTATCTCATCCTAAAGCAGACATAGGTGTCACAATGCAATTCTTAACAAGCCTCCTCCAGGCCCCAGCAATAGTCTGTGTTCACTCCAAGCCTCTGGGACACACGAGGCAGTTAGATCCCACATGTACCTCTAAATTAAGCAAAATTATTCCATGTTTGCCATGGCTAAGAGCAAATACATGAACAAGACCAGAAGGTAGGGAGCAGCAACTTGTTATGCAGCAGTCACTTGAGTCTGAGCCCTTGATCTTGGCCAAAAGAGGCCACAAGCCTTTTCTCCCCTGCAGAACCTCATCAATGGGGTCCAGCAGCCTCGAGGCAGCTGCAATTAAAAGCACTCTCCAGAGGAGCAGATTTCCTCTGACAAAGTATTTCTGTTCCTCTATATTTTGTTCTGATCCATGAATAAATGCAGCAGGCTTATCTCTGTTACTCTCTGTTTGCTTTAATAGCTAGCATGAAGCCTGTATTTATTACCCAAATCCTGTTTCTAAATCCCACTCCTAGATAAAGCAGTAATGACATGGCTGCTCTGCTCAGATTGCCCCACAGCTTTTCTTTCTTTCATAAGGAAAAAAACCACACTTCCACCCTGCCCCAATGTACCTGCTGCCATTCTGCCATCTGATGTTGCTGCCAGAAACATCCTGGGTTGTCCCAAGCTGCCATTCTTTCCTGGGAAATCAACACAAAGATCACATTCCAAAGCAGATCCACACAGTGCATGTCTCCATTAACTCAAGGACGGGAAGAGACTGTGGTTATCTCCTCAAAAGTGGCAAGAGACACTGAATTAGCAGGGAGCAGTCTCCTAACAGGTATGGGAGGGTCTCACTGAGACAGGTGCTCAGGTCTGCATGTGCTCCAAGTGTTTTAAGTCGAGTAGAGGCTGATAATCACAACAGAATAAGCTCAAGACTTCGCTTTTCTGGGAAACTACTTGGCTCAGGGAGCAATGCTCCCCTAGTGATGCTCCTGCACTTCCTTCCAAACCCCAGAACAGCAGTGCTGTCTATAAGCAAGAGAGATGTTTTGCTCAAGGAAAGATGTGGGAAAGCTGTTGAGATGAGGAAAGGAAACTTAGAAAGCAAACAATACATTAAAAAGGAGAGCAGCCAGGGGGTTTTCAACAGGTACAAGCTAAAATGGCTTCTAAAGCAATTTAAAATTGTCCTCTCCTGGCTCTAGTGAGATCAGTAGAGATCAGTTCCCAGCTGCTCACCAGATTACTTCATCTTCCTCAGAAAGCAGAGCAGTCTGAGGGAAGCTTAAATTCTTCTTCAGACAACAATCACCTGGTTATGTCAGACCAAGGGACCTGGTCAGCCTTGCCAGGAGCACAGAGAGCACCTTGGCAGGAGCACACAGCTGGTGGAGCACTGGGCTGTCCCCAGCACCCATCCACCCTCAGGCACGGGCTGCTGTGGCAGCTCTGGTGGGTGAGCACCTCACAGGGAGCTGTGCCAGGAGATCCAGCCCAGTATCCTGGCTGGCCCAGGGATAGCATCTTACCAGGTCCCCAGCACTGCACTCAGCTGGTCAGTCACCCTCCACCCAAGCCCCTCTCTTAGCCTCTTTGAAGTTGTCTGCTCCCTCCAATCCTCCAGCACCAGAGCCCATGTAATCACTCCCTAAACCTGTTTTAGTCAAGCATCAGCTTAAAAAAAACAATGTTCTGTCTTTGTTTAGGGTTTCTTTAACCCCCCCAAGTCCAGTTCATTTTGACTATCCAAAGCTTCTGGATAATCATACACGAGATGAGATGGGACAGCTGGGAACCTCTGGAAGATCAGGTATGTAAAAGGAGCCTAACAACAGCTGGAAGCCTGTCAGGCTCCCACAGAGCTGAAGTCTCAGAGCCACAGGGGTCTCAGATGCAACACTCCAAAGCAGTTGTGTTATGTTGGAAGCTGTTAATTAAACACAGTTTATTTTGGCTTTCAGTGATTTATACAGATCTGAAACACGACTGGTTAAAGCAGTCATTTTGCAAGAGCTGTGCCATCCATGTAGCTGCCTTTAATTACAAGCAACACCAAAGCAGCTCTTCTCCACTATCAGTTTGCTCATCAGTGCTACTTTGGGCAACACTCTTTAATGAAATAAAACTTAATTTTGACAAAGAGCTTTTGTGGGGGTTTTTAGACAAAATACCTGGCTTTCAGAAGCCCAGCTTGGTACCAATTAAAAATGGGGCAGTGCGACCTGGAGAATTCAAGAAAATGTCATCGCCTACTGAGAGCTCCTGGGCAGCAGCTCCGTTTGCTAAAATTAGAGGAGCAAGAATCTTTGGTTTTAAACATGCCAGATTATCATCTTTTAAGTAAATGCTCAAATGTTGCAACCTAGTTCATACTACATCAGGAAAACACAATTTTTGTGTAGGTTGTTCTGACAAAAGCTGGCATGTGGTAGATTTTCTAGGTAAGGCATTTGGTTGAATAAGTGATGGAAACAATTTTTAAGAGGTCAAACCTTTGGACTTGTGAGTTGAAAATTTTACTGAAATCAGGTCACACTCTATATGGACAAAACATGTAGACTGCATTCTCACAGTAGCTGCTGTTTTGTGCCGAGAACACAACAGGCATTGTCCAAGACAAAAGACAATTTCTGCCCTAAAAGCACCTAAAACCCAACAGACAGCGTGAACTGTAGGCTTTGGGATGTTCTTTGCACATTAGTATAGTCACTACAGTTCATTAAAAAATAAACAAGTATTTGAAAGGGAGAGGAAATCAAAGTTTTGAAGACTTGATGGTGAGCATGGTGGTGATGCTGCATTGACAGTTGGACTTGATCTTAAAAGTCTTTTTCAGCCTTAAGGATTCTGTGATTTTGTGATCTCTTGGATAGTTTGGCATCAGCCCAGATTAAATCTTCAAACCAGGAGTCATTGTACAGCAAATCCCTGCAGGCTACGAAGGCACCCAGCTTCTCCTCCAAGATCCTGTGATCCTGCAGGAGAGCTGCCAGCTGCCTTCATCAGTGTGCCCACAGGCACAGCACATCACATCTCACATGCAATATTCTTTAGATTTTAATGTGGAACTAGTTCCTCTCTAGGATGATCTAGAAACCACATGTGAAGAACAGAACTGCCACAGAATCTAGATTATGTAATTTATTTTCACCATTACTTATGTCTCTACTTAATCCAGACAGACTTTTTGGTGAAGGATATAAAACCCTGGAGTTCATTTATTCAAGCAATATCCCCCCACTTTGGAGCCTTTCTCCCATACTGCAAAGTCTCCTGCAAAGAGCACCCCTCCCTAGCACAGCTTTCATATCTATGGACAGCTACAAAAAGACATGGGGACCATTTATAGGTCTTGTCCTACCAAATGACTGATTGTTGTGCTGTAAGCAAAATTCAATTAGGAGAGCCTGCAAGATCAGCCTCTGTGCTTGTTAGCATCCAGCACAGGGCAGCTGGTTTGGCTGCCTATTGACTGAGCAATCGACAGACAATTGCTGCATCCAGCCACAGAAACATCCCAGGAGCACAGTTCAGGAATGGGGGAGGTATCCAAATAAAGTCAGCTGGAGGGGCTTGATCTACAAGACAATTATAAGTTTCCAAGTTTGCCAACAAAACTTCAGCATCACCCTTATAAGAAATCTTTCGTACACGACATTTTGCTTCCCTGCCTCTAACAATAAATAACTTAAACATTAACTTTGCTGCTCCCACAGCTGTAAACTCTGCAGATCAGGATCTGGCTTCTGTGATTGTATCTAAGAGGTCCTGAATTAAACCATCTACACTGAAATGTCACGGGGAGGCCTCAGAAGTACCCCACACAAGTTACCAAAAAACCTTATGGACTTATACATATCCCTGGTCCTCTGCTCCCCAAATTATCAGTTCTTTCCCCAAAAGGTTCTCACTTTGCAAGAGAGGGGCCTAATAATCAAAGGTTCTTCCAGAAGAGGATTTACTGGCCGTTTCTAAGAAAGGTGAATAACCTGAAGGTATGTCCTTTGTTGTTTTCCCCACTGTTTGCATGCATTTGAACTAAATTGGACTTTTAGAGAGATTGGAGTTGGGTAATTTCCTTCCAAGTACTTAGGACCTGTCACAACTCCTAAATGACTTATCATCATGTAGGTCTCAGAAGAGCCTGGGAACAGACATAACCCAGACGGGAACTCCATGGTCAGTGAAACAGCAGAGTTCAGGACAAGACTTTGAAATATTTCCCCTCTAAGCTCCAACAAACTTTCCCCTGGGTGGACACACAGCCAGTTCAGTGACCGGGCATGTCCAGGCCTGATAGAGGCAAGATTATTCAGCACAGAGGTTTAACACACACAGTCCTTGCACCAACATCCCACCTACTCCACTGATGCTTTTCTCAAAGTCACCAAGATCTGACACAGCTCAAATACACAAGGGTGCTGTAAATCTTGCTGCCACACTGCCAGATGATTTCAAAACAAATAATTATTGAAATGGTCCCAAACCAGTCTGTGACTGTACTAATGGGTTGCAGTGAGAAGGGTAAAGAGTCTTCTCCAGGATCAGGGTTTGCTGCTCCCAGCCATTAGTTTCATTGCACACAGGTGCCAGCAAATTAAGACTTGAGCCATTATAAAAATTTGCATAATGTCAGAAGCATTTGGTACCCTGAGGATGATGCACTCAGCACAGTCTGACAGTCAGCAGTAAATGAGGGCAGTGATTTTCAGCAGGACCAGAGTCTGGACACAGCATAAGATACAGGGGCACCACCAAGAAGACAGACTTGATGCTGGCCACTTTGGAGCCCTGCATTTTGGACAGCAAATGGAAAGTTTCCCTGGCACTTGCAAAAGATAATCAAAGCAGGAGAAGTATCAGACTAAACAGGTACTGTCCAACCACTGCAACTTAACACTTTATAGCTTCACTTTGAACTGACACTGCATGGATACTTTATTTAGAAAACAAAAGGTTGACCTGTTTACAGAGTCTTTCAGCTTCCAAATAGTTAAGCAATTGTCATTGCTTTTATCTTCTGCAAGGAAACTGAGGAATTATTCCCAGCCAAAGAGGGGCTGGATAAGCACTGACACATACACAAATCACAAATCCATGTCCAAAGGAGAGTTTATCCTCCTCTAGCTTCTAACCTGCCTAACAAAACCAAATAAAAATAATCTGCTCACACTTGTCCACAGACAACGGGGTTATTTACTGACTAAACTTCTCCTTGAACAATATTTCAAGCACTCATTCCTCTCCATCTGCTTTGCTGTTTTACCCAGTGTGATGAATATGGGAGGTTGTTTCCTCAATTTTTTGTTCATTTCCTTCTTATAATTAACCACACTAGCTTTTTAGAGCAGCATGAGAAACACCTCATTCCCTGTTAAACTGTCAATAAATTCAACAATAATTCGTTATATCCTGCTTACACCATCTCTATGAAATATGATCTGAATAAACACCTTGCTCTGATACCCTCTGTTACAGCTTAACTTTTGGGGAGAGATCAAAGATTTAAGGTGAGAATAGCATCTTTTTCACCTTCCATCTATCCAGGAAAAAAAAAAAAGAAAAAAGAAGAACAGAAAGAATAAAATCAGCAAACACAAAGTATTCTCTGCAGGTTGATAGTTGGTAAAACAATCTGCAAAGAGTCTCTGACTTTAACTGAGCAACCTCTGAACTGATGCATGATCCCAAGATCTGCCATTTGACCAGAGCACAACCACTACCCCAAAAATGCCATCACTAGCAACCATAATCAGAATTAGATTTGAACTCAGAGACAAGAAACCAGACTTTATTGATCTTCTTGCCTGGAATTCAATGACACTGTGGGGAGGCAGGAACCTGGATTCATGGGCTGAGTTTAAACTTCTCCTGTCTGGTGATTTCCAGGCAGTGTCTCTTACAGAAAGCCAACTGACTATTTTCAGTTTGGTGTCTGGCTTTGCAGCTTCTTTTATAGAACTTCACATAAATTATAAACTTGTAAATATAAAATGAAATTTGAATAATTACTGTTCCAATTACTGAAATAACCCGCATTTGTTAGAATTTTATTCTTTTACTTATGCTCATTAATAGAACCTAAATGTCAAGCAAAAAGGATCTTTGTGTCTCTGCATTCATCCTACTGTCCAAATTTATTCACCCAGCAAAGGTCAGGAATTGCTGAATTACAAATGCAATTGTTTAGAGCAACTTAGTACAACTTAATGAAAGCTACACTCAATTTGTTCAACCCAGCATCCTGAAGTTCCCATGGAAAAAATTATTGTGCCAGATGTATTAAGTGCAAATTACATTAGAAATTAATTTACGATTAAAACTGCCATTTCTGTGCCTCCTGCCATACCCCACTTCCTGCTGAACAGACACACACTCAGCCTAGCTGTGTCTGTATCTGATTTAATCTGTGTAACAGTTAAGTCCCTTCATACTCCTGGGAAATGCATGTGCTCAAGACACAGAGGCAGGAGTTAAGCAGTGTTTCATAGAATGGTCTGGATTGGAAGGGACCTTAAAGATCTTCTAGTCCCAGTCCCCCTGCTGTGGGCAGGGATGCCTTCCTCTAGACCAGGCTGCTCAGAGCTCCATCCAGCCTGGCCTTGAACACTTCCACGAATGGGGCCTCCACTACTTCTTTGGGCAGCCTGTTCCAGTGCTTCACCATCTGCACAATAAAGAATTACTTCCTTTTTAATATCTAATCTAAATCTGAAATGATGGAGTGGGAGCAGAGAAGCTGCCACCTCTCCATTGGCTTTTTCTTTATTTCTCCCTTCCCAAGACTGAGCTAAGCACAATGGCCTCAAAGCCAACGTGGCCAGCCTGGACTGTTGCTCCATAGGCTCTGCCTGACTTGTTCCAGTGATGATAGAGCAGACACCAGTGATTTGATCTTCTCCACTAAATGCCTGCACACACCAAAGGAGGAGCCACCAAGGACACCCAGCTCCTTGCACTGAGCAGTGCCCATCCCTCCAGGTGCTTCTACTGCTGCCCATTAATGCAGGAGACATCCATGCCTGCCTTAGTGCCTGCCCCAGCCAACACAATTCCATCTCTGAACCCCTGCCAGCATCTTGCCTGCACCCCCACCTTGCTGGCACTGGAACCACAGCCCCTGTGCAGGGGACACCAGGCAGCCTCTACCCTTCCCTGCCCCCCAGGGTTGTGAGGCACACAGCTCCTTGTGGGCTGTGGCATCCCAAACCATGGCATCAGCACACAGCAATCATTCCATTAAACCTAGACAGCATCTGCTGAGGGAGAAGAGCAGGGAAGTATGGTATTTGCTTTAAAGGACTGCATCACTGGGAAAACATCTCTGATGCAGAGCTCAGCTTCATAGTGCTGTGGCATTTCTTACCACAGAAAACCAAACACAGACACAGGAGTGCACGAAGCCAGTACTTCTTCCTCTGATCTGATACACAGCACAAGGTGAACCCATGGACCCAGAGCATCCCTTCCCTTATCTCCCCCACAGAGCAGTCCCACAGGACAGAGTTGGCTCCAGCATCACCACCTCACAGTAGCACCTCACATGGGATCTTGCTGGACCAGGACTCAGCTATAAGCTTTCCTTGTGAATTTCCAGCTTAAAGCAAGGTTATGGTACCCTTGGTTAAAAGGGCAATGGAAGTAGAACTTAATTACCCAGCATTACAACACAGCTCTTCTGAGAGGCTGCAGAAGGAAATTGGCACTGTTCTGATGGAATATTCCATGTGGCTAACAACAATTTCATGCAGCCTCAGAGAAGACAGTCAGTTAGCTAAATCTGTTGAAAGGTAAGAGTGACATGCAGTGTGTTATTCTTTCCTTACGTGTAGCACAAACATAAATTTTCAGGCTGTATAGCTGATGGTTTTAGATGAGAAGAAAGCAAAACAAGAAAAAAAAAATCAAGCTGAAAATAAATTGGATACAATTCAAAAGGACAGTGGAAAAATACAGGATGACAAAGAGATGGTAAAGCAGCAACTCAATAAAAAAGGATCAGGGCATCACCAGTCATCACAAGCAAGCAGTGCCCCACAAGCACTGTGTGCATCCTCACCATACAGAGTGAACAAACATCCTGGGAGGGCTGGAGGCAAGTATCGCCCAGGAATCAACAGCTCTAGGATCTCAACAGGAAACCTAAATGTAGCCTTGGACATGTGTTTCAGAAGAGACACCCAGGAGACCAACAGGAATCATCAGTGACCAGAAATGTGTGGCCTTAAAGGAAAGGTTGGACTAACTGGTGGGAAAAGGCTGAAGAGAGACTTGATACCTTTTTTTAAAGACATGAAAAGTAGCTACCAAGCAGAGAAGATTAATTGTCCTCTCTGTCAGGATAACCAAACGATTTAAATCAGAAGGAGACTTGAGTAGACAAGATAAATGATTTTAAACAGTGAGGATAGTGAAGATCCAGAGCAGGTTACCTGGGAGTGTAAAGCCTTTGTTTGGTGCACATAAGTAAAGAAAGGTAAAGTAATTCAGGCAGAATTCAGCTTTTCTTGGGACAAGGGGTGACCTCTGAGTTCCGCAGGTAAACAAACCCTTTTGAATCACCCTCTCCTTTAGGACATCTAAAGACAGAACAGCTCTCATTGTGCTCCAAAATGTAGTCAGGATCACGTGAGGATGGGATTTGCCCTGCTACAGGAACTGAGAGGCAGACCTTTGGGAGGCACATCAAGGGACCTGGAAGAGATGGTGCTTTTGTCTGTTGGGCTGCAGGTTGGTAAGAAGAGCCTCTGGCTGGCTCCTCACCACCAGCAGTGAGCAAACAGCCTGACCTCACAGGCACACTCACTTGTTAATTGGGAAAATGAATTGCCTGAAAAAGGAACATGAGCAGAAAGAAGCCTGCTGCTCCAGAGGGCTTGCTCAGCTTGGCTAAGTGCCTTCACAGCAGCACATGAGGCTTTCAGCTGTGGAGGCTGCAGAGGGTGGGCAGCAGGCAATCTCCATGGGGGGCCACAGATACTTGTGCTATGCTTGGTCCACAAACCCTTTTTCCTCACTGGACACACACACAAAAATTTTAAATATCTAACAGCTCCTGTCAATATTAATTCTTCCCCAAGTGGCTTGCTATTCACAGCAGGATAACTGAAGCAACACTCATTACTTTAATTAGTGAAGGAGAAAAAAAAAATACAACCAAAGCTTGCAAAACAGCCACTTTTACTTTATTTGAAATGCCTACCACAAGCCCATAATTCTGCCCATAAAATTTTTAAATACTCTTCTGCATATGCTGTCTACAGAGCACAATTTCTTTTCTGTTGAGGAGAGTTGCACCACAGCAGAAAATGCCCTTCTAAAATTTCCCAGGACAGATAAATCCAGAAAGATACTTTATAACTGGTACTATGAATCCCTATCCTACACTAAAGCAAGTGATACAGATGCTGTGTCTCCAAAGAGATGAGGAACAAGAAAGCCAACAGGTTTCTTCAGCATTCCTACTGTAGTGGTAGCTTATGTCTGGACTACAATTCCAAACCATGGCTTAGCACACAGAAAATAGGCTTTCATGGGCTCTTTCTTTTCAATCAGTCACTGAACACCCCCTTGCCAGCAATGAAATTGGTCACCTGCTCAACCCCTTTCTGTGGTGAGTCCAGCTCCAAACAGGAAAGCAGGAGGCAGGCGTGGTGGGTGACACAGCAAGACCCTGAGAGAGAGAAAGGTTCTGCCACAGCAGTGAAAGACACAATCCTGCTCATCATTTTTTAATTAGGAAATAACCTGTGATTTACAAACCTTAGTGCAATGTGGTATTTGAACAGAGAGGAGTGACATTTCCAAACGGCATCACAGGAACTTTCTCTTCCCTTGCCCCACCCCCCCCAAGTCATTTAAGCAAGTCATTCAGACAAAGAGCAAAATCCTTTGTCTGGATTTTCATCCAAACTAGGAGAGTCCTGTATGTGTTCTTTTCATTCTTTTTTCCGTCTTTTTCCAGCCTCTTTTTCTTTAATAAGACACAATTTCTCCCCTGCAGTCAGCAGTGACAGATGTGACCGTACCTGTCTGAACTCCAGCATACCTAACCAGAATCTGAGTTTCCCTTGAAAGAAAGTCCACCAAGCCTGGAAGAGGACAATTATGCACCCAACAATCCAGCCATGTGAGACCTTGTCTGCTGGAGGGCTGTGGCTGGCATGGAGCCACCATCACCACTGGCAGCATGATCCTGCAGCCCGCTCCTCAGCTACATCAAGCACCACTTGCAGGTCAGATCCACCTCCAAAGTGTGAGGTCAGGATACACAGTGTATGAGTGAGAAAGCTCAGAGCAGTTGTGTGGAAGGAGCTCGCTCTCAGCACACCAAGCTTGGTGGATCTGAGAAGGAGGATGCTTTGCTGCTTCAGAACCCACAGCACTCCAGTCACACACCTCACAGACAAGCACCTGACCACCTGTATGTCCCCCAGCCACAGGGGGATACAACAAGGAGATACACCTGCTTCCCCAGATCTGGTAACACTTGTTAAGTCTTCATCAGCCACGGAAAGCCAGAAAGAAGGTCATGGCATCTTTAGAAACACATGGTCCCAAACCCAACCAGGCTTTAGGGGATCACAGCCCTATGGTGCATTCATCCCAGCTCAGCGTCTGTGCAGTACGTGCTCAGCACTGGGGCTGGGTGCTCTGAGAGCAGCCCAGAGCACACAGAACTAAAGCTATGGAATGGTAGTGTCAGGGACATAGCTGTGACCTGCTACTTCACAGAGAACTGCAAAAGGAAATTCCCCACATGCAGACAAGGCTTAAGCATAATGCAGCCTCTCCAGAGGAAACATCTGCTCTTTGGTACATATGGGCAGAAGAGTTTTAAGAAACACAGTGAGAAAGAATAATAGAAGACACCAAAATCACAGGTGAAAACCTCACTAGCAAGAAGAGCATGGTCTCAAAAATAAGAGGACTGAAATATTAATACTGCCCTTGCCTGCCAGGAGGAATACAGCAGGAAAAAGGTGGCAGACAGCACTTTAGACTCACGTGTGAGTCAAAGCATGACTTTGGATTGATAGAAGAAATGATTTACCTTCAGCAGTCAGGAGTGGATTTGTCCAGCCTAGGAATCAAGAGACATTCTAAATGCACCACACCATTGCACATAAAACCTCACGGGTCTGAGCAGCTCAAGAGCTTGGCCACCAGTTTCAGGTGGAAGGCAGTCATTCCCTTTGGCACACTCCCTCCATGTAAGGAGAGGTAAGAGTGATGTATGAACACAAACCATGCTGTCCTTGATTGCAGCCTGTGCAATGCCCCGGGCATCACGAAGCCTCAATGAATTAGCAAACCCTGGAGCATTACAGGGGGAAGTGAGCACCCAAAGGGAAAATACCAACAATCTACCTACTAACAGGAAAAGCAGTCTTTAAGAGGTAGCTGCTAATTTTGGAATTGCATTTCTAGAAACCGTACTTTCAACAGTCATCTGTTGTGTTTTAAAAAAAGACATTTCTTACTGTTAAGGCTTTATCAGACCACTCCCACATGAAATAACTGCTAAATCTTATACATTCAAAACCAGATTGTTTTTCTATCTACATCTTTCCATCATGACCAAAATATCCCACCTCAGGATTTGACCTTAACTTGAAGATTACTTGGATAATCTGAATTAAATTAAGCCTGCAAGACAATTAAAAAATACTGCCTGTGGATTGCAAGTGCTCAAATATCATTAAATGATGACACAGCAGTAAATTATGCCATCCTTGGAACTTGCCGTTCCCAGGCTCAGACTCAGAATTCAAGTCTGTATAATTTAAATCTTGCCTTTCCCTAAACTGAATAAAACATGACCTGTGTTTGTTTATATTCTCCATATTTCATTCACTGTAGCTCTCTTCCATGCAAGTCTCAAAACAAGCTCTAAAATATAGAGGATGATCATGAAATATTTGTGTTCCACTGTGACTTATCTTACACTGCTTTTAATTCACTTCACTGTTAATTTTATTATTAAAGAACTCCAGAGCAGTAATTCTTCAGTTTTGTTTGAGTTTATGCATTATTCTACCTAATTCCAGGTGCTTCTGTTCTTCTGCTCATTTCAATAACCCCAACAGATTTGGCACAGACCTATAATTCACCTTTTCACGGAATCATTGCAATTAGAGATCTTCAAGATCATCCAGTCCAACCATCAATGCAGCACCATAATATTGCTGCCTAAACCATATTCCTAAGTGCCACATGCAGATGCCTCTTGAACATTTCCAGAGATGGTCAATCCACCACCCCCCCTAAGCAACTTCTTCCAATTCCTGAGAAGTCTTTCATTTGAAAAATTTCTAATATCTAAACTGTACCTTCTCTGGTGCAACTTGAGGCCATTTCTTCTTGTCCATTCACTTGAGACATGGAAGAAGAGACCAATCCCCACCTCACTACAACCTCCTTTCAGAGCTGGAGGGAGCAGTGAGGTCCTCACTAAGCTTGCTCTTCTCCAGGTTAAACAGCCAAGAAGTTCCCTCAGCTGTTCCTCGTAAGAGAAGTTTTCTAGACTCTTCACCAACTTCATTTCCCTTCTCACAACCAGCTCCAGACCTCAATGTCCTTTTTGAAGTGAGGGGCCCAGAACTGGACACAGCACTTGATGTGTGGCCTCAACAGTGCTGAACAATCTCTTCCCTAATCCTGCTGACCTTGATTTTCTTGATACAGGCTTTTGTTTTCTCTCCCAGTGCGGTATCAGATGAGTTTTGCAAGGGAGTCATCTACTGGGGTGAGGAAGAAGCAGGATGAGCAGCCAGGAAGAGTTCATGTCACGTAAAAATGCTTCCTGTCCTATTTGAGCATGGCTTTGCAAAGTAACACCACAAGTGGTATAATGAACACAGAAGAAGGCTCCAAATAAGACAGGCACTGGGGAAGAGAACACATAAATACTGCCAACATTTCCCAGCCAGAGGTGAGGGAAGAAGTCTCTTGCACAGCATTAATGGGAGCTTTATTAGGAACATGAGTGAGTGTGGTCCAATTCCTCCAGCTGCCTCAGGGACTCAGGCTGGCACCTGATTCTGGTTGTTTAAATTAGCCCCAGGCTCCAGAGCCCCTCAGGACTGGGCTCATTCTGTCATTTCCCAGGTAAGAATGGATGAGCCTCATCAGGCTCGTAACTCACAAGGAGAACAGGCTTCCCTCACCATAAAAGATTTCTGCTTCCGAGTAGCCAAGCCACAACATATACATTGCATGTCTTAGGAAGCCAAAGAGCAGGGAAGAGCAGGGCACCTGCCCCTGAACGCCACAGCAGCACTCAGTTGCTGGAAGCAGCTGAGCAAAACCTGGCTGCCTTCAAGGATTCTGCAGCTTCAGCATCACAAGCCCCTGCTCTCCACACCCATTTGAATCACTCACTGGCCACCCTCCCCCTTAAAGTATGAATGCACATTCAGAGGCTCCCCCTGGCCCAGCAAACACCTGGCTGTGGAACAAAAGAGGGGAAAAAGCTTGACAGGCAAAGGACAGTTCCTGTGGAGCCCATCACTTTAACAGCTGGGACAACTCCAGCTGAGATTAGCCACTGGCTGCTTTATAACAGGTGGATAAAACATGGAGAGTCAGTCCCACCCCTTTTTGCTGATTGCAAACAGCTTTTTCAGCAGGCTGAACTAAACACAGGGGGCTTTCCCCTGCTCAAGAGTTGCCAAGCAGCCATAGCAGAGCACATCCAGGTGCAGATTGTTCCTTCAGTCCAGGAGGGAAGCATGTTTGTTTTGCAAGACAGGAGAGATGTGCTCGAGTGGTTTTCACTCCCACTCTAGGGATGGCTGTGCATCACCATTCTGTTTCTTCACAGATCTAATAATCTGCTTCATCTCTTCACCTTGCAAAAATCTGCCGCAAGGAGCAGC
The DNA here is from genome assembly GCF_009819885.2 of Catharus ustulatus. Taxonomy (NCBI): domain Eukaryota; kingdom Metazoa; phylum Chordata; class Aves; order Passeriformes; family Turdidae; genus Catharus; species Catharus ustulatus. The sequence goes on along the minus strand of NC_046223.1, from coordinate 103,678,618 downwards.
CTGGTAATAAATTTGCTGCATCTTACATTTTAGATCCTCAACACAGTCAGTAAACTTCTCTCCCTCCACACGTAAGCTGCCCAAAACAATGTTTCCCAAACAGGCCAGGCTTGTCCTGCAATTCTCTTTGGAAGATGCTATCCTACAGCCCCAGGCAAGCCTGAGCATCTCTGCAAACATGGAGATTGCTAAGGAATAGTCCCCAGCTGCCTCAGATCTAACTCTGAAATGAGCTGCCACAGAAAATAAGTCCAGTTTTGGAAGAGGGTGCATCTCTGAGCAGCAGATGGGATCAGACAGGCAGCCCTTGTCCTCATCATTGGTCATTTCAGCACAAGGAAAAAAATATTACAAGCTTCAGAGTTTTCCCTACAAAAATCTGTGAAATTCATTAGCAGCCAACAAACAGAGGGAATTCTCCATTTGAGGTATTTTCAGAGAATGAGACAGTACAACACTGTTAGTGCAGGAAAGCATAGGAGCCATTTTCTGGGGCTGCAGGCCACTGTTAGAGTGCAGGAATGTTCATATGAAGGTTCTACTTAAAGCCTTCACATGAAGGGTCAATAAAAATCAGAATACATAAATGCTTATACACATTAGCAAACACATGAGCTAACATATAAATTGCTTATGCCTATCCACAGTACCTACTTTCATCTCATTTGTATTACATTCTCCTTACATCCATGACACGCTTATGAGGATCCATTCAACAAGTTAATCTGTGATACAGATTAAGCATGACCTAAATTTTATTCTGCATCTCTCATGTGCTCTCTCAGGACAAAGATTTTATTCAGAGAGCTCTGGTTCCTCTAGGTGGCCTCTGTGCCCGTAGGGGCTGCTGCACAGCTCGGGTACCTGCCTGCATGGATGAAGACACAGCCTGAGCATCCACTCCATGTCAGCTCAGGACTGCCTGCACCCATCTGGGCAGAGATGCTTCAACATCCCCTTCTCCTTTCACCCATGTTTTGCAGACACAAGCATAAAACTAAACAAAAATAAAACCCCAAAGACAGATTTTAAAAGCCCCAATATGAACATCGAGCTGCTTGCATTCTTCATCTTGGCTGCCTTGATGGTACAGCAAGCAGAACATCAGGGCAAAGTGGGAGGGAGCGTGTGCAAAGAGAGAGTGCAAACAGATCACACAAAGAGGAAATAAAAACACAAACCAAAGCACATAACAGACAAGATCAGCAGCAAAAGAGGCAAATTCAGGAGACAGGCACTCATGAGCTTGACAGGTGAAGCGATGTGAGGAGCAGACACATGTCTCTGGGTTTCAGCACACTGTGATGCTCTCCTTCCCATCCAAACAGCTGCCCCATGAATTCTCTGTGCCTCTCTGTGCCTCATCACTAGTCAAGGGGGAATCAGAAATCCACATATTCCAGACCAATATAATATTCCTGAAACCAGAATGCAGCAGCTCCCAACCCAACAGGCAGCCTTTAAAACCTCTGTGATAACCTGTGAGCCCAGGGAGGGCAGCTCTGACAGATGGGCAGGGCTGGATTTGGCTGCAGGGGCTGTGTGCTCCTGCCTGCCGCTCACGGCCCAGAGCATTAGTGTAAGCTCCCCTCCTCGGGCTCACCACTTCAGCAATCACATAATCCCTGGGATTTAAGCAGCAAATAGAGTGCCTGATCAGCAAAGGTCTGAAAAAGGTTGTGTGAGGTACAAAAGAGGGAACCAGAGGAGGACTGTCTTGACCCCAGTGTGATGCAGGGTACCAGCAGCTGGACAGCACTGAGAATCCATTTACAAAACCCACAAGCTTCAAATGCATCAGGGAGATGATGTGATTCCAGCTGTGTAAAGCTGGAATTCATGGCACCAGATGTAAATGCCAAAAACAAGAGTTAATCCCCAAGATTGCCATTCATAAAAAGAAATGAGGCACCTTCCATCCCTCTGGAAGCTGTTGTCTGACACTGGCCAGATAAACTGCCCCTTCCCCTTCATCAGCTCTAAAGGGGTACTGGGTTTACCAGCCCAGACACAAATATCTTTGTCATAAGCAGGGAAACTTAAATGAAATCCCAGGATGTCTCACATATGGCACTTGCTTTTCATGCTACCACAGGCCTGCTCCATTGCCCAAGATGAATAAACTTCATTTAACAGTGATATTTAAAAATATGTATCTTCTGTACCATCCCAATGAAGTCTGAGGGCAGTGGCTTTATGTAATAATTAACAACTGTTTGGAAAATTATTCATTAAGTTTTAAGGGCAACATTATTTGTCATACTTGTCCTAATTGAGATCAACACCAAGGAAATGTGGCTGCCTTGTGGGAAATTACTCTTGCAGACAGTACAGGAAGCCTTCTGAAAAGTGAAGACATAGCAACAAGTGCCTGATTTTGAGAAAAGGTGTTTCAGATACTAGAGAGACTTGGAAGAGCTATCTTACGGACTTCCAAGAAAGACCAATCCACCCATTCAGGAATCTGTACCCACAGTATCATGCAGAGAGGCTGGACACACACTGAAACCCCAGCTAACACATACCATGGTACTCAGCACTGACTTGGTGCTTCCCCTCCTCTAATCCCATTCCAAGGCATCAGCATCATGAGCAGAGCTAACAAACCAAGTTTTAGCAACCTTCAGCTTTGTGAATGGAGCCACAACCCTGTAATACAAGACAAGGCTAATGATATTTTTTGGACACGTGGATCTGGGTAACACAAATGACTCTGTGATTCAGCTTAATTATAAACTTCCTGTTAGAAATATCAAGGTTCCTCTGATGGCACTGTCAATTGTTCTTCTGACTCATCCAGTTCTTCCTGTAACCTGGCAAAACAAAACCTTCTCTGACCCTTAAGGTATAAATAATTAAAGAAACCATTATTTTGAAAGAGTACCTGGCAATCCATAGTTGCTGGGACACCATAGTAACACACAGAGAGAATTACAACAGTCTGCTGAGGCACAGTGACTTTTATTACAATCTCCACTCCCTGAAAGACAGCCATAAAACACCCATTCATCCCTCATTTGGAAGAGGCACATTAACTCCCCACACCTTCATGCTTCCAGGAAGGTCAGATAGATCATCACTAGTCAAGGGGGAATCAGAAATCCACATATTCCAGACCAATCTTACAAGGTCAGTAGTTCAGAAAGTCTTGCTCATTTGAAACACAGGCTTGAACCTTCCTGCAAGTTAGTTTTACCTTAAAGCACAGAGTTAGAGACCCAGCAGGAAAAACTCAAGGGCACTACACCCGTTTCCATTTCAAAGCCTGACCCTTCCACATGAAAACAGGACCCTCATTCCCAGGTACAGGGGGGAAATATACTCATGGTAAACAGAAAGACAAGTCAGCCCACAGCAAAACAATTCTGAGCCTCTCTACCTCAGCAGAACCTCCAGCACAAAGCAAGAAGCAGCCTCCTCACCAGAGAGCTCTACAGGCTCCCAAAGTAAGAATGGCTTTTTTTAAAAAGCCATGTTTTTAACTTACCTCTTAGGAGGTCTTGAACATGATTTGCAAAGCCTCAGGACCAAGTGGGCTCCCACAGCACACAACAGAGCATCACCCCAGGCTCCTGGGAGGCATTAAGGCAGCAGTCAGTTAATTAGGGTAGGGTTTGCAAGAGCCTCCCAGCCTTCTCTCACAGACAATACGGAGTGGCAGCATTCACTTCATCAGGGGCAGGATCAAGTTATTTGTGGTTCACAGTAGCCCACTTCTTCCTCCTCGGGTTTTTGTCTCTCTTTGGCATAAACAACTTGAAAAGCCTGTGCAGCTAATTCTCAAGTCCTACACAGCTGTGAGACTTCCTTTCCAATCTCCCTTTGGTGAACTCTAAAATGCCACATGGGGCAATAACAACCCCCATAATAAACCCTCACTGGTATGACTTGAAGATCTATTTTTTCCATTACTCTATCTTCTATTTTATTTAAGAACTTCATTTTGGGAGGCAAAAAAGGCCTGATTTGCAAAGATGCTGTGAGTGAACAGGGAGCGGGGAACAGAGATGTACAACTCTTCTGAAAATCACATCTCACACTGTGAAACCAAACACCAAAAAATTACCAGCGAGAACTCCATTTTTAGCTATCCTGTGCCATCATATTCACCATTCTCCAGCAAACTTTCTGCCAAATATTTAGAGTGAGTCTCACAACCCCATGCTTTGTCAACAGAGCTCGGTGATTACCGAGAGCAGCTGCAGGCACAGCACCTGCAGCACTGCAGACAGCGTCGCTTCAGCCCGTTACCATGGCACTTCTAGGTGGATTCTGCCTGTTTGCATGTAGAGGAGGCAAGACAAACCTAGTATGCTTTTAATATGTGATAAGCAGGGCACAACTAATTCCTGAATAAAATGGCTTACAGGGCTCATCTAAGGGGAAAGTGAATTTTCACACCAGGCATTTGTGACAGCTCTGAAGTGTGCTTGCTGTTGGAGAGCTTTTCCTGGATGGGTGTTGGTGCAAGTCACAGTCAGAAGCAGGTGCTGCTGTGCCCAGGGGTGGTGAGGCTGCAGCAGGAAGAGCTGAGGTTGGACACCACACTGCAGCCAGCCCCATCCCCTGCCAACAGCCACATCCCAGCACCTTTGTGCTGGCAGCAGGAAGAACACAGGTTGAGTCCTCAAAGCCATCCAGGTAAACACCCCACAGGGAACCCCTGCACTTGTGCAGTTCAGGAGATGGAACATCTCAGTTTACAGCACAGCCCATTGAAAATTAATTTTAGATGAACTATCAGCACAACAATACATGGTTTTTTTGCCACAAGTCAGATGCATCCTCCCCTGGTTTAAGTATCACCTGGTGCTTTTGTTCAGCAGCAGAGGTTCAGGCCTAATAAACACACCTTTAACCCCTCAGCCTCAATTCACTATGTGATTACATCCAAATAATTATTCCTGGACTGACTGTACCCTGAGCTGAGAACCAATCTCAATTAGAGGATCTGTAGGACAGAACAAGAAACCGCTCTCTGCTCCCTTCTCTCCCCATTAAATCTACCTTTCTGCTTGGACTACCTTTATCTGCTGAAGGCTTCAAGGGGAGTCATGACCTTGATTTCTGAGGGAAGAAGTTAAGATTAAAGACATGAGGATCTCTTCCTACTGAGGGCACTTGGGACGGAACCCTAAGAAGTCCTTCTCTACAGGAACTATACTGCTTGTTTGCTATGGCTCCAGCACCCCAAAAAGAGCACAGCACAGTCCAGAAAGGTGAATTCACCCTGAGAGCACAAACAAAAGTCTGTCATTCACTAAAGTACATGACACATCTACAAGAAAGCCACTCCCATCCTCAGCTGTCGTGTTGCACGGTGAATTAACACATGTGATGCACTTCCATTTAGTCCCATGTCTGTGAGGTCACAAGAAAAGCACCCATGCTGCAGAACAGGCAGCTCCCCCCAAAATCCACAGCAGCCTGTACCCCATTGAAAAAACTAGTCTGCTATGAAATGCTGAGCAGAGCAGGATTTGCACATGCAATCTCTTGGACCATACTCGTGCTCACACAGGGAGGGAGAGCTCCCGCAGCCCAGCTCTCCCCAGGTGTGACAGACACCTGGCACTCCATAAACAGCCCGTGCTTGGCACTGTCACCTGAACTGCTGCAGCAGCTGTTGCTTTCTTTACCAAGGAGCCCCCCTGGTGACAGCCGCATGTACTGCTTGCCACAGGGAACGTGCTGCAGCACAAATTACTCCAAACTGAGAGAAATGAAAGAGAATACTTGAGGTAGCAGAGCAATGATGTGTGTGCAGGAGGCACAGGAGGGATGGCAGTCATGGGGACACCCTGGAGATCTCCATGTGTCATCCCAAGGGACACAGCTGCACCCTGCCAACCAGCCCCTGCCTGCTCCCCTCAGCACAACCTCTGGGACCAGTTTAGTGATGATTGGTTTTGGAAAGTCCTGTCCTAAAAGGCTTCCTAAACAAAACTACTCGTGGTGAACAGCTTTCCCTAAGCTACACCAAATTCCCTCCCTGGGGAACCTGCAAAGCTACACTTGAGTGTATAGGCATATTTAAATGTTTCTCAATCTGCTTTTGCATGTGTTATTTGGGGATATAAGTGGTGAAATCACATCTGCTTCTTGAATATCTACACAGCAATATTTAACATTTCATTTGAAATATTTTTGCTTTAATTAATTTAAATGCAACCCAGCCATCCAATTATTTCATATATAATCCTAGGAATTTAGAAGCTGCAAATGCAGCATGACAGTTAAACAATGGAATGGTGGCAAAATTAAAAACTTACTGTAAAATTAGCCTATTTAGCATAGTAAATAGCTTTCCAATTTGATAAGGGATAACCATTTTATGAAATGTGTATTAAAATAATCCTTTTAGGTTGCCCAACATTTGCCAGTCTTAATCCACACACTGCAATAAACCCAGATCAGAATAACTTTTCCAAAGTCTGTATATCCGTATATATTTATAGTATTATCAAGAGTAACCAGAATAGTTATATCAATAGAATGAGATGCAATTTTCACAAGCAGTAATTGAAAGAGCAAAGTTATTGCTAAGCCTCCGATAAACCTAGTGTGCTTTGCCTAAAGTTATTACCAAATCCAATATACACTTAATATGTCAATTTCTTTTATGAGTGAATCACATTTAGTCCTTCTTATAGCTGACATTGCATTTAAGTGAAATTACAGAAATTTACAGCCAGAACAGACACTAAACACTTGGCCCAGCCAATGTTTCCCTATCTTGAAATGTTCCTTTCTAATACACTCCTTACCTCAACCCTGGTCTTACCTTCACCCAACACCAGCAGAGTTCCCCTGCCAAGCCACTGCTGCTTGCTGAATGTCAACTTTTAAAGCAAGGAAGTGCAGGAGTTTTGTCATTTCTTTCTTGAGGTTCACCTTGAAAGTAAGAAGAGATAAATCATTCAATTAAATACCAAGAGATATGGAAATTCAACTGTCACTATAATCTTTGTTACTTATAGAACCAGGATTAAAGCAGGTGGCAACTCACGACTGCTGTTTGTGAACTGAATCAGAAGAATACATTTCAATGTCTCCCAGAGCAGAGATCCAGGGCTATGAAGGTGGAGATCCATTCTGAAACACTTAAACATACTTACTGCAAGCTCCTGGATCACATCAAACCAAAATTATTGCAGGAAGTGCTACAGCCACTACAAAAAACACTGCTGAAGCCAAATGCTTCATCTTGATTTTGAATCATATCAGGACTTTCCTTTTTGAGTACTGAGGAGACAAATGTTGACAAAATATTTTCATTTTAATGAGGCAACATCTTCCAGAGAGAAGCAGGGAAGCTTTGGCCAACACCAGTCAGAAAGCAGACTCACTGCACTCCCTGGCAGCAGAGCAGCCCACAAGGCTGCCAAAGGATGCTGGAAAACAGGCAGCCCAAGGTGTTTGCTGTTGCCTGCCCTGGATCTGCATGAGCTCACAAATGCCTCTGAGTTAGAACACTGGGTAACACCTTCAGGAGCACCTAGGAGCTGGATTCTGACAGCTGACTGAAAGGACAACAAAGGTAGGCAGCTCCCTACCTGAGAAGGATAGGAGAAAGACTGGCAATGTGGCTAAAGGTATCAGAAACAACCAGCAAAATATGAAATAAAATGCTGTGTAAATGCTGTGTAAATACTCATCTGCCAAAGATGCAGATATACTTAGATTGCAAGGACTAATTTGCCTAAATATTAGCCCATCTGCAAATAAACACCTGCAGACATCTTCCTCTGGGTCCAAATACCTCAGTCTTCATATAACTGGCTTCATTACCCCACCATTTGTTTGGATGGCATTAAGTCTTAGCTACCTGACAATCCATTTACTGGATCCTTGTTAAAATGAAAATAAAGCAAAAAAAAAAAAAAAAAAAAAACTTGATTCTCTGCTAGGGCAAATCCAGGGGGTGCAAGAATGACCCAAGCCGTTCCTGAGTATCTTGGCAGCACTTTGTAACAGGAGCAGCAGCACCCACACCCCCACTCCAAAAAGAACAGAAACACAGCTCAGCATTTTGGGTTTTTTTGCAAGATCAACACTGAAGATTTGGACACATAAGAACTGTGAACTCTCCCCTACTTTCAGCTAAGTCTTACAGTACTCAGACAACACAAATTACTTACCAGTGACAGGTAGCAGAAACTGGCCTGGGATGCCTTTTTTCCCAGTCTGCATCTCAGAAGCACTTGAGTTTATCCAGCACTGAGGTCTTCACCCTTGGGCCAAGAGAAAAACCTCAACATATCGTGCAAATGCTCCAAAGTGCTGTATGGACAAAGTGGTATCACCTGTGGCACAAACTAGATGCAATAAATAAGAGAAAAGCAGGAGTAATGTGCTTGAGAGAATTGCAAGAACATACATTCCACTAAGATATTTTTCTCTAGATATTTGAAGTTTAAAAAAAAAAAAAAACAGCTGATATTCCTTCTTTACCCAATCCATGGTCCCACATCTATTTCTAAGAGCAGATGGCCAAACACTACCATTTATCTGCTGATTAACGATATCAGTAAGATCTCATCACTGAGGAATGAGATATTCTCTAAAGGGATAAAGTTTTCCCCTCATTTCTCTGTAGGCGCAGGAAGCTGCAATATTAACATTATTTCAGCAATCCATTGGGCATAACTTGAAATGTAAAACCAGTGTCTGACACATATTAGACATTTTTCCCATTAGCCTAATCTTTCACCATTCTTCGTATAAGGATTGTTTTACCACAGAAACCAAGACTGTCTGTGGATCATAGGATCTCAGAAACAGTCCCAAGGGATGAAATCCTAACAAAGAACTGCAACCATCAGTAAACAGGATATGAGACTTAACTCTGTAGCTCTCAAACCTTTCCTGATGAAAGCATTTACTTCTCATAGTACATTGGGCACAAAAAGAGGGGCCAAAATTCCAAGAGGTAATCAACAGCTTAAAACAGGCTGTGAGAAATAGGTTTGGAATAAGAAAACTCCATTCACTCCCTCTTCTGCCAAGCAAAGTTTCTGATTCACTGGTGTGGAGGAAGTGGGACTATTGATGTGCCTTCAAATTCACAGGCTGACTGTGCCCTGTTGCAGGCACGAGCAGCTGAAATTGTTCTCTGACCTCTTCTGGGCAGATTCCTGTAATCACCCCAGGAAATTTGAGAAATCAGGGGATTTTCTACTTGTTACACTCTGATGCTGCAGTTACTTCCTGAGGACGAGGTTGACGTTAGGTTGCTTCTTACTCCTCCACATTGTCAAGATTTCAACGTTTGACATGTAACGTGAAATGAAAATGTGTTAATTAAGGAGTTATGAAAGCTTTCTTACTTGAACCTGTGTGTTTGGCTTTTACAAATTACAATAAAAAATGTAACAAGAAAAACTATGCTTGAGGCTACTCTTCTCCCATTTTATCCGCTGCTATTAAAAGCCATTAATTTTAACAGCGATAAAGAAACACAGGGGATAGCTTGGGATCTGTTATGGATGAATTTACCACCCACATTAGAGCAGTGCTGTTGCATCATCAAATACATCTAATTTTACTTACCCCTCAGTATTTTTTCCTCTACTAGCCTAATCACTTTACGCTTTTCTGTGGTAATTGCAGACAGACTACCAGACAGCAATTCCAAATCACACACAAATAAAAACATCTGCACTTTCACCACTTCAAAGCTCTCCTAATTCTCCAAACTCCATTTTAAAATATATTCCAAAGGACCATTTAAATTTTCATTACAATTTATTTGGGGGATTATTAGTTTATTTTTTTTTAAAGAAATAAGAGACTTATCTCCTCAATTCTTAAGCAGATCAAGCATCCCAACAACCGGTATCGCAGTCAAATTGGAAAGTAATCCATTTTCAGTAAACAAGTGTTTCATCAAGATTTGGGAATAATCTGTCCAAACTAAGCAACAGCAAAACATTTCAATCCTTGTGAGAACAGAATTAGAATAGGTGGGATCAGATGCAGAGCTTTTCTCCAGTCTGTACAGGAAAAATTGGCTTGCATTGCAGCAGGTACATATACCAAACCCAAGCATTTAGAAATCAGCAGCATGAATAAGATAAACAGCAGCCACAGCAAGCCTTGTTCTCCTGTTGAATGACTCCTAATTCCTCTCTAATCTGTCTCTAATGGTGCACAACTACAGTATCTATTACCCCATAAGAGGGATGCTTGGCTAAAAGGAACATTCTTCCTACCTCCCATTATAACTGATTACTTGGCCATCATATCCATTCCGAGCAGTCCTCCTGTATTATGTTGAAATAGTTCCAGTTCCTATTTCCCAGGATTGCAGACAGCAGATTAAATCTTTCTTCCCTAATTGTTTGCATATTGATCCTTGGCACATAGCAAGAATCAAATGGGAAGAGATGGCTCTAATACAGGTAGACCCTGCTCATAGATCAGAAGTTTTACCCTTTTTCTACATCATCTAAGTATATAAATTAACAGATTTGAATATAAATTGAATGCTGCTAAATCATACTCAGGTCCAAACTAATCTTAGTATTTTATTACTGCCGCTTTTGTGCTCTAGACAATACAGCCTTAACACTCTGACTTCTGATGCTTTTATCACTTAATTTGATCAAAGCTTTGACTGCTGAGAGAAGCCAAGAAAAAGCACAAAGCCTAATTTACTGAGAAGGAAATGCTGGTATTTAGGCAGAAACAAGCATTAAATTCCAGTGCTTCAAAATAATGTGTCTGGCTGTCCAATTTAGCACATCCCTATTCCAGTTGCTAATACATTATTCTCAGGCCACTGCAATCACTGACCTGTTAGCAGCATCAGCGCTGCCAGGCCTTCATTAGAGTTGTCAGTTAACAGCCCTCCATCTTGAATTGGACTTTGGAGATTAGGATTTTTTTAAGTATTTATTGGAATTTTCTCCCTAGGATAGCCTTGTGCATCCTGCTAGCTTCAGACTCGGGAAGAGCAGGCACACAGCAGCTCCTTCAGTGCAATCAAGAGCAAAGGAGCAAAAACCAGCCAGCCAGTTAATTTTATACCAAGGCAGCATCTCAGAGAAGCACCACAATTACCGTGCTTTAAGAGAGGGAGCACTTGAGCAGCAAGAAGCAAATGCCACTGTTCTTTCCTGTGAAGGAAAAGGTTTTGAGTTCAAAAAGCTTATTCACTTTAACTATTGCTGGAGGAAAGAAAGGCTTGCAGAACATTCCTAGCTGGATATTAGACTAAATAATGGATAAACTCCTTTTGTACAGCAAGGCAGTAGCCATTTTCAGTCTATCCCACTGTCATTTCATCTCACTGCAGATCATTTCCAGGAACTCTGAGACCAGAGGCATTCCCTCACAGACCACACACCTTACATCAGTTCTATAAAAAATACTAATTTTTACTGCTCTGTTTGGTGTGGAATGATCATGGTGTAGTGTAAACATTTTTTTTCCACTACTTTTATGTATCAAAACTAAGACTTAACTGGTATGATGCAAAGCTCAGAATACTGCACCAGCCTGAATTAGTTGAATTCACTCTGAAACATCATCTGTTTACTGCAGTCAGTCTGAAAGTCAGAGCTCAGCACAACAATTTCATCTATCAACCACGTGACTAAGAAGCTATTTCCTGAAGACCTTGCATTTCCTCAGAATAACTATAATTCAAAAGGAAATCAGCATACAACTCTGCCCATTGGAGCACTGAAGCCAGTACAACACTGGGTCCAACCAGCTCTTTATTACATGAAATACTCTTCCCAGGTTTTAAAAAAAAAAAGCAATCAAGTCCACAAGCCAGCTGCATCTTATTTTTCAGTACCCAGAATATCCAATTTAGTTCTTTACCTTTCATACCAAGTTTCTTCCTGTTCTTTGATATATTTTAATATGAATAGTTTAATTCACAGCACCATTTTTAAATTACATACCCAGAAAGAGGCACAAGTCAAAAAAAGATTAGGCTGCAAAAGATTTTGATATGCATTTTACTGTTGTTGAATATTACAATACAGTTGTTTATTTTAAACGTTAAAGTGCCAGGTTTATGTACAAACTATTAAAATAGTAAAAATGGTAAACTTAAAATCTGCTTAAAAAGCAGTGAGGTTATCATGTAGTTGCCACCAGTTTTCTACAGACTATTCAACAAAAATTTACAACTGAAATTTAACTGTTCCCTCTGTTTATGGCGAGAACAGCAGAAGCCAGGGGTCAGTGCCCACCACCTCCCACCTTGCAGAAAGAAGTACCTGTATCTTTCATGGAGTGGAATAACATGCTGTAAGATACACCTGAGCATCCTATGTATTAACACCATTGGTAAAATCTAATAATTAAAAGGGGGTTTTCTGCTGGAGCTACACCAGCCTTCTAAAGTATACTGACACCACCACACTTCACAAGAGTGGGATTTCAGTACAGGTATCAAGTCACACCGTGACTCAGCACACTGAGTGTTTCCCTGTAAACAGGGCGGGATGCACATTAATGCACACAGTCCCAGGTCACTCAAAATTCCGCATCCAGGGTGAAAGAGTTGTCCGTGGGCTTCGACATGACTCCCATCCTCTGATATTCACCTACTCGCTTCTCAAAGAAATTTGTCTTGCCTTCTAGAGAGATGTTTTCCATGAAGTCAAAAGGATTCTCTGCTTTGTATATCTGAAATACACAGGCAATTCTACAGTCACTGCAGGTGCTCACATTTTGCGCATGATAGAGTATTAGAGATCAGTTGGAAGGAGCCTAACAGCAGCATCAGCAGGCTTACTATGTAGTGAACAGAAATCTCTGCCCCAAGCCTTCCCTACTCTATTTGTTCCTGCCTTCCATTAGCTGCAGCAAACTGAAGCACAGCTACTAATACAGCTTTTTCCATAGCATCCTTTTCCTCTTTCTTCTGTGGGTCTCCGAACAGAATGTAGCAGCAGAACTGCTAAATCATTTTACAAGTTAAAACAATATTGCTGCAGCCAATTTAGGATTTGGATTTCTGAAGGAAATTATAATGTTATCTTTTCCCCATGATGTATTCAGTATTATTAGAGCCTTACCTTGTTAAATCCCAGTTCCAACATAAGCCGGTCTGCCACAAACTCAATATACTGTTTCATTAAAGTGCAGTTCATGCCAATCAGCTTTACAGGCAGTGCCTCTGTCAAGAATTCCTGCAGATTAACAAACATTTTATGTAGAGAAACTGGTATTCACTATCTATCATCTAGGTTAGTTTCATGCCCAACAGCTCCCCAGCTTTGATTGCAATGAAGTTCCTAAACAAGAGGCAGATATTTACCTGTTCTATGAGAACAGCATTCATGATGATTTCCTTTACTCTCTCCTCTGATGGTTTGTGTATCAAGTGCTTGAACATGAGGCAAGCAAAATCACAGTGCAAACCCTGGAAAAATTTCAGAAAATTATTTCAATAACTCTGTGGTCTTTTAAATCAGTGTTAGTGGCATCATCTTTGCCACCAACTTTCTGCTCACCAGAAGGCATCACGAGCAAGTTCTGCCAGTGCAAGGCACAGCAGCTGCAAGCATTGGTGAGAACCCTCCAACTACTTTGGAGGAAGTGAAATGCTAAATTCATTCATACACTTCTACAAGATCCACAGTGACACATGTTTACACACTTTAGTGAGCCTCACAGTCTGCCTGTTTCTAAATATACTCCTTAAAATATAGGTTCCAATTGAGCATCATTACTTTGAGCTACTGTGGCACATTACCATCTTAACTGCTAGAATTTGAGTCATACCTCATCTCTACTGATGAGTTCATTAGAAAAAGTGAGTCCAGGCATTAATCCTCTTTTCTTCAGCCAAAAAATTGATGCAAAAGAGCCAGAAAAGAAGATTCCTTCCACAGCTGCAAAAGCTACTACACGTTCTCCTGTTAAGAGAAGATGGATATTACTATCACACAGAAAACTTATCAGGATTGATACACAAGAGTTGCAAACTACATCCTGTAAAGCAAAAAAAGTTGTTTCTGCCCAAGTGTACTACAGACTGTGCTTGAAAATTATTACAGATTTCTGATCATTAAACAAAACACACATGGTAGGAAGTATGAACTAATCAGAGTAGCTGCTAAGCAGCTGAAGCCAAGGCTCCTTCCCCCTGGGTCAACCCTCAATATTACCCTTTTTCAGATGGCTCACTGAAAAGAGCAGTCATTTTGGCAGCTGACTTAAGTCAGTGTCTGCTCATCTATGGCCATGAAAAATGTTTCAATACTAGTGAAATAATGATCTGTACCATCTCACCTTTGAAGCAAGACACATGGAACCACCAAAGCAGAGGAGCTACAGTGTCCAACCAGACATGTCTACTGGCTACAGATGGCCATGACATGTCCTGACATGTGGCAGCAATTTACAGTTTGATCATAGTCAGGCATGTGATGATTGGCACATGACCTTATTATTCATGATGTCAGCAACTTGAAAAAGATTTCCTGTCAGTAGCTTATTTGAAGATGAAAATTATTTTCTTCAGATTTGGAATTGCACCAGTTTCTTATACTGGAGAGCATGCACCATGCACCCTCCCTTGGCAGCAATAATCCCTGTTAACTGTGAAGTCTGGAGAAATGGTGGATCCTCTATCTTTAGGAGAGCAATTTCACTTTGTTTCCAATAGATCTACTCACCATATGTTGCTTTCTTGTCCCCAATCCAGCACATGGCCCAATCTGCCTTCTTTTTAACACATGGTAACGTTTCAATAGCGTTGAAGAGAAATTCCCTGAGGAAGATAAACTCTTTAGGATAAGACATCAGCATAACCAGCAGAATAAAGATTCACTGCCATAAACACCCTTGATCACTTCACATGCTCTGCACCCTCATCCTGGTAATTGTCCTTTCCCCTCTTCCCTAGCACCAATCTAGCTCCATTTGTTCCAACCAACTACTTTTTCCTTCACATACCCATCACAACACCTGCTCACATGAATTCCCATTACAATATCAAGGGGAGAACTGTTTCACCAAGTGTACTTGAACAAGGCTGTCAAAACTAGAGATTAACCAGGATCCACTTCACTGTATGAAGGCATCACACCTCTCAAGTGATTAGCTCTTGCTAGAATTGAGCATCTCAGAGCAGAAATGACACAGCAAGCTTTTTAAGTAGCAGTAAAACTGACTTAATGTACTCCCCTTATTTGACTTCTCCACCTTTTACATTGTATAATTCCTTTATGTCAGTACTGAGTGATTTCAGTTTCACTCTTAATGTAAGCAAGGTCTTAGACCTCAGAGGAAAAAATATATTGTGAAGTAAAACTACTCTTAAACAGCAGTGGCTTTTTATATAAATCTATGTTACATGCCAAAATTAGCCTGATAGAGAACTGACATGCATTAGCTAAATTCTGAATATTTACTGATTTTTTAACTTTTCATCATTAAGCAATACAAACCTCTCCTTGGAATCCTTGATGTAGGTGTCAATAAGAAGACTGTACATCTCTGAATGTATGTTTTCCATGGCAATCTGGAAGCCATAGAAACAACGAGCTTCTGTGATTTGTACTTCTTGACTGAACCGCTCCACCTAGAGGAAATAAAGAAGCATTTGCAAAAGTGTTTGTGATTCGGAGGTTAGAGGCATAAACGCTGTATTGGTCAGCCCACAAAATCTTCGGATTAATTCCAGAGATGTGGATTACTAACAGCAAGCAATACACAAACCCACAACCCCTCAGAATTTCAAGTCAGAAAGCATTCTTGGGCACCATGGGAAAACGTCTCAGTTTTACTTATGCTCCGTTAGTAAGAGCACAGACGGTAGAAGCAGAACAGGGGCTGTGAAACAGCCAAGTATTACTGTAGGGCAGCACTCAGGGCCCAATGGAGAGCGGGCAAAGTTGGAGATTAGAAAACCCAACTCCAATTCATTAACACAGAACTGCCCTCCCTATGAGTTCTAATGCTGTAACGCTCCATGATCCAGCAAACCAGCTGGATCAGCCGCAGCAAGCCCACCGAACATGTGAGTTACCTGTTTATCTACCCAAAGTGGTATTTCTGTGGTGACTTTCCACACACTCACCAAATTCTCGTTGACAATGCCATCACTGGCAGCAAAGAAGGCGAGGACATGAGAAATGAAGTACTTCTCCTCAGGCTTCAGGGACTCCCAGTGCTGGAGGTCTTTGGAAAGGTCCACCTAAAACAATTGCACAATAAATTAAATAAGAAAGGGGTGCTGCGGTGGGAGGCACCGGGGCCGGCTCGGGCCCCGCCCCAGGAGGGACCGTGGCCGCCCCCTCTCACCTCCTCCGCCGTCCAGAAGGAGGCCTCGGCCTTCTTGTACATCTGCCAGATGTCGTGGTACTGGATGGGGAAGATGACGAACCGGCGGGGGTTCTCCCGCAGCAGCGGCTCCTCCTCCTCCTCCACGCCCCGCGGCACCTGGAATGGCGGGAGAAGGGCTCGGGCCGGGATCCGGGGAGACTGAGGGGCGGCAGCTCGGGGGAGACCCCGAGAGGGAGAGGGGCTGGGCAGGGAGGACAGAACCCCGAGGGAGAAGGGCCCGGGAGAGTGGAGAGATCCCCCTGAGGGAGAAGGGCCCAGCATGGTGGAGAGACTTTCCCCCTGAGGGAGAGGGCCCGGGAGAGTGGAGATACGCCCCCGTGAGGGAGAGGGGCCCGACATGGCGGAGAGACTTTCCCCCTGAGGGAGAGGGGCCCGGTATGGCAGAGAGACTCCCCCCCGAGGGAGAAGGGCCCGGGAGAGTGGAGAGATCCCCCCTGAGAGAGGGGAGCCCGGTATGGCGGAGAGACCCCGCCTGAGGGAGAGGTGCCCGGGAGAGTGGAGGGATCCCCCCTGAGGGAGAGGGGCCGGGGCGGGCTGTGGTGCTGCAGTGACCGGCGGGGACGAGCGGGCTCGGTCGGGGCTGAAACGAGAGAGTACCGATAGGAAGAGAAGAGCGGAGCGGGGATTGCAGGACCCTCTGGGAAATAGGACAAGGACAGGCGCGGTTCCCGGCGTTCTACACTCACCCGATTGCCGTCGCCCTCCTGGAAGATCTTGCGGGCCGTCTTGCTGGCCAGGACACGGGCGCTGCTGAGCGCGGGGGGCTGCGGGGAGAGAGGGGCAGGGTGAGCGCGATGCGGCGCTGCCGGGCAGAGGGTGGGGGGCGGGCGGGCGCTCACCGTGTTCTCCTTGTCGCTCAGCGCCAGGCCTCTTATGGGTGACAGACTCTTCATAGGAGACTGGCTCTTCTTGGGCGACAGCCGGGACTGGTCGGCGAGGGCGGCGAGCGGGACGCGGGAGGACAGCATGGCTGGAACTGCAGCAGCGGCGGGAGAAGCAGCAGCACGGGATGAGCGGCAGTGAATGGAAGTTCCCGCGCTGGCGCTTTATATCCGCTTCGAAGTTGGCGCCAGAACGGGCGGCTGGCCACTCACAGCCCTCGCCACGCCCACCGCCGCCCGCCCCCGCGCTCCCATTGGCTGGCACGGCGGGCGGGGCCCCGCCCCCCATTGTGGCGGCGGCGGCGGGAGGAAGAGCCCCGCCCTTGGCTTTGGCGCCAGCGGCGCGCGGAGAAGGCGGGAGAGCACGGCCGGTCCCGCCCCGCTCCCGCAGAGAGCCCCGAGTGCGGGGCCTGCAGCTCGGCCCTGTTTGGGAAAGGGTCGGCTGCGAGGGAAAAGCTCAAAACTCGTTTCTAGAAATGCCACTTTGCCTTGCTTCCCCTTGTCTGTTCTGGTCCCTCCTACTTACTCATTCATTTTCACTTTCAACGCTGATCCCTGAATTTGGATAGAGATTCCAGGTGCCTGCATTTGGAGGCAGAAATTGGCTTCCTGGAGAAATTGACTCTGTGTGCCACCCGATTTCACGTGTTGTAAACAAATACCACAAGGTAAAGGAAAACACATGTATGAAGAGGATGAGAATATTCATAATTTTTAAAAGTCAGCTTTTATTTTTTGTTAATTAAATTACAACATCGTTTTCCCCATCCAATTCCACAAGGGATCTGCTTCTGTCAGCTACAAATGTTTTCCATGAAGTAGTTTAATGAAACCAGGAGCTCCACGAGATTTGGAAGCTCTTCAGTCTCATGGGATGCAGAATAGCCTGCACTGGTCCCTGTCACCTGAGCATGTTCATAGGGATGGTGAGTTACATGGCCCAGCACTGCTGCTGTGCTTGGCTGGAGAAGAGGCAGGCAGAGCAGGAGAGCAGCAGAACTATATAACGGTACTATGTTAAATTTACTGCTATGGATTTGGAAGCAAAACAAAAGTACTCCCCTCCAGCACCTCCTCTGACACTGAAACTTCAAGTTGATTATTCATTTTAGCAGGTCAGTGTCAAATTCACAATTTTGGCTCTGAGGTCTCCTCAGCTGGGATGTTATCAGAAACAGCCAGCAGAGACATTAGGCTTGTGTTTTTTCTTGGTCCTATTTAGGACAGCAGACTGCAGACACCCACCCAGATCTTCTGTGTGACTTTCTGACCTAAATATGCATGCCAATATACAAACCTAAATATACATCTCCATCCCAGGAAAGTGAGCACCTCAAAACCCCATCCTAGCAGGCAACCTGGACAAGCACAAACATGCTCCTGCTCCGTCCCAGGAAGCTGGTCCTAGAGGCAGGAGTACTGGGCATCTCTCAAAAGGCTTTACAGGTGTCCCTGTAACACCCATTTATCTCCTGGCACCTCCACTGCTGCTGGCAGAGTTGGCAGAGAGCTAAAGCAGCACCCTCCCCATCCCACCCAAACTCACTTACCCTCCCACCCTAAAGCCACCACAAGCCCCGTGGACCAAAGGCTATCACAAAGCAACAGCTGTGCTATCTCAGCAGTCCAGCTACCGTTCTCAGAAGCCCATGGCAGGGCATCAAAGCCTTGTCCTGAGGGATATGGCTCTACAAGGAGAAAAAAATGCCAGGGAGCACAGAGAGGGTCTGTGAGGAAGCATGTTACAAATCTGTGCTGCTGGAGCTGCCACAAAACGGTATTTACAAATGAGTGCCCATGCTGAATTTTTCTATTACAGCAGTTTAACCCAGCTGCATTTGTTCCTCCCTTCATGTACATCCTTCTCCATGATGCAACTGCATTTTGTGATCAGCATTTTCATGGCAGCTTCTTCGGCAGAGCTGGGTTGAAGGCAGTAGGCTGCTGCCCTTCTCTGAAATGCTTAGCATCAGAGATGACAGGGATAGTGACCAGGGATGTCAGCTAGCTCCTGTCATATCTTTGGGTGTGTGAAAGAAGCTCTGCCGTTATGGCTTCTGGCCATTAGTTCTAAGTACTGTGTACTTAAAAAAAAATAAAACCAGCCCCCGACTTGTATTAGTTTCTCGCCTTGTTTGTTTGCAGGAATTGAGATGCTCAGAAAGGTGGAAGTAGGAGCAGCCTGGGGTGTCTGGGTGAGGCAGGTGTGGGGTGTTGTGTAACCACCCTGTTTGCAGCACCCAGCTCCACCCAGGCCCTGACACTCTGATCAGCTGCACGTGGAGCTCAGCACAGCCTCTGTGCCAGCCCCTGCTGCTGTGGTGCCCTCAGTGCCAGCATGGCAAAGCCCCGTCCCACCAGGCACAGCCTTCAGCCCCCAGGCCCCGTGCTCCCCACAGTCTGCTTCCTCAGCACGGCTGTTGCCCTGGCTCTCAGCTCACCAACCCTGGTGGCTGCCAGTAAGGCTCAGGGCAGGGCTCTCCTTGGTTAGGGTTAAGGGTTAGGGCTCCCACCACTGCAGCAACTGGTCTGATGAAAGTCAGTGAGGAGAACTGACACATCACTAGCTGATGGTTGTCTCCTGATTTGTTTGCCTGGTCTCATCCAGCCACCTTCATCCATGCCAAATCCTGAAATCCTCACCTGGCAAGGTGAGCTCAGTCTGGTAGGGTTTTTATTTCTGTAGAGCACCAGCCTGAGGGCCCCTGCTTTGGTCTGAGTTCCACATGCAACACAAATCTAAGTACTCCAAATATAAGCTGGAACAGGGTAGGTGAGCAGGAGGGGCCACCAGCCAACATCTCTGAGATGGTAAGCAGTGGTCTCAATGGTGTCCACTTTCTCCAGCAGGTTTGGAGGTAAGCCTCAGCATTTCTTCACCCAGCTGTGCTGAGGAGAGTGCTCCATATCCCTCCAGAACCGATTTGAACCTTAAGGACTCACACCAAAACGTCAAAAATTTGAATTAAAAACTTCCCCCAGTAGCTGTCTACCTGTTTAGAGGTGGTCACCCTCCATTTACTCCAGGATTTATAACTGCAAAAACTGAACTGCAGGGCCAAGGCACTTCAACAGGCTGAGAAATCTAGAGCAGATCAAAACAAGTCTTCATTAGCATGATTCTGGCTGAGTATCACATTTGCCAATGCAGCCCATTCATTTGCAGCACCATCACTGACCATCTGACAGCCAGCCTCTATGGACATTATGAGCTGTTGGAAAGCAAAGCCCTGACAGGGTTAACATCCCCAATGCCTTGAATTTTTCAAAACCGTAGCTCTTGCCTATTCAAGGTCCTTACTCAACATTTACAACTCTCAGGACAAAGTCTGCAGGTAGTATATGGCCACATATGGCGTTTTAATGGTGTAATTGGACATGTTTCTGTGCTGTTCATGAAACTTGGCACAGTGCTGCAGATACAGTCCCACAAGTGCCAGGTAGATGATGCAGCACTGGAAGACTTTCAAGAGCTGGAGAAATGGAGCTTTCCAAGCAGCTGCACTTGCTGGCCATCAGCAGTCAGTAAAAGGCAAGAGCAGCCCTGATTCTGCAGCCTTCCTTAGCTCCTGTGAGCACACTGTGGAGCTGGAGTAGCAAGGTCCACTTTGCACTCATACCTGTGCTCAGGAAGGTTGTCACTGTTCCTGGCTGGTAGCACCACCTCCTTGTTTCCTGCAATAGCAGAAGGCAATGGCTCCAGCCTGCTGGCCCACCACTGGCTTTCCTCAAGCAGTCAGTGTTTTGGTCTTCATTTTGGTCTCAGCTCCTGCACTCTGCTCATGGAGCCTCTAGCAGCCTGACAGTTACCACAGAGCAGTTAACTTTCCTGAGGGAAAAGTCCTCAGCATTTACTCATCCAAAACTGCCTGTTGGAGGGTGCAGCCCCAGGTCCTTAACATCTGGGCATGCCTGTTGAGCATGGCTGTTGCACAGCAGCACTTCTGGGACATCTCATTGCTGCTGTACACACACAGTGGTCTAAGGCAGCCAGGAGCCCCCCTTTACTTCCAAATGGTTCCAAAGAAAACCAGCCTCAGACCATGAAAGTCAATTAATTGAAGACAAAAAGGTGGAACTTCAAATAATTTTTCTTAACTGGGTCAGCAGTGGGCAGTTGGGTTACCACTCAAATCTTATCTGCAGAGAACCCAATATGTCTTCCACATCCCTGCTCTATATTCTTCCAATGACCTTTTCTTCTCCACCAGAGACCTTTTTTTCACCCTGGAAAATGCAGATTATCTTCAACAAAGTGGATACCTCCTACTACCAGACTTCTTGGTGTACATTGGTATTCCTAGTCTGAGAAACCACCTAGTCAAGACTGTCGTGAAAAGATTGAGAAAGGATTCTGCCTCCCACCTTCGGGACAGTACAACATTTTAGCCCTTTTCTGCTCCAGATGGCTGTGACATTTGCACTCATCCAGCAGGGCAGAGAAAACAGGGAGACTTATCATTGAACATTTTTCTGGTGACATCTGCCAGACACTTCCCTGCAGAGCATGAAATAGTTCAGTATTTGTCAGGATTTAATTACAGTTTTGCCAAAGAAAGGACTGGGAAAAGCCAGCTCCTCTGTCCTGTTGTTCTGCCATGGCAATTGCATTGTGGCAATTTCAGAGTGACCCCGTGGTGATAGGAGAAGGTGCAAGGGACTGTTTACCTGGTCAGTCCCTGGGCACAAACAGGCAGCAGCATAAAAGATCACAAATACATCCAAGTAAGAGAAAGATGAGCTAGGAATACACCTGTATGTGAAGGCAGTAATTGTCCCAGGAATTGTAGCCAGGGAAAAAAGATAAAATGGAAATTAGAAAACTAGAGAGAGGTAGGTGCCCGCAGCACTTAGGGGACCATGAAAACACAGAAAAGTGGGTTTATGTTGCACTTGCATTCAAAGGGATAACCAGAGGTAGATAAATTGATGCAGGCCTGATATTAAATGAGACAGAGTCCTGCATGGAAATGTAATGGGGTGTAAGGGGTGACAAAAGAAGACTCTCATCCATTATCCTTTTGGCAGTACAGTCAGGTTGATAAAAGAAAATTCCCTTGCATTATAAGGGTGCATTTGATTCACTGCTTTGTGACACTGAGAGGATTAAAACTGGCTAACTGATAGATTTTAAAAAGTCACTGTTGGGGCATATCATTACCAGCTCAATGTCCTGAGGTGTCTGCAAAGTTTTATGTGCTAGATGTGGTGGGTAGTGCATGTGTGTAAAATTAACCTGTCCTTGGTATTAATGAGGCTAAAAGCAGGATCATGCACTAGGGAACAAAATTAAAGGTCACATTTATGAACTGCTGGACTGGCCCTGCAAAGAGGGGCTCCTGGGTGATGATTCATAGCAGCTCCATCAGCAGCTTCCCAGGCTAATCCATGGTCAAGGGAGCAAACCAGATCCTCTGCTCCATGGGCAGAGAGATTTCAGCTGGAGGCATGACTGCTTCCCTTCTGCTTTGTGTGGGACAGGATCCATGGGGCAGCACCAGCAGGGCTCAGCTCGAGGTCCAGCCACCCAAAGGCAGGTGTTGTGCAGGGTACAGGGTACCTGAGGCATTCTAAAGCATCCTGCCTGACCTCACTGTGCCATTCCTTCCAGACACACATCCAGGCCCTCCAGAGCCTCTCAAATGACACAAATATCCATATTTAGGCAAGCAAGTCAAGCCATCCAATATGGTTTGTCTGGATGTCTAAATGCATTGTCATTGTCTCAAACCCTGTGCCCAGTCCCAACAGCAAAGGGTGAAAAGGGTGTTGGCAATGTGGGAGCTGTTCAGAAGACAGCTCCAGGGCCCACCAGAGGATTACAAACCTGCCTGGAGCAAGATGCTGGAGGAGGCTGTCCTGTTCACTGCTGTGGAAGTGAGCTGGGGAGCAGCCAGGTAACCACCCCAGCCAGGGGGAAAAAAGGCATAAGATCTTAGAGCTTTGAACAGACACCAGAACACAGAGTTCAGAGAGAAGGTATTTCCCACCTTATGCATTGAACAACTTTCCTGAGCACATGGCAGATTCTTCAAGTCCCAGTCATGATTTCAGGATTTCACATGACAGTTTTATTCAGGCCCATTATGTTCTGCTCAGCAGTTACCATCAAGTTTTGCTGAGCATAAAAGGATTAGGATATATTATTTTATTAATCCTTTTGTCTGGCATCCATCAAGATGCTCTTTCATTGCACAGCAAGCTCCAGGGCATGCCAGGAGCTTCTCCCCAGCTATGCCTGTTGGTGCACTGAGCTGAAGAAAAGGGAAAAAGAATCTTTAAGATAAAGTTTTAACACTGAATACATCAATAAATAAATAAATCACTGATATTTTGTTGCAGGAAAACATTCTGGTCTCATGTAACTCCAGCAGAAAAAAACCCCACTATAAAACAGGAGACAACAGATCTCTTACCAACAGAGACTCACCATACCTGCTCCACCACATATTGCCACATCTCTCTCTTGGGGCTTCAGTGACCTCTAACAATTTCATTGAAGCTGAGACACAAATAATTCCCTGAAAGGATATAGCATTTTCCATATTCCCTTCCTTTCAAAACTCCCTTCTCCCTTCCCACACCAGCCCTGAGGAAAAAGAGGAACTATGCAGCTGAAGTACTACTGGTGTTTCCTTCCTAGCAGGAATTGGGAAAGCTTCCATTTTGTAACCATCCTAGATCAATCACAGATGGAGACAGCAAGGCATTATATGATCATTCTTTGCCTATACTGCATTCCCGAACTGCATATCCATATACAATTTTCTACAACTGTTGCCTTCCCTGTGACTGTCTCCAACTCCACACAATGAAAACACAGGCACATAATAACCTGGGCATGAAGTGTTTCCTAAGGTCTCTGTCCAGAAAAGGGATGAAACTGCTACACAGCTGCTGTCCTATCATCTCCTCTCTGCAGAGCTCATGGATGCTTGGCTGCAATGTTAATGAGCACAGGCACAGAGCTCGGAACAGCAAGGCTGCGCAGGAGAGAGGAGGGAGGGTGCAGAGCATCTGTGCTGTTTGGACTTTGTAAGCCAGTCCAACAAAGCCCTGATCCTTTTTGGCATTCTCTGGGCACTGCCTGAAGGGGAATGAGACTTCACACAGAATAGCAGACCAGACACACACCAAGTGGAGAGCAGGAGAGTCCAGAGCTCCTTTCCTTTTTCCTTCTGGTCTTCCTGAAATTCATGCGCTCTGGTGCCTTTTTTTTCCTAGAATTAACATTAAAATGGCCCAAGGTCCTGCCAGCTACTGCCCTACCCTAAGCAGAGCACGATCTCCTATCTTGTGCAGGCAGTTTTCAAAACACTTTGCAAAGGAAATACCAGAGGTGGAGATAAGCACTGTGTTAAATTCATCCTCTCACTACATTCAGGTTTCCATTCTCCTATCACCTCCTCCTCTTTCCCCAGCTGATGGGCCATTAATCTTAAAACCCAAAGCTGTGCCACTGGAAGAAAGCAGCGTGCTAACCAAACAGAGCAGACTTCAGCCACACCGCCTGGAAACAGGCACTAGAGGGCTGCTTCCATCACACTGCTTCTACAAAACAAACACCTCTCAATACCCTGTAAATAATCTATAGCAATAACCTTAGAATTCAGAGAAAGTTGTGCCATGGGAAGAAAGCAGAAGGAATTAAGGTCATCACTGTTTTCCTAGGTGCCTGTCACTACCAGGACTTAGTTAACCACCAAAAAATTATTATTCACACAGACATTTAAATGCCAAGAGGAATGATCATCAGATGAGAGCCAAGAGCAGGCCCTTGTCTCCCACAGCAGTGCTAATGGTTAGGGAAAATACACTTTAACTCCTGGCCGAGTATTTCCTGCTCCCACCGTTGCCAGAAGGAAAATGTGCCTTTTCCCAATGCTTTTTCCTAATGAGCTCACACTGCTTTCATACAGAAGCACTAATAAAAGGGGAAGATATCTGGGATTGTGAGGAACATAGAGCCACAACTGATTCATTTCTCAAACCAATTGAGTGGAGCCACAAATCATGCAAAGTTTTTTTTAAATAGAGAAGAAAGATGTACTGAGCTTGCCTGAGAAGCACAGGAGGAGTAACCATGGCTCAGGATTTTATTACCTGTCAGTGGGGCTAAGCTGGCTCTGCTACCATTGATTGTGAAGAGAGGTGAGCAGCTATCATCTGCTCTGATGAGGCTGAACAGAAATAGAGCAAAACCAGACATATTTAGTAAAAGGGCATTTATACAAGTACCTGATGATGTAAAGAGTAACCACCACCCTGCTGACAAACCAAAAACAAGCATTTGGCTGCCTGCCTTGAGCATGGTCCAGGACTCAAGGGACACAGCACAGGCATCACCACCTCCCTCCACAACTCTTACTCAGCCTCCAGAGTCAGCTGGGGCTTTTGATTCTAATTTCAGGGTGTGAGCCTAGACTTTAGTGGGTGAAGTGCAGTCCCCCTGCAACCTACAGCTTGGCAAGTGGAGGTGAGAGGTGGGAACAAAGCATTGCTAACTTAGAGAGTGGGGAGGTGAGATGTGATAAAACGCTGCAATGTACCACCCCTTTAGCAATTAACTCCTCTGAGCCAGCTAAATTCAGGCAGGGCAGGGCTAAAAGCAGCCCTGCCTGTTGCTGCTGAGGCAGGGGCAGGCGCATTCCCGCTGCACCAGGCGCACAGGGATGCTCTGCTTGCACACAGCCTGTGCCAACACACCACCACCCACGCCGGGAGCAGCAGGCAGGCTGCAAACCCCTGAGCTCCTTCTGAAGTGCCAGGCTATGGCATGTCCTGTGGGCTGGGAATTCTGCACCCAGCACAAGCAGCAGCCCTCAGGGGCTCTGGCACAGCTCTCTCTCCAGTTGGCAAGGCTGAGGAGCATCCTTGCAAACTGAGTCTCATCCTTGATCTCCTGCCACTCCCCAGGCTGCAGCCAGGTGGTACAAGTAGCACAGAAGGGAACAGCCTTCAAAACTGCATCAAGCACCCCACAAAAGCAGTCAGCAGTGGTGTTAACTCCCAGGGGACCAGTACCTGGCAGAGAGGATGGAGTCGTGCAAGAGGAAATGCTGCTGAACTGGTCAGCCCTCTCCATCCCCTCTTTTGAGCTCCGGGATGTAATCCAGGCTGTGTGTCAGGGACAGGGCAAGGAACACGCTGGGTACCATCAGTGGCATGTCCAGGTGGTAAACAGTGGGTTTCCCAGACATGCCCCACTGTGACTGCCAGGTTTCCATCCTCCCTCAGTGCCTGACATCGACTGAAGCAATATGACATTTCCATGTACATCTGTGCTTTGAACTGGGGAGTGTCAGAGATGAAAGCACTGCTGGCTGCACCCTGGGGTCTACTCATAACTCCAAAAGGTGACACATTAGATGCTCGTGTTTGAGAGGTGCTCATAAAAATCACCATCTACTGAGGTAACAGAAAACAGTGACTTCTGTCACCAAATTGTACAAACATTTCCCTGATCTGTGTTATCTCCTTTTCACAGGCTCCCTTCAGTGCCATTTTATGAGCATATTTTCAGACAGCTTCTCACTATTAGCTCGAGCTAGTTCAATTTCTTATAACATTGTACAACCAGTCAGGGTTGTTTTACATTTCGTTTGGTTTAGCAAAAGAAAAAACATGATGAAGTTGGGGGGTTTTGTTGGGTATCCTGGACCTAAAGCCACAGGCAGTGAGCTAGAAAAAACCCCCATGCTTCTAATCCAGAAAAGCCTCCTGGTCTCTATTAAGCATTAAATGGCTGATTTATTCACCAGGAGGATAGTAGAGGGCTTTTCACTCACAGTCCTTTCAAGATGATTATTATTCTACTTAAAATGCCTTCCAATGTCTGCTTTTGAGTCTAATCCATGTTAAACAAGAGCTGGGAGAAAGCTTTCTCTGCTGAGCTAACAGAAGCTTTGTTTCAAACTCAAATAACCTCTTTATGGGAAGCTCTTCTCGAAACAGTATAAAACAAACAGTGGTGGAAAAAAAAAGAAAGAGAAAAAAAACCTGTATCTTCCTTCTTCTCAAATCAGACCTCTGCTATTAGAGTTACCCTTTGTGTTGTGAAGACTCCTTCTTTGTGATCCCCCTTAGCTCAGACCATGAGCAAATCCCAATCCTACATGCATTTATTAATAGGCTTGGGTATTTAAGGGTTAAAAGGTTCACTTATGTTAAGATGAAAATTAAGCACATTGAGATTGCAAAAGGGCAACAACTTGCTTAGAAATGCCTGTAGTCAGTAGTCAAAACTAACAGCAATCATTCAACTATTTTAAAAGACATTTCCTTTTTTCCCATTTTTAAAATGAAACTAGATGAAAAGCAATTTAAATACTCAGTAAAATGCCTGTCAATGCCAGCTTGTGTTTGTAATATAATGTATACTACTAAGATGTTCATTCAGTATGATTAATAGTATTTAAAATAAAGTCTGTGAAATAGCCACATCAGAAATTCATATAGAAATCTGAATATTAACAAAAAAGCTTAAAAAAGCTAAATAAAAAAATGAAGGGACTGAGAATTTCTCATGCCTCACCATGTGATATAAATGTAGTTCTCCTTTATAAAAAGTTATTGAATCCAACTTTAAAAGAGTCTTTGTTCACCTTATGTCTTAAATGGCAATTTAAGGATCCATCTGTAAAAGCAGCACACTCTAAAAGTCATTGCATGACTCTTCTGGCTAATAAAACCAAGGTAACCCTGGTACAACATTAAAGCAGTCAGTGTTAAAGGATTACAGGGTTTAAGCAATGCTGCTGCTGCAGAGGCATCCAAAGCACTGCAGGAATGTGATGGTGCTCCCCTGCACCGGCCTGCAGGTTTCAGTCCAGGACTCCTCTGTCTCAGCAGATGGCAGATCACTCAGATCTGTTTGGATGGCTCTTGCCATGGAAAGCTAGAAACACTGCAAAAAGCAGGCAGAGACAGTTCTGCCTGTACTTTGCGAACATGGTGTAGCATATGGGTGCATCCCCCAAACACCACTGTTGGGGTGTGGGCATTTCTCAGACTGCTGAGTAGCCAGGAGCTGCACAACTTAAACCCTGCCTTCAGTGGGCACTGCAGGACCCATTCTGCTGGGTGCTGAGTTTAAGTACAAGGAACACTAGAAAAAAAAAAGATAAATTCAGTCACAGAGCCAGTTAACAGCAGAATGAAGAATAAAATCTGATCTTCTCTCTCCAAGGCAGAGACCCATTGCCAATGGTTCCCATTTTATGCTTTCCACAGACTCTTCATACTATTTCAACAGATCTTCAAAAATCAACTAAACCTATTGTCACAACAGGCTGAGGCTCACACCTCTAAGATAAGCATCCTTTGGGAACCCCTCACTTTTAGAGAGAGCCCAACAGCTCCTGAATCAGTGCCAGCTATTGAGCAAAGGCTCTTTATGATGCTTTGGACTGACTCAGCTAAAGGCAGCATGGACTATATTGCCTTATGGAAATGAGCCACCGTCGGCACCAGGGGAGTCCAGCACAAGGTTTTATAGCACACAATTTACTATTTCCATCCTTATTACACCAAGGTGTCAAACAAGATCCTGAAGGTGCAATAGCAGCAGTTAGCATGCTAATGACTACACTCATTTTCATCATCCTACAAACCACTCAGACTGGGAAAAAAATTGCAGCCTGCCTTGGCGTTAGCACTTTGCAATTAAATCCTCACATTTCCGTCTCTTGCTTGGAGCACTGTCTTGCTAGAAATAGTGCAGCCATGCCTGGCTTCCCACTTTTCTCACATCTTTATTATTCCAGCAGGCTGTGGCCACTTGGTTTGTGAGGGCCAGCGATTCATAAGGCCTTACCTTGCTCTGTGGAAAGCCAGTTCATGATAGCACAAAACCCACATTGGCACTGCTCTGTTATGCACAGGCTTTGGAAGCTTCGCAGTGAAATCCTCTAAGCATTTAGAGGAGACACAATTACTCTGCTTGTAACTGCACCTGGGTGAGTGATCCTGCAGCACCACACAATTCCATGGGCATTCACTAACAATCACCACTCTGGGCCTCCCTAAGGCACAGTGTGATGTCTCTCCAGTCAGTTGTGCAACACACTGCCACGAAGTAAGGTTAGGCAGCCTCTTCCACAGCCTCGGTAACTGCAGTTGTAAAAGAAAAAAAAGAACAACAAAAAAAAAGCCCCACACAATTTTTAATAAGTTACTTCAAAACCAAGACCTAGCCACATCAGCAGGACATTTAGCATTAAGTTCTTCTGGGGATGAGGGAGGTGTTTATAGCAGCCAACAAAGCATCTCTGTGCTCTCTGCTTTGCCCTTAAAGAGAGAAGATAACCACAACCACCCCAAGAGGGGCTGGAGAGTTTCATTAAGTGATGGTTACACAACACTTTCACAGGGAAGCCAGGTGTTTACAGTTTCATTTTGTCATAATTAGGGTCACATACTAAAGCAGTGTCTCCAGGACTTTAATACCCAATTTGTGTAAGGGGCATTTCACAAAACTCAGCAAAAACATTCCTTGCTATTAAGCAACACAAAAGTACACTCGTGTCTTACAGATGCCCTGACATGTCTCAGAAGAAGCAGGTAGTAGGCAAAAGTTTTACTTGCTCATGACTCAGGGACATTAAACCAATTTACTTTAACTAACTCTCTGATGCAGGGAGCGCTATTTACCCCCCTGTTGAAAAAAAAAAAAAATTTAAAAAAGGCTTTGCCTTCATTGAAAACAAGCCTGGTTCAGGTGTCTATCTGAACACAAGAATGGAAGAAAGGCAGATGGATTGGTGTCCTCTGGGCTAACCCAAATACATTTTTCAGGACTGGTCAACAGAGATGGCAAAGCTGTGCTGTGCTGCTCATAGTGTGACCTGAGGTGTGACTTGGCTGTGACTGACCCCAGGGTGAGAGGGCCCAAGGCACCTCAGCAGATGTGACAATGAGCTTCCATATGGTTTGTTAATGAAGGTCACTAAAGGCCTCAGCAGATACATGTTTTGATATCTCTTGGACAAAGCCATGTTTCCATTTGATCACTGTCAGATGGTATTTGAGTGCTAATACCTAGAAATACCTGAGGCACTTGACCTCCTTTTCTGGGAATTTCACCATGTGTTTTGAAAACACAGACTTGAAGCATGCCCTGCCTGAAGTGTTGCTGACATTTCATGACATCCTGGGGCTGGCTAAACAGGGACAAGAACCCTAGAGGAAGAAAAGAAAAGATTTTTGCAGAGGTGATGTGCCGGTGGTATTGTATATTGTTACAAAGATATTTAAAATCAAGCGCATAAAGGGTTATTTAAGGTCATGGCTGGGGCCACAGTAATAAACAGTTCAGGCCTACAGAAACAGAGTAATGGCAGAAGAAACTCACATGGGAGATTAAAGGTAATGAGTACATCATGTGACAGATTCCATAATTTTGTTTTAAATTATTCATCTATGCAGAGCATCTCTATTCTCTGGGGTCCTCCCCCACAAAATACCCCCATCTCCCCCATTCTGCTTGGGTTTTCAATCTTCAGCCACACATAGGTGACAAATCCACTAAGTCTATAATTTACACACATGGATATCTACCTCAAACTTTCTAACTTTTCTATCTCCTCCTTTCCAGAGGAGATTCAGAGGGTCCATCTGTGCATGTAAATAAGGCTGGGCAGGGATTGTCTATGACCAGGGGCCACCTGGCCACCTCTCTGTAGCTCCTTTCTCTGCACACCACTCTCCAGTCTGAGAGTTAAGGGTGTAAAGCTGACCTCCCCAGCACCTGTGGAGGCAAGGAACGGATGGACATTTTAAGAGACTAATAACTGATGGATCTGGTCAAACAAATGAGTACAGGGAGTAATCCTGAGCAAACAACCTGAGCATTTCAG
Organism: Catharus ustulatus; assembly: GCF_009819885.2. Taxonomy (NCBI): domain Eukaryota; kingdom Metazoa; phylum Chordata; class Aves; order Passeriformes; family Turdidae; genus Catharus; species Catharus ustulatus. The sequence goes on along the minus strand of NC_046223.1, from coordinate 103,647,564 downwards.
TGGCCTCTGTGGGCAGGGTGAAAAAGGCAGCACCACCATTGAGCTCAGTTGTTTCTACTCACCAGAAGCTGGGCTGTGTGCTGTTTTCCCCCTGTGTACACAGGCATGCACATTAGCAAAAATACACCCTCCTCTCCAGATGGAATGTGATCAAGCAATCCCAGAGCTGGACTTGGTACTCCTCACTGATCCCTTCCAGCTCAGGATATTCTGATTCTGATTCCAGTCATGGGCTGTTGTCAGTGTTCTACTCAATCACAACATTCATGACTCTTCTCAGGGGAGCTCAGCAACAGGACAAGAGCCACACACTGGAACAAGGGAAATGAATTTTTACTGTGAATGTGGTCAGGCACTGGAGCAAGCTTCCCAGAGAGGATGTGGAATCTCCATCTTTGGAGAGACTTAAAAGTGGACAAAACCCTGAGCAGCCCAATCTGGCTGGCCCTGCATTAAGCAGAGGGTTGGACTAGAGACCTTCCAGGGGTGACATCTCTAGGACATCTCAAATGTTTTCCCATGTGGAGATTCAGTTTGCTGGAGTCTCTGCTCCTCCATGAGCTGGAAAAGAAAAAATCTTCCCTGCCAGCAGTACCAATTTGCCCATCTCCATTCCTAGTGAAGCTACTCTGTGTTTGCAGATGTCAGAAGAGATGCAGTCACTGAGTTTATAAAACCCAAACCCTTGGATCTGTGACCCATATTTCTGGGGAGTTCAAGGGAACACTCCTATGTCTCCTCCTTCCCTTTTTAATTCCCAGCAGCACAAAGATGAAAGCAATGCCAATCCCTGAGCTACCATACCTCAGGCCTGCCTTCTGGAAAAGAACAGCTTGACATTTTTAACTACATGCTGAAAGGTACATTGTACATTAACTACAGTCTGTACAGGTAAACGTTTCTATAAAGGAAATGCTTTTAAAAACTTCCTCGCCATTAATCCCTTCAGATGTGAAATACCAAAAATTGTACAAGTTCTTTCAACTAGAAGAATGCTAAGGCTTCCTCTGAGGTAAAAGCACACAATTTTACACATTAAAGGAAGAGTAGATGAAAGGAATGTCTCTTCACAAGTGATCTCATCCTGTTGACTCCACCCTTCACAGATAAAACCCTGGGAAGTCCTGCCCTGCCCCTCCCTCAGGCCACCCAGCTCTGGTCCCAGCTCCACTCCATCCAGGAGATGGATATGATCTATCATAGGCCAGCTTGTCTCTGGGCCTGGTTAGGAGACACAGATTTGCTAGGAGACACAGGTTTGACCAGGATAGGTCATGGATACCATGGAGGCGCTGGGCAGAATCTCAGCACAGCCAGCAGGAAGTTATTCCATGGCCTGTGCCATAAAACCCAACATCACCCAAGTGTATGTCTTTATCCCAGGTTACCTGTGAGGCATGGATGTAGCTCAAGTCTGAAGTGGGCTAAGGGCAGAGGGACTGCCAGCACAGCCCAGCTGTCAGGGACAACCCTGACAGCTCCCATAACTCAGATATGTGTCTGAACACCAGGTGAGTTTTATTACTTGCTGGTAAGGCATTAACCTCAGCTATTTTCTTCCTCTGTGCAAGTTAAACCAGTTTGATTGCATCTGTATTTGGTGGTCCCTCTCTATCAGGCTTCCCTGCACAACCAGGGCTTGGCCCTCACTCCACAGAGCAGAGTTTTTTATTTAACAGCAGGAGTCCCAGTTTGGTGGTGATAAAGGCTGCAGAGCTGGAGTCAACCAGCCTAACAGCGTCTCAAGTCACAGGAGTTTACATTTGTCCCTATCCCAATCACCCCTTTTGCAGGGCTCCAGGCTGGAACAGAAAGCAAAGGTGTGGGGTGTCAGAGGCAAGGTGTCCCTGGTCATGGACGTCTGCAGACCTCAGCTTGGCAAAGTGGGCCAGCAGCACTGCCTGATGTCACAGCTGCCTTTTGCTCTTAGACAAAGCATCGTTAAGCTGCAGAATATCTGTGCTGGGCAAGCAGCTGGGGAAATGCTCCTGTAGGCCCTTGCCTTCTTCCAGGCTGGGACAGGGCAAAAGCCACAGGAGAACTGGGCACTGTCCATTACAGAGTCAGGCCTGCCTCCTTCCCTACACCCTGCCTGGTGTCACCCCAGGCTTGTGCAGGTCTGCTAAGGTCCAAGCCCACAGCAGCTGTAACTCTGCTGAAGTTTGGGATTAAGTGCCATAGCTGAAATACTGTAGCCTGCCAAACACTGGGAATGTTAACCTGTCCAAGGTCAGCCACTCTTCAGAAACTTCAACCCTGTCCTCACTGAGGATGAGAAAAAATCTTCACAAGCCTGGAACAAGAACAAAGTTTCTGCAGGAAGCGGAGGTTCATCTCTTGCTGATTAGCTTCACACAGCCACAGGATCTCTGTAGATCTTCTTTACGCTCTTGTGTTTGTTTACCCAGCAGAGTTGGAGGAGGCCATCTCTAAGGGCCACCCACAAAGTCCCACCAAAAATACAGACAAGGAGAGGAGAAGGACATGGCCAGCAGTACACCCAGCAGGGCTCTCTGCAGGACAGCAGCCCACTGGGGATGGAGCAGGGGTGTGCAGTCTACAGGGCATCCCTGTTCAGAGATATGCCTGGGCTGGGAGTCACAGTGGGAGAGGCCAGGGGGAAGTCACAATTGAAACAAGCAACCTGGGACAAACTCAAAGGGGCTGAGTGGACTCAAGGGCAGCATTTATGCTACTGATGAAGTGAGAACACCATGCAGACAGCTTGAGTCATCCCTACTTTGGTAACTGCATCTATCCTGTGGCCACTCACTGGAATTTGCAGCTTGAATTGTAAGTGACTGGTGGGAGCACAGCACTAGCAGGTGGACACCAGCTCATCTGCATTGTGCTGTGTCTCACCTGCTGTGGAGCCTACCCCCACTCCACTGCAGGTGACAGTGATTTTGGCCTTTTTCCTCACCTGGCCATAGTTTGAGACTCACAGAGGGACTCAAAAGGAAGGGCTGTCTTATGAGCACACAAGCTGCTCATAAAGGATGTTCCATCACACTCCAGCTGTGGCACAGCTGCTTCTCTGGCCTGTGGAGATGCTCGGGCAGGAGCCAGCTGCAGCTGCCACTGGTGGAAGTGCTCCCATGGCCTGGGCCCTCCATGCTCCCAAAGGAAAGACAGCAGGAAGACAGTGTGGTGAGAGACAGCTCTCTGCTGGCTGGGTCTTTACTGTTGTGTTTTTGAGCAAAGCAGAACCCATCCCTGAAATGTGGGAAGCAGGGAGAAAAGAAGTGTTTACTGGCAGGCTGCCAGTAAAATCCAAGATGTGTTGAAAGGACACTCCTAAAAAAGATGCTTTTATATTTAAACATCTGTTCTCAGCAGGTTTTTTGTGAATTAGATGAGTCAAACTCCAGCTCTGGGCCAAAGCCCAGCTCCATTAATTACACGGGCAATCTCCCTCCCTCCTCCAGCTGTGGTTTCCCCACTGCATTCTGGCGTGAAGCTGCTGAAGGATGGTTCTTCAGTCAGCGAATTGGTCTCCCCTGCTGAAAAGCACCCACCTTTCCAGCTCATCTCAGCCAGGAAAGGTATGTTCAATGTGAGGCAGCACCTTGAGGAGCAGCAGAGATGAAAGAGGTTTAAGAACATTAACTCCTAACCCTCACCTTCCAACTCAGCCTCTTGGACCCTTCTTCTCTGCATCTCAACGGCCTCTCTCTTGCAGTTATTTTTCTCTGGGGAACTTGTGGAGGCAAAGGAAATTTGCTCCTCCCACTCCCTGTTTGGGTCCCCAGGCAGACAACACTGGCTCTGTGCTCTTTTTCAAGTCCAGTTTTTTCCATGGACTGAATTTCACAGCATATCAGCTCAGGACATCAAAGCAAATATCTGAAGAACTGTCAATAAAATTTTCAGAAGGTTTTGGGTCAGAATTGTAGGAAAACCCAAGTAAAGATGTTGTCAGGGTAAACATTTGGAAAGCCAAATGATGGATGATGGCTCTGCTTTGAGCAAGGTACACATTGCCTTTGCTACACAACAGTTAATGTTAGAAAGGCAGATTAATGTATAAACTTGTTCAGTGAAGGATAACACCAATCCAGCAGTGGGGAAATGAGGGTTTTCCTGCTTGTTCCATAGAGACTAAATCTTACTGTTTTCTTCTCAAAGCATGGCAAAAGCTGTCTAAATTAGTTTGAAATCTAAACAACCTTCGGATGGACATTGACTGGGCTTCTTCTAACAAATCCACAGTGAAAATCTGTACCAAGATCTCCAGGCTCTCTCCAAATGTGCCATGGAATTCTTATGGTGCAAGGCAGGAGTCCTGGCAGTGGTCAGTCAGCATCTGTGCCGTAGTGGAGGACAGCCAGGAAGAGGCAGCATCTCCCCATGCTACATTCCAGGGAAGTGAATACCCTGGGAAGGATGCCTGGGAAGCATGGGAGAAATCACCCTTTAGGTCAGCAAGCAAGAGGGAGAGATCCATTCTGACATTAAGTGTTTTAATTTTGAATTTTAATCCTTTTTGCAGTTAATACAGGTGACCACAAAAAACCCCTCATAGTTTTCCAGGGACAAGTGACTGCATCTATCTCTGTTGAAGACATGCTGAAAATACAGCAAGTTTTAGAAAACAAAACTAAATCTAAACACATGTGTTGTGATATTTATTGTCACAAGATTGGCTCCTTCAGTGGACTAACTAAAAATAGCTTAGAGAATTTCTGGTGGGAACAAAACCCTGGAAAAACCGAGCTCCCCAGGTTCTGTTTGGATTATTGTATTGGAGGGAGCCTGTTCTTTTACCCAGCAAACTCCTCGTGTTTGGCTCTCTGGTGGTCCCATCATAACTCCTGGTAGTGCTGCAGCTGCCCATCACACCTTGCCAGGGTGGGCAGCAACACAGCCCAGCACAACACCCCTTCCAAATGCTGGTGCTGGGACCTTCTCAGGGTGTTTTCCCTGCCAGGAAAACGTGTCTGTGGGGCACAGGGTATGCTCTTCTATCTTCCCCATCCCTGCCTTGCACCAACGCTGCCAGTGCCAGGGCCAGGTTGGGCTGGGTTGGGCTGATCCTTGCACTGGCTACAGCCATGGAGATCTGTCCTGTGGCCAGAGGGTTGGTCATTCCAGGAGCTGAAGACAAGAGAGCAAAGGCCAAGAACCACAGGTTCTGCATCACAGAAGAACAATTCCTTGGCTTTAACAAAGAACAAGTCTGAACTAGGGGGTCTCCCTTTGAGGTTAAAGTGAGATGCAGGATAGGGTCTGTAAGATCATCCCACAGCAGCCATGGACTGGGGAGAAGGCAGGGAACAAAAAATGTTGCTGAACCTGGCTGCAATGTTTCACATCCCTTTTGTCTTCACAGATAAAGACTGTCAGGAGAGAGGAGTGACAGTCCTGCCTGTAGTCTGGGGATAGGATGAGACATGGCATGAGGTAGAGTCAGGTATGAGTTAACAGTATGGTTTAGTCTCATACCTGGGGAGTGAGCAATCTGAAAATAAGATCTGAAAGTCACATTTTGTCCAGGCAATTGCATGCCTCGACTCCACTTTGGCCTTTGCTCATAAAAATACAGACAAATTCTATGGCAGGGTAAATAAGTGCTAGTGGCTTCAATGGATAATGGTAATCTTAAAATAATCTCTCAAATAAATGTGATGGTTTAGAAAGACTTGGATGTTAATATGTACAAGTAGAAATGTGTGTGTATATGCATGTATGCATTTATCTCTCTGTAATTAAATCTTTTATTAGAAGGCATGACTGAAGAGTGCTAACAGTGGGCATCCATAGCATACATCCTTTTCCTTCCCAAAGTAGAGGCTGAGTGTGCCAGCAGAGCAGGAGTCAGAAGAGGCCATCTACCATGTAACTCCACATTATTGTCTAGAAGAGCTCCTGGGCTACCACAAGATTTGGGGGAAGTCACAATCCAGCACTGCTGGTTCCCTTAACACTGTGTTTTTGATGTGAAGGATTCTGGTTCCTTGCTGGTCTGGCTGGGTGCCATGCAGAATTGATCCAGATGCCATATCTGGCACTTGTACTACACACTTCCACCCTTGCTCTTGAAGATCAGCCAAGATACTATCCACTGACCCTGCTGAGAAACAGTCTTACAAGGCACCAGGCCATCATAAAAAAGAATTTGCCAATTTTTATTAATTTTTCTGAGGAATCGTGCTTATCAGACCTTTAGCTTCTGGGAAATTTTCTCTTTAATTCTCAGCAGTCCTTTAGGGGCAGGGAAATATCACTGGATGGCCTCTGAGTCCTTCAGTGTCACTGCTAAACCACAGCAGCATTTGAGATCACTGCCGCTCAAACATTTTCCTGGCTCCAGCAGTGATCTGCTTCAAAACACAAGGCGTTTGGCTCATTTTAACAGCTGGTTTATGGAGCCAGCATTGCTTCCAAGTAAATCTGGGGAACTGTCCTGGAATGAACTGTTTCCATGGGGGCAGCCAGGAAACTTTCAAGGAGGCTCCATTCCTTCAGAGACAGCCTGCAGGAATGGAGAAAGAGGAGGAATTTGCTCACTTCTTGAGAAGAATTTTTGTTTCTGATGCTTGCAGAGCCTGTTCCTTTGTGACATTTTGTTTTGGGCTATTTAATCCCGTATTCAGCTCCACTATCTCCTCCTCAGCAACCAGGCTTTCTCTTTTCTCCAAGACCTGCCTCAGATCCAAAACAACTCTGTGACTGGCCTGGCTCTGGACGCAGGCTCTGCATGTGGCACCACACCCCCACACTCCCAGAAGATCCACTCTTCCAACAGAACATCCTTCTCAGTCACAGCTTGTGTGGGAATGGACCTATAAAGGTCATCTAGTTCAACCATTCCACTATACCCAGTCTCTCAAATCCCCATCCATCTGACCCTGAGTGTTTCCAGGGATGGGGCATCCACCACCTCTCCGGGCAACTTGTGCCAGCATTTCACCACCCTCTCTTCCTTACATCTAGCCTAAATCTACCCTCTTTTAGTTTAAAACCTTACACCTTGTCCTGTCAATACATGCTCTGGTAAAAAGTCTGTCCCGATCTTTTTGATAAGCCCCCATTGCTGGGAGCTCGTCTTTCTGGCAATGACCTGACCACTCGTTGGCTTTCTTTCCCCCAGCCCCTCCATTACAAACTCTTGGGCTTTAGCTCAGTGGTTTAGGAAGAGCCAGCAGAATGAACTGGCAGATGAAATTATTGCAGTCAGTGCCGAGGAGCAGAAAGAGGAATTACACCTCTGTGCCTCCTGCCTTTGTCAGCCGCTGGTTTGGAAGGAAGGGAGGCAGAACAAGGACACCACGCATCCACTGTGCTCCCCTGCCCTCTGTCCCTGGAGGGAATGACAGCCTTGCTTTTAACATCTATAGTCTTCGCTGTCGAACAGTGTGCAAATATTGCACAGCTCCACAGGCTTGACAGGCTGTCGGGCCGCAGAGTGACTCTGTGGGCATCGGCTGAGGGGTGCCCGGCCGGCCCATCCTCTGCCCGGGGCCCTCCCGTGACTCCGGGAAATGGCCGAGCCGCACTCAGTGCCGCAAACCTGCCCCACAGGGCATCCCCCGCGCTGGGCTGTCCTCCAGAGCTCTGCAGGACCCGTCTGCAGAGCTGTGCTTCAGTGTAGCAGCCCAGGAGCGCTGCTCCTGCTGCATGTCCCCGAAGATGTCAATGTCCTCCCCCCAGCTCCGGGAGATGTACGTAAGGATCTGGTGCTCGGAAGGCCGGAGCTAACGGGCTGGGCTGGAAACTTTTGGAAGGGACAGGGGAGCGCGGCAGCGTGCCCAGAACCGCGATCGCAGACCGCGCACCCTCCCCTCGCCGCCGCTCCCTCCCCCGGCCCCGGCCCGCTCCGCGGTGGGTTCGCCCCGCGCGGCCGGGACAGGCGGCGGCCCGAGCGCTGCCCGCGGGCCGGGCCATGGGCAGCGGCAGCAGCCGGCGGCGGGGGCCCGCGGGCAGAGCGGGGCAGAGCCGGGACCCGCCGGGCACCGCGCCGGCCGGCGGCGAGGGGGCGGCGGCACCGCCCGGCCCTGGCTGCCGAGCCCCGGCCGCAGGCGGCAGCGCCGAGCCCCGGGCGGGCGGCAGCAGCGCGGAGGCGGCGGGAGACGGCGGGGCCCCGCTCCAGCAGGCGGTAAGTGCCCGAACAGCACCCCCGACCCTCCGGCGGTGGCCCCGGGCCCCCAGCCCGGCCCAGCCCGGCTGTCCCCGCCGCCACCCGCCGCGGCCGTGGCTTCCTCCGAACATCAGCAGCGTTAAATTCTTTTGATCTTCGCTCCGAGCCGGGCTCGATGCTCTCTGCGTTTTGTCTTTGCTGCTCTCTTTGCGTTTTCAGTCTCCTGTGCAAGGGAAACACGGTCCCGAGAGGGGCCATCCCGTTCTTCTGTGCCGGTGCTGCTGGAAGTTTCTTTTCCTGACTTGTGGAAATAGCTCGACTTTATAAAGTTCGGCTCCTGCTTTTTCCTGGGTCAGGCTTGTAAACAGAAGTTTTAAAATGTGAATGTAAAGCTGCCCTTTAATGTTTGCCAATCCACTACAAGTGCAGTCTGGCTCTTCCTAAAGGCACATTTCAGTCCCTTTAACAAATAATGGATTTGCTTCCGAGGGAGTTGAGATTTATCTTTTGGCCTTTTTTTCCAATCCAAGAATAACAGCAGACTGTATATATCAGCTGGTGATGAGGCAAAAAATCACCGACATCTTTCATCTTAGTTTGGCTTTGGAAGCTGTGTGTTTTTTGTTAGATAAACAGTGCTCTCCACAGATACACTAAATTGTCAGAATATAGTAATAAATTTAAAAATGGAAAGAAATACTAAGGACCCAGGAACATTCTGCCTTGCATGCCTCAGTTTTGCTCTTTATAAAGGTATAATTTCCATCACTAAACTGCACATCCGTGGGTTAAGGATTACTTTAATACAAACTAAATTTTCCATTAGGAAACTTGGCAGGGTTCCATATGAGAACCCTTTATTTAGACAGGTTTTAAAGAAAAACCTCAAAGTAAGGTTTGGAAATTGAAGGGAAAAAAACTAAGAGATCTTGTACTGACGTATTTTTTCCTTGCTCTTTAAACTCCAAACCCTCCTGCAGAATGAATGGAGCTCACTCCAGCACTACTTTCTACTCTGAAAGACTCTCATTTGTGAGCAATCCTCCTGACTTCTCCCATTTATCTTTGCTTATGGGAATAGAGGCTGCTGGTATTAATTTTCCCTCTTTTTCCACATGTGAATATCATGGCTGGATCTTAAATAATTATATCAGCTGTGACTTTTCCTATGCATAAATCAGTATCTCAGCCATATTCTAAAGTGTATGTTCTGATAATTACATATTAGAAAGGCAGTGGTGCTGCCCTCATCTTTCTTTTCTAATGGCAGTAGAGACAGTCCACTACAGCAGTAGGTACCAGTGAACTAATGACAAGGAGCAAACTGTAGAGGCTGAGGAGTTTACGATGTGGCCCTTGGGGTAGTGTGGCCTCTGCCCCATTCCCTGCTTCAGACTTCTCTCTCTGGCAGAAATGATGGCGAGGAACCTGTAGAATCACCTCAGCCAGCCCAGGTTGTGCTGCAGACCCAGGGTGGGAACGCTATCAAGCTTTGCAGCACAGAGATGTTCATGAGTATGCTCAAAAAACTCAGCCTGGAGCAGGCATGTGGGGCCTTGGTCATCCAGTGAAGCCAAATGTGTGCAGCACACAGCAGTGCCAACAGTGAGGCAGCAGTCATGCTGAGCATCTCATGTGGCTCCTCATCCAGCTGTTGCTGCTGCTTCTTTTTTTGGGAGGAAGTGCACAGCTCTGGTTGCATCCAGACAAAGGCAGCAAAGAACTAGCAGTATTTTTCAAACATACAAAAGACATACAAGAGAAGTCTCAGGTAGTTTCAGGGCAAACTTGAAGCTTTTCTTGGTAGCATTTTATTTTCCTGAAGCTGAGATGGCAGAGACAGCAGTCATGGGCTTATGATTCTGACTCCTTGAGGTCTAAAAAGTCACTAGCCTGTGAAAAGGAGGGAGGAAACTGTTTGCAGCACCAGGTTTTGGTTGTTTACTGGGTGCAATTTAGTCTTCTAGGTTGTTGTGCAAACTGCAGTCCCACCCTTCCCAAGAGGTTGGGGGAGGAGGTTTCTGGAAAGGGATATCAGCTTCATTGCATTGCTAGTAACTTTGAGGGCAATTCCTCTCAGTCTTGCCAGTTTTTCAAGTCATCTGTAGTTTCTGTCTTGTGGTAGGAACTTGCTCTGCCCAATTCAGTTGTCCAAACTGGAGGATCAGCAAAGAAATTTCAGAGAAGAAAAGATCATAATTCAACAGAGTTAGTGGGGGAAAGGTGAGGCAGAAGAGGAAAGGTAACAAGGAGGTATCACAGTAGGAAAGTCTGATGGGAAATAGCCCCTGGAGGAGCAGATTCTGGCCAGGGGGAGTAGAAGAGACCTTTGACACCAGTCGGAAGAGAGCAGAATTGCAATCAGGGCTCATCATTCTGTCTCAGCTGTGTTCCTCCTGGGCATGATGTGCATCACTGTTGTGTTTCACAGCTGAACCCTGGCACAATTTGCCATCCAGCAGCAAGCAGGCAGCGCTGATGGGCAGTCAGGCCAGGTGACAAGGGCTGGTGGAGAGGCACGCAGCTGCCTTTAAAGATTTGAGCCTTGCTTGGGAGCGAGAAGGGTGAAAGCATATCACAACAGCACCAAACTGGGAACCAAATCCTGATGGGAAACCTGCAAATACCTCAGAGCAGAACCTAACACCTCTTGTCAGCATCAAACATCCGTTTTCAGCTTTGCTCTCAATTCCAGATGGTGCTTTTCCTTGTTTATTTGCTCAAGACAGAAAAACGTAGTTGAGGTTTTGCAGGTACTGCTGCAGCACTGAGCAGGGGTGGCAGCTCTTGGTGGAAGCCAGGGCAGAGGCCGTGGCCTCAGGCATTTCCCCACTGGTTTCTTGAAATGGAGGAATAATACAGACATATTAGGGGTTTTGGTTTTAACAGCTTTTTCCTTGGCACCATCGCTCCTCCTGACTGGAGATGGGATGTGATTCCATCAAACAAATCACCCCAGCTGCAGGAGAAACACAGGTAGAAGGTGTATTCACCAACTTCTAGAGAAACTATCATGTAATTTTAAAACATCCTAGTTTTCAAAGCTTTGCCTGAGTTTTTCAACCAGATGTTTTTTCTGCAGACCGATGTGGCACAGTGACACCTCGTGGCTGGCTGGTCCCAGCTGCAAACAGAGAAGGGTCCTGAAGGGACATGAAATGCTGTGCCCCATTAGTTTCTTACAGGAACTCAGGTTCATTTTTCTACTCTTGTTAAAATGTGCTTCCCTCAAACAGGAATTTGATTTTTCTACTTCCTATCAAACGTTGATAGCAGTTTATTTCAACATTTTCTTCCTGGTTGTGTTAATAGCCAAAAATGCCCTTGGATCAAGACATTGTGCTACACTTTCATAGGGAGCATGGGGCCTTCAGAAAATGTCATCTCCAGCTGAATATCTGGGACTCCCTGAACTTCCCAAAGTCACATTATTTCAGATTCTGCTGTTAATTTCCAATTGTAGATCTGGTGGTTGCTGAGTTAAATGTTTCCCCCTCTCTCCCATTATATTTCTTGTCTTGTTCAAAGCACCTGAAACTTGACCAGAGTCCAGAAGCAGTGAGCTGTGCTGTCACCTCAGCCAGCATCACCCTCCCAGCACAGCTGTATTACACCTGGACTTAGAGAACTGCTGACTAGGCATTTTCCACAACTCCCCACTTCACTTGGCAGAGCATGGACTGCTTTTGCCCTGGAAACTATTCATGGTCTAAAAATAAGCCCAGGGCATGTACAGAATAGCTGGGAGCTGGTGTTTTAGTTGGCAGGAGAGGAGAAGCGTGGGAACTCCTTGCATCCCTGCCCACTTCCCATCCACCGCCTGCTCCTAATTCCGTCGCTGGCCAGAGGATGTTGCTGCAGACCAAAGCAAATCTGGAAGTGCTTTGCCTGGGAGTGTTTTGCCTGGGGTGCAGCTCGGGCTGTGCGTCACATTTGGTACCTACTGGCACCCTAGGTAAGCAACTTTTTTTTTGCCAGCAGTAACTGGCTGTGGGTTGGAGAGGCTGATTCCAGCAGTGCTGGCTGTCTGTCTCAGCCCACAGTCCTGTGCTGGCATTGCTGGAGGGTGCTGCCCTGCTGTGGTACCAGCTCAGCCCTCTATGCTCCGCTGTAGACTGCACCTGCAGGGCTCTCCAGGTGGTATCCTCCCTGCCTACCATGGCAGTGGGTTGGCATTTCAGCTCAGCCTGGTCTGCTGGTCCAGTTCATGGAGTGTTTGTGAAGAGGGATTTGGGAGGAGCAGAGGGAGGGAAAGAGGCCCTGGTGTACACTGGCAGAGACCACACTGCTCCCATGTAGATACTTTACATGGCTCAGTCACTCCTTGCATGTGAGTTGCACCTGAGCTGCACTCAGGGTCTGTATCTCTACTGCATCTCAGGGCTGTATCCATACTGCTGAACTGTACCATAGCAGCTGTCTGCACTGGACCATGATGGTCTGCCCCGCTGAGCTGGCATGGTTTTTGGTCAAGACCAGCTTGTAGTCTCCTGGGTAATGCCTGGCCATGGTTTAGTTATCAGTACAGGCACCCATCTCAGAGAGAGCTTGATTTTGGCCTCCCACTTTTGGAGACAGGGTTTGTAGTCAAGACTGCAGCTGCCCAGTTTCAGTGCAGCTTGGGAGCAGCTCCAGAGCCTCCATAGGTACACGGCTCCAGATCACCCTGTGGAAGGTTCCAGGAAAGGATGTTCTCACCCAGCTTGCTCGCCACTGCTGGAGCTGACAGAGAAAGTAGGAGGTTAAGGACTGGCAGGGCCATGAGGAGCTTGCATTGCATTGGGGGGAGTGGGAAGCTGCACCCCGGGAGTGCTGGCTTATGCACGCAGCAGAGAAATAGCTCTTGCTTCCAGCTCTCAGCTCTGCCTTGCTCCTAGGAGTTGCTCCCTGAAGGATGACTGAACTATGTGTGCAATGACTGTCAAATCATTCCACCTCATGTCATGACAGTAAATTAAATGTGGATGCATCCTGGGTGAGCTTAGTATCCAAGCCTTCAGACTTGGAGGAGGGGGTGATGTGGGGCTCTGTGGCACAGCAGACTTCAGCACAAGATGCTTATGCTGAAAATGGGGTGGAAAACGAGGAGACACGCCACGGTCTAGATGAGTAATAAAAAGATGACTGCAAGCTGCAGAAAGGAGAAGCTGACTTCATTTAACTCTTACCAGGACACAGGCCAACCAGGCCAGCAATTACTTACTTAGCTGTAGGATAGGAACCCATAATATTAAAGTGTCCTGACATGCACATCATCCTAACCCACATAAAGGGCTAATACTAATTATCTGCTGAACTTGCAACATACCCATTACAGCAATCCCGAGCCAGCTGGGTGGGGTCAGTTTTTATTGTGTCTCACAGCCCAGGGCAGCCGGTGCTCCGCACCCTGCCTGCTGCCCTGCACACGGTGTCACCCGGGCACCACTGAGCCTGCTGCCCTGCACACGGTGTCACCCGGGCACCGCTGAGCCTGCTGCCCTGCACATGGTGTCACCCGGGCACCACTGAGCCTGCTGCCCTGCACACGGTGTCACCTGGGCACTGCTGAGCCTGCTGCCCTGCACACGGTGTCACCCGGGCACCGCTGAGCCTGCTGCCCTGCACACGGTGTCACCCGGGCACCACTGAGCCTGCTGCCCTGCACACGGTGTCACCGGGGCACCGCTGAGCCCGCCTTGCACACGGTGTCACTGGGGCACCGCTGAGCCTGCTGCCCTGCACACGGTGTCACCTGGGCATCGCCGAGCCTGCTGCCCTGCACACGGTGTCACCCGGGCACCACTGAGCCTGCTGCCCTGCACACGGTGTCACCTGGGCATCGCCGAGCCTGCTGCCCTGCACACGGTGTCACCAGGGCACCGCTGAGCCTGCTGCCCTGCACACGGTGTCACCTGGGCATTGCCAAACCTGCCCTGCACATGGTGTCATAGGGGCACCACTGAGCCTGCTGCCCTGCACACGGTGTCACCTGGGCACCGCTGAGCCTGCTGCCCTGCACACGGTGTCACCTGGGCATCGCCGAGCCTGCTGCCCTGCACACGGTGTCACCGGGGCACTGCCGAGCCTGCTGCCCTGCACACGGTGTCACCTGGGAATCGCTGAGCCTGCTGCCCTGCACACGGTGTCACCTGGGCACTGCTGAGCCTGCTGCCCTGCACACGGTGTCACCTGGGCACTGCTGAGCCTACCCTGCACACGGTGTCACCTGGGCACTGCCGAGCCTGCCCTGCACACGGTGTCACCGGGGCACCGCCGAGCCTGCTGCCCTGCACACGGTGTCACCTGGGCACTGCTGAGCCTGCTGCCCTGCACACGGTGTCACCTGGGCATTGCCAAACCTGCTGCACACAGTGTCACCGGGGCATCGCCGAGCCTGCTGCCCTGCACACAGTGTCACCGGGGCATCGCCGAGCCTGCTGCCCTGCACACGGTGTCACCTGGGCACCGCTGAGCCTGCTGCCCTGCACACGGTGTCACCTGGGCACTGCTGAGCCCGCCTTGCACACGGTGTCACCTGGGCACTGCCGAGCCTGCTGCCCTGCACACGGTGTCACCTGGGCACTGCTGAGCCTGCTGCCCTGCACACAGTGTCACCGGGGCACCACTGAGCCTGCTGCCCTGCACACAGTGTCACCGGGGCACCGCTGAGCCTGCTGCCCTGCACACAGTGTCACCGGGGCACCGCTGAGCCTGCTGCCCTGCACACAGTGTCACCGGGGCACTGCTGAGCCTGCCCTGCACACGGTGTCACCTGGGCACTGCTGAGCCTGCTGCCCTGCACACGGTGTCACCTGGGCACTGCTGAGCCTGCTGCCCTGCACACGGTGTCACCTGGGCACTGCTGAGCCTGCTGCCCTGCACACGGTGTCACCGGGCCACCGCTGAGCCTGCTGCCCTGCACACGGTGTCACCTGGGCATTGCCAAACCTGCCCTGCACACGGTGTCACCTGGGCATCGCCGAGCCTGCTGCCCTGCACACGGTGTCACCCGGGGCACTGCCGAGCCTGCTGCCCTGCACACGGTGTCACCTGGGCACTGCTGAGCCTGCTGCCCTGCACACGGTGTCACCTGGGCACTGCTGAGCCTGCTTCCCTGCACACAGTGTCACCGGGGCATCGCCGAGCCTGCTGCCCTGCACACGGTGTCACCGGGGCACTGCTGAGCCTGCTGCCCTGCACACGGTGTCACCTGGGCACTGCTGAGCCTGCTGCCCTGCACACGGTGTCACTGGGGCACCGCTGAGCCTGCTGCCCTGCACACGGTGTCTTTTGTTTTAACTTGCCACCATTTCTGATTCATGCACTGGATAAAATGTTGGTAGAAATCTACCTGTGCCTGTTCCAAATTCTCTTGAGAAATGACTATTGCTGCTGACAGATCCCTTGGAAAAGGTGGGAGCAGGTTTTGCACAGAGAAGCAGATTTTGCTAACCAGAGCTGCACTGTCCTGATGACGAATTAATTCTGTCTTCCACCCACACAACACGTACAGCTCGTAATATGGAGGAGTCAGCCACAAGAGAAGAAAAAACAGACAACCAATTGTACAATCCAAGCCCCTTCCTAAAATGATCCAAACTCATCCTTTGTACAGAAGTACTGGAAGCTGGGTTCTTACTCTGGGAAGAGCATCATCAAAGCACTCCTAAAGAACTGTATTTCCCTTGGTGCTGAGGATGAATAATGTTCTTCACCTGGTGGAAGGAAACTCGGGCCGCAACAGTAGTCCAGTGGATGATGGATGAGGAGCTGCACTGTGGGATGCAGTCCCAGAAGTCAGCCATCGGAGCTCAGCATGTTCTTCTGGCACTGCTTCTTGCTCTTGTTGCTTGTGGGAGATTGCCAAGAAACAATCATAAATAACCAGGAGAGAAAGAACTGTCTTACCTCACAGTCAGCTTTTGCACATACTCTTGTCTTCACTTGGACCTAGAAGCTCTTTCTAGAGTAGTTCAGTCTCTTCCAGAGAAAACAAAGTGTTACCAAAGAGCAGGGACTCTTCTGAAAGGATGTGGAATGCCTTTTGACAGGTATTACACTAAAACTCTATGAAAGACTTGTAACATTTTTTGTCATTTTAAGCAGGCAGCCAGGATGTGAAATACAGTGGATAACAGATACCTTTCCCAGTTCCTGGAATGGAAGCTACTTAGGGCTTACCTGGAAGAGATGTTCACCCAGAACCATGAGACAGGTGTCATTGCTGCAGTTCTCCTCACCTGCTGAAACATGGGAGCCAAAGGTAACCACAGCAGCACAAAGCCCTTGCAAAAGGCAGGAAAGAACTGAGCAGTTTGCTGTCAAGCACCTCTGGGTCTGCCTTGCAGTATCTGAGACCACGATGTTTATACCTCAACTCCTGTCCACCCTCATGAGAAGCAGCTGAGGAAGGAGCATAGTGAAAATATCTTGCAAATTAAAATCAGGTGCCGTGCAATACCTGCAGACAGCCAGGTGGATATTTCTACCCAGTGGATGGCACATACAAGTCTGACCAATACCAACAGATTTAAATTGGTGCAAAAGTGTCTGAACCATCACTGTTGTACCAGCAGTGCCTGTAGTGGGGCATTGCCCCTCCATAGCTCCCACACTTTCCAGCGCCAGTCCTGTGCATGACCTTGGGGCAGCACAGGTTTGAGCTGTTCCAAGAGCATATACATGATCTTACTGAGGAATCGCTTGATCCCATCCAGCCCTGCAGAAACACAGCAGAGGAACGGGCAACGGCTTTGCATTACAAGCTTTTCCACACCTCTCCCTGGTTCCTTTGCATCCTGTTGGGGGTTAGGTTTCTATCCTTTTATTCCTTAGGAAATTTTTCCCCCATAAATTGCTAGGAAACACTAACGACTGTGTGCTTGAGAAAAACAGAAGTGGCCAAGCTCAGGGGAGAAGGGCATCTGGTTGCACTTCTCTTATCTGGAAGTTTCTCTCTGAGGGGCAGAGATACCATGAGAATTGGGCAGGTAAAAGATGAAGCTGGGGCAGCTGCTGCCATCTCTCTCCCTCTGGGCTTCCGAGGAGGATGGTCGGAACTGCCGCTTAGGGAAGGGAATTTGCTGCTACTGCCAGAGCCCAGCGCAGAGCTGCTGCTTCTGCCGTGGGTGAGCCTCTGCTTGTGAGAGCAGCCACTGAACTGGGATCTTACCAACACTTGCCTCACTAAAAAAGGGACCATCCCCATGTGCTTGGGTACCCAGGATCCTGAGCTCACCTCTCCCTGCTCAGAGCCAGGCTGCTGCTGTCCCAGCCCTGCTACTGCTTCGGCATTTCTCTGAGCTTTGGCTGCACTACAGCCCTGCACCCCCTGCCTGCCAAGACGTCTTGCTGGCCCACCTTGCTGCTTCCGAGACCCCTGTCTGGGCACCGGGACCAGCACTGCCCCAGGGTTTGTGGGGCAAAGCCTCTCCTCCATCCCTTCCCGTCCAGGCCAGCCGCCATTCCCGTGTGCTCCTCAGCCCTCCCCACAGCGCCCCCTGCAGGCACGGGAGAATCATTGCACCTGCCCTGCCCGGCCGTGAGCCCGCAGCGCCCCTGCTGGCCATGCCTGGAACTGCACCAAGGGGAAAGTGCTGGGAAAGGTCCTTGGGCTCCTGCTCTGGTTCGTTTAATGCTGCGTTGTTGTTTGCTTGCTTTATTATACACACTAGTAAAGAACTGTTATTCCTGTTCTCATCTCTTTGCATGAGAGCACCTTAATTTCAGGTTACAATAATTCGGAAGGAAGGGGTTTACATTTTCCATTCCAAGGGAGGCTCCTGTCTTCCTTAGCAGACACTTGTCTTTCAAAACAACACACTTCCCTTTTTTCTTGTACATAAAAATATTTTCCTCTTTTCTACACTGAAGGAACAGCCTTTCATTTCTGTTTTCTGGAATGCCCTGGTTTGGTGCTACCTGTTTAACTTGTTAATGTTGTTGTGAGATTCAGGGTGGCTTGTATAAAGAAGGTCCACCAGCTTTAGGACTGCATCTCAGAAAAGATAATGACAAGCCAAGATGCAAAGCCATGTCCCTGTCCCACTCGTTTTCCCTGTGAAAATACAGTGAAAAGGTAGAAAAAGATGAGAGATGTATTATTCTCAATAGTATCTGGCTACAGAGGGTTCATTTTATTACTGGCCTAGCTGGGGATTAACAGTCACCTCACTGCCCCCATTTTATAAACCATAAGGTTCGACTTTGGTTGTTCCCCGGGTATCCCATTGAAAGCCTCAGGATTCCAGCATAGGGAAGATGGATGCTTCACCCTAGATGGATAATTCTTCTGGGAAGCATCTTTGTCAGGTGAAAATTGGGTTGATGTTGCAGTGAGTTCCTCCCTTTGCGGGTATTTTCATACTATTACCTGCAGCTGGTGGTGCAGTGGGCGTTCATGGAAAACTGGGAGGTTTAACAGGTCAGCAGTCAGGGATTTTGGTTCTGTAGCTGGCAGCTGTGCAGCCACCCTGGATGCTGAAACAGAACTGGCAGAACAGGGCTAATAAAAGAGAGTCTCTCGTACCTGTATTGTCCCCACAGAAGTTGTTTGGGGGTTTAAACCAAACCAGGGGGTTTAAACCAGGTCATGTTGCCCTCTGTAGACAGAGATAGGTTTCACGGAAAGAAATAATGGTATGGGTTGAAGGGGAGCTTTGAAGATCAGCTAGTTTCAACCCCCCATCATGGGCAAGGACATCTTCAACTAGAACAGATTGTTCAAGGCTCCATCCAGAGACTGCCAGGGATGGGGCATCCGCAGCTTTTCTGGGCAACCTGTACCTCACAACTCTCACAGTAAGAATTTATTCCTAAAATCTAGTCTAAACCTGCTCTCTTTCAGTTTAAAACCATTACCACTTGTCCTGTCACAACAGGTCTTGTAAACAGCCCCTCTCCATCTTTCTCGTAGGCCTCCTTTAGGTACTGAAAGGTTGCAATGAGATTTCCCCAGAACCTCCTCTTCTCCAGACTGACCAACCCCAACTACCTCAGCCTGTCCTCACAGGAAAGGTGCTCCACGTCTCTGATGATTTTCATGCTCTCCCTCTGGACTCATTCCAACAGGCCCATGTCCTTCCTGTGCTGAGCACCTCGGTCCTGGATGCAGCACTGCAGATGGGGTCTCATGAGCAGAGCAGAAGGGGAGAATCACCTTCCTTGACTTTAAAGTGTTGTGACTGCATCTTGTCTTCTGTCATAGGCTTCATCAACCAGAAGCCCACCAGGCCCAGAGAACAGCAACCTCGACCATCAGTGAGTATCGCCTGCTTTCATGGTATCTTCAGGGGGGAAAAGCAGGTGGAATGAAGGGACCTTAGTGCTATTTCTGCATTTTCACACAGTGCAAAAGGGCTGGGAATGGTGTGAAATGATTTATAACCTTAAATATTCTGCCCATTTACTTATTTGCAAATTTTTAAAAAATCAGGTGCTGCTTGAAAAGATCCAGGCTCCAGCTCATGTGTAGTACAGAGGTTGTGAGCAATCAGAATTTAGGATATCCACTTGCCAGAGAGGCACCTTGGAGTAGTTAATGCAAAGCTGTGGATAATCGCTCCAACAAAGAGCTCAGGCCCTGATTCACCTGTGGGCTCTGCCACATGTGGAAAAGGAGAATAACAACTCTTTGCTCCTCAGGAGTCATAAAAGAAAACCCATGAGATGCTCTAATGCTACACCAGTTAGAGACATCAGTGTCCCTCGGGAATGGGGGAATGGTGGAATGGTGGGGACCTGCTACTCTGGGTGCCATACAAAAGAAATCTAACATTTTCCACAAGCAAAAGTTGCCCAGCAGAGTGAGCCTCCAAGTCTGTCTTCACCAGGAATGGGGACAGTTTAACACATGGTAAAAAACCCAGGCGAAATGAACAAGCTTGTAAAACCATCTTAAAATAACACTTCCTTACATTAAAGAGTGACTCTTCAGCATTGAGCTCTGGCTGTTATCCAGCCTCTGCTCCTGCAGCACTCGAGAGCAGACTCATCTGCAGATCCTGGCCATGGGCTGTGTGACCTAACGCCCAGCAGGGCTGCTGGATGTGTCAGCAGAGCCCAGGCACCCCTGCAGTCCATCCCCCTGCTCCTGCTCTCCCTCCCAGCTGGCAGGGAGCTCACCTGGAAGGCTGCTGCTTCCCAGAGCACTAGGAAAACACATCTGCCCTTAGCTTTTCTGATGGCAAGGCTTGTACAGGCACTTTAACCTCTCCTGTGCTTTCTAGCATCCTCAGTGGGTTTGGGCTGTGATGGCAACTGAGCAGTCTCCTCCTGGGGTGCGCAGCCAGCTCTGCCAGGCTCCTGTGCAGCCCCTGGCCCCAGGCACCCACTGGCGACTCACACCCTGCCAAGGCTTTCCTTCTCCCACCCTCTTTGACATGCTAAGGAAAGGTTTGAGACAGCAGAAAATGTTTTCTGATCTGGGATGACAGAGCAGGAGATTATTTTCATTTAGATAACATTTGCTTTATACCACTGCAGAGTCCCATAGCACAGCTCACGTGTGAAGTGCCTGTACTGCCTGAGATAAGCAGAGTTGCAATTTCTGCTGGCAAGAACTATGCAAACATTTTTTTTGGAAATTGCCCAGTCCCCAACAGATTTTTGAAGACATCAAATCAAATAAAATCAAATCAAGCCACGGAAACAGAGATTAATGTGCGTGTGTAGGTGTCTCATCCTTCACATTTCTGTGGCTGGAATCATTCTAGGTAAACACTCTACAAACAGCAAAAGTCAGCCTTGTCTTGGTAGAGTTGCTGACTGAAGAAATTCCCATAAAGCCAATTAAAGGAGAAGCAAATGTCAAGGGAGGAGAAGAAGAACTAGATAGGGAGACTTAATAGTGTCTGTCAGGAGAGCAGCCACACGAGATGGAGGTGGGGTGTCACCTCCCGTCCTACAACATGTCCTGTGACACTGCATGAGCATCTAAACCAGCCCCTGGGAAATACTTTGGGTGTGTTCCTGGTTGGGCTGTGTTACCTCTCACCCTCCCTCCCCCAGAATCTTTTGGGAACTGCTCTCTGTGGTCTGGTATTTCACGGGTGGATGGCAGAGCCCAGGCACACGGTAATGATTTGGTAATTGCTTCCAAGGCTCGTGTCACTGCCAGAGTTACCAGGGCGTTGTTTTGACCCATTTTTCAGCTGCTAGGTCTTGCAGAAGGCATTTTAATGATTAACCCTGGACTTCCCCATCCTCAGCAAAACGATCAAAAAACACTGTCCTGGATTCACCCTCCAACCTAGTTTTCAGCCAGTTGACTCAGGTTTGTGCCTGGGAGCTTGTCACCCTGGTCATCCATCAGGGCCATTGTCACAGAGCCTGCAGGCAGCTCTCCCCCACACCAGGCACCTGCCTGACACCAGGGATGTGACACTGACAGCATCCCCACTGCTGGGGTCTAGCTTAAAGGTGGTTTTGCTCACTTTTGGTCTAATTTTGCCCTTTGCATTTCATTATCCACATTGCATAGTTCATTGTCTTTACACTTAACAAAAAACCCACATATAATTCCTACTTCCTTTTAAACACTGAGCCTGTAGCTGAAATGGAGCACATTTCTTGCTTGCCTCTTTCCTAAATTGCTTTGCTCTAGCCTCTTAAATCACTTTTATTGCTGCTTTCTAAACTCTCTCCAAGCTGTTAATAACATTTTAGCAGTGAGGTGCCCAGAAGCCTGGTCAGTAATCCTGATGGAGCTGCACGAGCCTTCTTTTTCCTTGCTGTCCTATCACACTGCAGATTCCCCTGTTGTATGCTTTTCAGCTAACTCCTCTCTCAGCTTTGCTCCTTCACAGGTTTCTCTCCTTCCCCGGAACATCTGGGGTTTGAAAATCTTTCCACTCAAGGTGCTGACCTGTTATTTTCTGACTGGAGGGTCTAATAGCCCTCAGGTGGACTCAGTGTGTTTGGAGCCAGGCTCTGCAGCCCTGGCACGAGGTGACAAGAGGAGCTGAAGCAGCTGCAGGAGCATGGGAAAAGGCCTGTGGTCCAGCAGCTTTTGTCCTGTGCACATCCTGAGCTTGGGATTTCCCTGCCACGGCTTCTCACTGAATTCCAGGATCAGCAGAAATACCTGCACTGATGTGCCTTTGAGATGGAGGTTTAGGTTGGGATGGCCTCAGGAGGTCTCTAGTCCAGTCTCCTAGCTCTAGCTCCAAGCTGGATCAGCTGTGAAGTCAGAGCAGAATGCTCCAGGCTTTTGTTCCATCAGCTGTTGAAAGCCCCCACGGATAGAGCCTGTGCAGCCACACAGCCTGTTCCTCTTCTTGCTGTCCTCAGGGTGCAGAAGCTTTTCCTTTTATCCAGATTAAAGCTCTCATTTTAATTTTATTTCAATTTTCCTGTATTAAATGATACAGAACTTTGCTACAAATATAGAAATAGTATGAACAGCAACTTGCTTTTCCTTTGCTCTTGAAAGAAACGCAGCCCTCTCTTTTCCTTTCCTTTCTGGGGCGTGCTTAGGAAGCGGAGTGTGCTTTTGTTTTTTCAAAAGCACATCTGTGTCTCAACGAGTTTTACCTGGAGATTTTCTCCATGCAAACCAAAGCATCGAGAATAATTAACAGTGGGAAATTATGTAACTGCTGTGAGAAACAATGGCTCTTCTGTGGGCCTGCAAGCAAGCTGCCAGGAGCTCTGCCTCCTACCCATCACGTAACATAAAATTAGAGGATTGTCACAGTGTGAGTTTAAATCAGTAAATTGTGTGTTTTAACTCAGATTTGTGCACTTCCTTTTCCCATTATTGCTTTGTTAATGCTGCTGCATGGTTCCAGCTCTTGGATTTGTAGCTTTCTTCTCAGATCTTACTTAATGCAGTGGAAGTCAGATACCCTGCAGCCCTCAGCAGGAAAATGAATAAAAGGAATAAGCAGAAGAGTCTGGTTGCTAAATCTTACTTGCTGCAAGTAGAACTTGCCATCAAGGGCATAGTGCAGTGTAAGTAACTATAGAATACCTACACTACCCAGTGTCACCAGTGTCACCAGCTGGCCATCAGGTGACTCCAGGAAAAGCACCAGGCTATTTCTGACACATGAGGGGCATGGCATAAACACGGCTGGGTCAGAGCAGCTGGGCTGTCAGGAGCCCCTGTGGCCAGGGCAGGTCAGAGCAGAGAGGGTTGCACTGCACTGTGGCCACTCACTCCACAGCTGCTGACTGGGAAGAGCACTGAGGACACTCCCTGGCCCAAGGAGAGCAGTATGAAAGCACCTCTTGTATAGGAGAAAGTGTCCTTAGAAAAGCATTTCAGGGTTCTTTTCTTCAATTCCAATTCTACATTTATATACCTACTTTGGGGCAGTTTCTGTGATTTCGTCTAGTAAACAGGTCCTCAGGTTTTTTCATTAAAGGATACTAGTGGATGAATTTTATTCATCCCAACTGCAAGAGCAATGGTTGGGATAGATCTCATCCTTAGAGGAATTCCTCCTTAGAGGAATTCAATAGATCATGCATGGTGAGTCTGGGACGGACCTGGAGCCATGCTAGTGGATATGAAAATCTCCTCTTTGGCAAAGAACTAACTGACACACAAAACCAAAATATTTCTTGTTTACTTGTTCTTCACTAGTGGATGGTCACAAAATCTTGGTTGACATGTCATGGCAAAGCACTTTACAGTTTGGATTTACCAGCTCAGTTCTCCACGGAGCTCTGCACTTCACCATGACCTCCATTCCAAGGAGCCACGTGTTCCAAGCCTGACAGCACAGCTTGCTCACCTCCCAAATCTCTACAAGGCCAAGGAGGAGCACTCACTTGTCAGCTGCTGGCTCCTCTCTTGAGTCCTGGAGGGCAAGATCAAGCAGACTTCATTGGTAGTATAAGGTGCAGTGGTCAAAGCCTGCAGAAGACTTGTCGCTGTTCTCCCTTACGCAGATAGGGACAGATTTCTCTTGCACCCGACATAAACCACCTCTGACAGTACCAATAAACCCCATACAGTTCCCTTTGAATCATATATCAGTTCCCACTCATGGGAGGGCTGTGCTGATGTGGAAATAAATAAAAGCCATAAGAGCAGTTTGAAGAAGTTGCATTCATATTTTGGTTGAAAGTCAGATCCCTTACAAATACAGACAAAATAATTCTTTTTGCATAAAACCTTAAAAGTAGCATAAAGATTACGCTGTGCTTTAGCTGGGCCTGGAGCCTAACTCAAAAGGTTCTGGGAGCTTGATCTGGAACATTGTAAGGGTTGTACTGTAGTGAGCTCACAGACTAAACTGGTGCCAAGTGATAGCAAATGTCAGCAGGCAATGTGCCAATGGGGTATGGGAACTGGACATGACAGAGTATCTGTGTCTTGGCAAGACATGCAGCTCGATCTTTCCATTCACAAAAAAAACGAAGCAAGGGCCTTCTTATATCCTTCAGAACCTGATTCTCTCTCATGACACCAATAATTCATTCCCTTCCATGACAGGTGCCCAGAAAGCAACAAGAAGCCCTTGGGGCAGTCCACAATATTATATGATTACTCAGAGGAGGAGCTCATGGCAAGCATCGAGCGGGAGTACTGCCGCTGAACCCAGTTCCCTGCCTCGAGGGTGTCAGGCATGGTCCTGGGAGCCCAGCTGAGCAGAACTGCTACAGACAACACGTCTCACACAGCCAGACAGCACGGGAGAGGTGGGTGGTGGAGGCTCCTGGGGCATCAGGGGCAGCATGGCTGCTTGGGATGCACGGAGGAGAAAGTTCACCTGGTCTGCTCCTAGTGAGAGCATGAAGATCTTCACCAGCTGCTGATTTCTGACTGGTGTCACTGGAAGAGGGACCAATTCATCTTAAGAATCAATATTTAGAAGCTCATTTCTGAATGCTGTTTATAAATGAACATGTACTAGAATGAGGTGTTGAAATGTGGTGCTTTGAAGGAAGATCTTGCTTTGAACTTAGTAAAAAAAAAAAAGAAAAAGCAGTAATATCATCTGATCCAGAACTTCAGAGGATATTGAATGAAATTTAATGTTTCTGCCACTTAAAATGTGCCAAATGTACTCTTTGTGCTGTGCAAGCCTCAGGTCCAGGTCTGAATTTGGCACTGTCTCTTTCAATCTGGTCCCCAGTATGGGAGATAACAGGAAGGGAGGATTGATCCCACCATCTAGTGCATAGGCAGTGTAATCTCAGAGTCCAAATCCTACCACACTGGCAAATTAGGAACACAAGATTTGTATGATCCCCTTGGGGCAGGATCCCACCATAGGTGTCCTACCTGGGGCTCCTGGGCGTGGATCCATCGCAGTGATGGAAGTGAAAGCAGGAGGCACATCCCCATTTCAGTCATCCCTCTCAAGAGGGTTTTGCATGCTCTTGTAGAGCAGCTATTTGGGATCAGTTTTCAGCATTGCCCCTCCTGGCCTTTCCCTAATATTTCTTGCATTTTACCATTAGCTGACTGCAAAGTAAACCAGAAAGTTCTCTCTCCTAAGGAAATAGTATTTTCAGTGCTCCCAGACAGGGAAGCTTGGTATTTTGGGTTTCTGCTTTTGTTATACCCGCATCTTAACATATTATGAGTATCTGCTTATTGTCAGAAATAGAAAAATACTTTATTTCTATCTTCAGCTGAAACATAAAAGGCATCAGTTTAAATTTTCACTACATGTAAATGCAAAAAAACCCTGCAGAACACCTCTTAAGATGCTGTATTCTAAATACTTTATGATTCCTGGGACCTGTGAAACAGAAATAAATGCATCTGTACTCTGAAGCCCTCAGTGAAGTCATCAAATGCTTTGAAAAAGACTCTCTGGCTACATGGGAAATCATGCTCTGGTACCTGCAGAGACTAAGCAGGATGCATCCCTGAGGGATGCCTTGAGGGGGGCACTAGATCACACCCCTGGCACACAGACTCACACCCCAGTTGTCTTCCCTGCAGCAGCCTTTGCAAGGCTGGACACTGTGCTCTGCCTGGGAGCTGGGGAGCCAGCAGGCAGCCCAGGGTGGGCAGTGGGAAGGGAGCCGAGGGTGGGCAGTGGGAAAGGAACCCAGGGTGGGCACTGGGAAGGAAGCCAGGGTGGGCAGTGGGAAGGAACCAGCCTCCCACAGAGCTGTGCATGCCCGGAGGCAGCAGCTCCCAGCACACCAGCTGGGGCGTGTCTGTAGGACCAGGGATAATGTTTTTAAAATGAAAGAGGCTAGATTTGGGTTGAACATGAGGAAGAAATTGTTCATTCTGGGGGTATTGAGGCACTGGAACAGGTTTTGAATGTCCCACCCATGGAAGTGTTCAAAGCCAGGTTGAATGGTGTTTTGAGCAGCTTGGTGTAGTGGAAGATGGATGTCCCTGCCCATGGCAGGGAGGTGGGACTTGATGATCCTTAAGGTCCCTTCCAGCCCAGGCTATTCTGTGATTCTA
The DNA here is from genome assembly GCF_009819885.2 of Catharus ustulatus. Classification (NCBI taxonomy): domain Eukaryota; kingdom Metazoa; phylum Chordata; class Aves; order Passeriformes; family Turdidae; genus Catharus; species Catharus ustulatus. The sequence goes on along the minus strand of NC_046223.1, from coordinate 103,621,117 downwards.
TGACGCCTTCATGCCCCAGAAATAGCTGGAGTAGAGAGCAGATGTCCCTGCATTGCTGGGAGAAGTTGGGTGGGCCCTCAATGGCCCTCTAACCCTCCTGGAAAAAATCCAATTTTGAACAATAGCACTTCTTTCACAGGAACAGTCATTTTTAGACCTGTTAATGTCACTGATCTGTGGCAGGAACATAGTTTCTCTGCAGTTTATCAAGAGTCCATTCACTAGATTTCCCAAAGCTTGTGTTAGTTTTCGGCAGCTCTCAAAGACCTGCTAGGATGAACAGAATCTGCATGTGGAGAGCAGAAACAACACAGTGACCCCAGCACCACAGGGGACCACAGTACTCTATATTCTTTTCTAATCACTATAGTGGTTTAGATTTTCTTTGAACTTGGATTTCATTCTTCCAACTAAGACCTTCCTTCTGCCAAGGTCCCCAGAGTCTCTGGCACATGTGGTGAGATATTTCGATGAGCTCAGTCACAGCTCCCCCTTCGTGAGGGCAGGGCCAGTGGATTGCTGCCTTTTTGGATGGCCTCCAATGACACAGCAAACCAGAGGAAAGCCATGCTGCTGTCAGACATGCTGTGACAGGAGCAGGCAGGGACCAGGGCTCTGCCACCCCCCAGATTGCTCTGCATGTGCCCTGCCTGCCCTTACAGAGCTTCTCTCTGAGGCTGCATTTGGTGACTGGCCCAGGTAACAGCTCTACAACCCATTTCAGACTCTCCTAAAGGAGAGCCTAAGTATTCACAATTACATACATTGACTAATTAAAAAAAGAACACCTAAACTGAACATCCTGTTAGGCTGCAAAGAAATCTCTCTACTGAACACAGCAACACTGAGCTGCTTTATAAAATGAGCTTCTAAAATAACCAAGTGACAAGCACATTTCTGTACCTGGAACACAGGTGCAGTGGATTTGACAGATAACATTTTCAGCATCACCAACAGAAAAGGAGGAGCTGCAGAAACACAGGAAGGTCCAGAAAGGAAGGATGCAGCTGGGACAGTCACTGCACCAGGGAAAAGGTGCAAGGAAGAAGTTTGGGGATGCAAGGAGGGACCTCAGACTGTGGTATGGTCTTGCAGGCTTTCTCTGTGCCATAAAATGATGTGTGCTCAGCACTGAGCTCAGACCACAGAGCCAGCCAGCACAGACGGCTCACAGCCATCTGTCATTCTCATACCATGCACAACAGGATGGTGGTACCCAACCAGGTTCCCAGTCTGCCTGAGAATGGGTGGGGACTGTGCTCCTCCGTGTCAAACCTGCACCCAGCAGCACACCAAAAAGGGACAGTGGCAGTGGGGCTGGTGCCTAGGAAGCCACAATTACGGTTTAATTACCTGGTGTAACTCTGCTTTTGGTCCTTTGCACACAGAAAGTAGGACACCAGATCATTTGTAGGTAAACAGTAGCTGTGCCCATGACAGATTTCAAGAGAAACTTCTTGAATTAATATTTTTTCTCAAAAAAAGGACAATTGCACTATAGAGATCACTTTGCCACATCTCAGGGAGTGAATGCTGACATCCAACCAGCTGAATTATTGGAAAGTTCATTTACTTTTCATGATTATTTCTCTATAACCACCATCAAATCACAACTGCTTGAAGGACAAAAAAATATTCAGCTTGTCAGTACTTTCTGCCCCTAAAACAGTTTGCTAGAATTAAGCAGGGTTCTGAAGAGTCTCTTATTCATCATTTTGGAAACCACCCTCCTGTTCAATACCTGCAGCATAAAACAGAATAGCTGATGATGGCTTTTGAGCTGGCACTATTAATCTCCATTAATAAACCAGCAAAAGGCTATTATTTTTAAGCAATCACTACATTATTAATCTAACAAAGACAAATGCTACGTGCTGTATTTTGCACTAGTCCAAAAGGAACAAGAGAGCCTTGCTGGACCAGAGCCCCTGCCCCAGCAAGAGGGGCAGCAAGGGGGACACAGAGGCCCACAGGCCAAGAGCTGTGCCACGGGAACTCATGGAGCTGCCCACCACATTTGCCAGCTGCTTGGCACAGACCACATCCACAGCAGGGTTCCCCTCACCTCACTCTGGACACAGGACATGACAATTATTTTCACAGGCTGAAGTGGATTAATCCGGGCAGTGATAACCAACAGAAAATAAATCACTCTGAACTCAAGAGATGCTACAAGAGACAATTAAACCTAAGGTATTCTACCCATCTAGGACAAATTCTCCCAGGAAAGGGTACGCTCCAGCTTCCTCAGGTTTTCTGCATGTTTTAAGATGTGCCCATTGCCTTCTGCACACATCAGCACATAAAAGTCATCCGTTTCCTTCTGCACCTGAGGACTGAAGCAGAAAATGAGAAAGGCTGCATTTGACAGAGGATCCCAGCCAGGACAGCCTGGACTGTGACATGTGGCTGAGGCTTTGCAGCTTCCTCCTGGACTGTCTCACCCATTTCCTCAGCCTGCAGGTTGCTGGGGTTTGAGTCATGATTTACTCTTGCTGCAGACATGGAAGCAATTTGCCTTCTGACAGCCAGAGCCTGCCTGCCTCAAGCTGCCTTGCCAGACATAAATGGAAGGTAAACAGGCAGATGGGCTCACAGATTAAACTTCAAAACCAGCCAGAAGATTTATCCCTGCAGATGAACTCAAGCCAAAGGCAAGCCTAGAGCAGGACTCAGCTCATGAGATGGCAGATGCAGGATGCTGAGTACAGCTTTCACAGCTGGAAAGGCAAAGTTAGCCAGAGCTGTGACTTCAGCTGGAGGAGCACACCAAGTGTGCAACCACCCTGCTGCTCGGGCCACCTCTGCAGCATCAGGATGGATTCACTCTTCCAGTGTCCAGACTTCAAGAGGATCAAACTCAAGCTGCTGCTCAGCCCAGGGTTTGGCTGTACGACCACACAGGGTGGTGTGTGTAACAAGCAATGCCACTCTGACTGCAGGATGAAGCCAATAGACACGTTTGAGCACAAATCCATTGTCCTTTAGAAAACTGTCCCTTTTCATGGATTTAGAATGGCTTCAAAACAGAAGGACTTGCCTTCAACAGTGCTTGTGTCAGCAAAGGGGTAGCTGGGAAGGCTTCCTTGTGTGCAGGCTGTTTTCTCTCACTGGATGAAGCTGTTCCAGACTGCAGCCCCATTAGGATGTGGACTGGGTGCACCTCCTGGCTGCATGCAACAGCTCAGACCACATCTTGGGTCTAAGGAGGAGCAGAAGGGTGAAATCCATTGCCATATTTCACATATACAAAGCCAGGGGAAAAAATAAAAATCAGCAAAAAAACCCCAAACCAAATATTCTTAGGGATATAATTGGATGCTCAGATTTTTATTCCTTGAAAAATAACAGGGACAAGTAGGACATCTTCCCCTGGGACACAAAAGCATTGTGGCAACCCACAGAGCCCAGGGGCTGAAGTTTGTGCAGTTCTGCCAGAGCTCTAAGCCTGCACCTAAGCTTTCCCTTCCAGTTGTTCTCCTGAGGGGGAAGCAGAACCATCCATGAGATCTCTTTTCACCTTCGCAAGGACAATGTGGACAAAGCCTTGAGTCACTGCTCCCAGGTGACTCCCGGAAGGCTCTGCCTGCAGACACTGAGCCTTGCAGTGAATGGCTGTGACAAAAAGCTGGAATCATTACACCTTCTCCCTTTCTGCTGGAAATAAACATTTCTGCAGTTCAGAACTGGCCAGAGGGAAACAGCATAAAAGTGTAGGTAGTTGCTGCTGCTGTCACCATCACTGGACACCTCCTTCCCAGCCTCCAGAGCCACTTCCCCACCAGAGCAGGAATAACAGGCTAGCACAGCCACCTTTTGGGTTAAATTCTTGTCTCTGCCTTATTTCCAGCATTCTCTCCCTGCACAGCTTGCAACACAAACAGCAGCACCCAGCACATCCCTTCTGCTGACAGCTGCTGGAGGCTGGGCTGGAAGTGGAGAGCAGCCAGGAACTGCCATTCCCAGAGAGAAGCCCCAAGGCTTGGTGGGGGTGTGCACATTCTACCAAAAATACAAGATGAGTGGTATAAAATCATGAACAAGTAAGCACTGGTCAATTTACAACAGGATCCAAAAAATTCTGCCTTTACAGGTAAGTGAATTAGCAATCCCCAAAGTCTTCCACTGCCTAGAGACACAACCTAATCCTGATTTACATAGTTCTGGAATGGACGCCTATGAAACCTGAAAATCCATGATTTTTTTATGACTTAAAAGCAGTCACATTACATACATTTTATTTAATAAAAGTTAAAAACACGTACAAAAATGCAGTTCCATTTCCTTAAAATATAGGCTCAAAATAAAAAGACTGAACAGTAGAGTTCAGGCAGTAAAGTGCAAAGACAGCAGCTATGCCAGTCATGCTTAATCCATAAATAACCCTTACACAGCAGGAAGGAACAGACAGAGCAGACGCAGCCACAGCTTTTCACGCACATCCACAAGAGAACGATCCACACATCCCAGAACGGGCTGCCAGGAATTGCAGGCCAGGTACACCTAAACAAGGAAGGAGCAGTTGCTTTTCCACATCGTGACACACATACATGACACACTTTTTAAAAGTCTGTATTCTCCAGCCCACTGTTTTCCCCCCCATAATGCAACAAACATGACAGTTTATATAATTACGACAAGTTTCCAAACTTTTTCTCAGGTGAGCACCATAAATGGTCAGTCTGTAAAAAAATTAAGTGCTAAACTGGCTACTAAACTGAGACAGGACATGCTTCCCCTGGTTAAAAGCATGCAAAACAGCATCCAAAAGCCAGACTTCTTGTTCTAAGGGTTTTCTGAGGGAAAAAACCAAACAAAAAACAGCAGCAACATCTCTTTGTTCACTACAGAAACTTTGAAAACTGGGTAGCAACAGAGAACAGCAACACCACAAGGATCCACTTCACCAGGAAAAGAGGTTCCCGCTGAGCCCTTTGGAGAGTCCAAAGCAAGGTCCACACACACACACTCACTGGCACATACACTGGGTCAGTGGGATTACAGCACGTGTCAGTGAACAGGGTGTGGGCCCTTAGAAGGTCAGGCACAAAAAATTCAGTACACTTAGCACAATACTCCAATTTAGTGCAGTTTGAAAACTTACTACTGTTAATTATAGCTATAGGCTTTAGTGTAAAAAATAATGACATCATCTGCTTTAACTGAAACAGATCTCTGCTGAACAGAAATCTGCTGATTTCAGGGGAGTGCCAGCTGAGGTTGGCAAGTCAGCACTTACATAGATGAGATCCATGCTTTGCCCACACTGGGAAGCAAGACCAGGATTTCAGAACAAAGCAGTATAAGAGAGAATGCATTCCTAGTTATCCGCAGTTGATGCATACAGGAAAAAGAATCCTAAGCTTCAGTGCAGGAGTGGCTGAAGGGAGAAGAGTCCAGAAGGAGAAAGCACTCCAGGGATATTTCATTCAGTGGGGGAGCTGTCTCCCAGCAGAACACCTGGTGCTTTTCTCTACTGTCAGCTCTGCTACAGTACATAGGCACTCCTTCCACAGCACAGGAACGGAGCAGTCCGATTGTGCTACGGGCGTTTTGTTACTCACACGATGCTACAACACAGCACTCCTGCAGCCACGGGGTCCATGTCTTAACCAGCTTACACTGTGTGTAAAAGAAAATCCATTCAACAGGGAGAGTGTATTGTTTAATAGAAAAGGGTGATTTTATACAAAGTACTGTGGAGAAGTATAAGGCCACATGAAGAGTATCATCCAGTTGACATGGTGGCTATTTCTTAACTCAAGACACAATTAGTACTTCCTCTGGTGCATTGATACAGGTAAAAGAAAGCCTTGAACAATTTCCTATAAGGTGCACAAGCATCCACAATACAAAAAAAAACCCTTTAATTTTTTTATTTCTCCTCTACTCAAAAAATATAAAGAGAGACCCGCTAATTTTTCATGGGCTATCTTGCCATTTTTGCATTATTCAGTTTATTTTGATATGTTGGTTTAGAAGGACCAGAAATAAAGTATAATTTTTAGTGTCAAAATTTCTGAATGGTGTTTGTGCTTCTACCTCCATCAGAGCAGTCTGGCCCCTCCAAACTTTGCTCCAGTGGAGTGTGGACTTGGGAATGCTTCTACCAACAGCCACATTGGCTTCTACTTGCAAAAGGTATGGATTCATAAAATGTTGAGAATTTTAGCACTTGTATTCTCAAATAAGGTCATTCTGGTTTGGTTTGTTTTAAAAATGACTGACTCGCTTTCATCTCCATCTGTCTGCATAAGGAGGGTGTAAGAGCCCATTGCAGGACCAGGATTTGCTAGTGTGAAAATAACAACCAGTATGAGTTATCAAATGGTAAGTGTTTACAAAATCCTCTGAATGCAATAGTCTAGGTTTACTGAAATGGAGTTCCTAAAACTCTGGGTCTCATACAGCACAGCCCTACTAATGCAAGCTATTTGCTTGCATAACAAGACCAAAATGAACAAATACAAAATATATTTGGTATAGAAAATAGTACTATAAAAATTAAAAACCACCCTGTTTTACTGTCCATCAAAATATTAACAGCAAGCATTACAAGTAACTTTTTTTAACCTATTGCCAAAATCATTTCCAAAGAGTTCTACTTTCCTGAAGTGCTGGTGATTGCAATTGCCCAAGTACTGGAAAAAACAAAAAACAAAAAACCAAAAAAACAGGGAAGGGACAAGGAAATATGATAGATTTCTCACATAGCACTATCAACAGAGGACCTAAACTGCAGGAAACTAAAGTACACACAAACATGGGGAAACAAAAGCCATTGCCCGTTCTGTTGTTGCCATCGGAGCTCTTCCTGATCTTCGGAAGTTTGCAGGAAGGTTCTTCTCCCTAGCCCTGGCAGACAGGCGATGGCATGGGGATGAGCATGCTCAGAGCACTGCTGCTCTTGGGCTTCTCTGCTGTGGCAATTCTGCTGAGTTTGCCCACCTCTGTCTGCCAGCTGGGGGTTTTCTTGGTGGTCATGTGCCGGCGGGTGTGCTTGGTCAGGTGGTCGCTGCGCATGAAGCGGCGCTCGCACACTGGGCACGAGAACTTCTTCTCCCCCGTGTGCGTCCTGCGGTGCCGGGACAGTTCATCCGAGCGGGCAAACTTCTTGTCACAGCCCTCCCAGCTGCAGCTGAAAGGTTTTTCTCCTGCAGGACATAAAGGAAGTATGTTACTTTTGAGAAGCTGTGTTGCAGTCTGATCAAAGAACTAACTTAAAATCTGTCTGGCAAAAACCAGTGAGTTCCACAAAAATGCTCACCTGTGCAGTCAACATAAGATTAAACTAAAGTTCTGTTCCAGAGAAAAATAATAGGTATCATTCCTACTTATCTCCTTGTATCTTTCAAAGTGTTCTTTAATCAAGTATGGTTTCTCAGTTGTCCAAAATCCCAGTTTAAAGAAATAGAGCCTTCATAAAGCTGCCTCATCTGCTGACTGAACTAGAAGCAAGCCCCTGCCCCCATCCCTGTGTATCCACATGTCTCTGGCTGCAGCATGTCATCCACAAATACTGTGGGAAAACAGGAAGCCTGGAATGGAGCCTCGGGGCCCTGCTGCTCCAGTGGTCCAGTCCCACACGCACACACTGCGGAGGCAATGCCTGTCCTGCCAGCCCCCCACAGACCAGGAATGGCAGCAGTCAGCAAGGCTGCCCACATCAGCTGCTGCTCATCCTGGGCCACTGCTGAACATCCCACCTGTCCTGAACAACTACTGCCTGCAACTCCCACAGAGCTCCAGATAACTTTGGGCCATGTGGCAGATGTTTATGGGGACACTCTGGAGCCGAGAGAAGGGCCCCGCAGGAAGGAAGCCCCACAGGAGTGCTCTTACTTCAGCTACTGGGAGTAAAGTCTGTCTGCTGCATGTGCTATCAGCTAGTCAGCGTGCAGGGAAAAGGCAGAAAAAGAAATCTGAACTACTCTTCCTCCTGATCCTGTAATAGGAACTGGCTAGTGAGGGGTCAGTGTGTTTGTTTCACCTGTCACTGATGTCCTAATCCCAATACAGGGACACACAGGCTCTCCCTATGGATCAGCAGCCACATGCACAGAGCCAGGCACTTGCTGATAGTCTGTTCATCCTGCAGCACCAGGTTTAATTCAGCAGCCTCTCAAGCCAGAAGCATCATTCTATCTCTGGTTTACAAGAATTATCAGCTCCATGTAGAGATTAAGCTCTTTCCCCAAAGGAGCTGTAAAAGACAAGCTGCCAAACTAACGCAAATCCTGCCATTCAAGCTGGCATCCAATAAACCAGTGAGTGTTGGGTAACAGTAGGGGAAAAAAGTCAAAGAAAACCAAAAATAGACAGAAATATTCTATACCAATCTCCCACTATGCCTATCCTTCAACATCAAAAATAATCCCTGAGAACTCAAAGTTAGTTTTAATTTAACAAGATCCTGGATCCTGGGAAAAGGATAAGTACAACACATGTAGACTGTTTCCATACTGGCCCAATTTGTGAAGCAAATCAGTCCATATTAATTACAATTAGTTTTCATTTACCTCTAAAATTCCCCTTCTGAATACACTGTTACATTTCCTGCAGGAGCTCTACTTCCTAACAGAACAGCCCAAAATCTCAATGCATTCCCATTTAGCCAAAAAAAAACTCTGGGGGACCAAAAAACCAAACCAAACAACAACAAAAAATCAGTTTCTGAGTTTCTCTTTTCTTTTACTCATGCAACAATTAAGACCAACTACCTGTACTATGCTTTGCTTACTCCAGACCTCCCCATGCTCCAAAACAAGGGACTTGCACAATTCATTTCAACCTAGACCAGATGGCAGGATTCCACTTAGAGCTAAACACACATACACAGACAGCAAAGCTGCACTCCAACTAAAGCCTGTGAAATTCAACCAACACTGCAGGGTCAGCTGAGGTCTCAGAACAAAGTATGTCTTGTTTTGCTTGTCCATGGAGAATGAACATTCCTTCCATCCCTGAGATGAGCAAAAGCTCCCCCATCACCTACTTCTTCCCCTTCCCACCCCTCTCCCCACAAAAAACATGCATTCCAGCACCCCAACACAAGCCAGCACGCGCCCTCTCGTACGCACCAGTGTGGGTGCGAAGGTGGGCTTTGAGGTGGGAACTTTTGAAATAGGTTTTCTTGCAGCCAGGGAAGTCACAGACGTAGTTCCTCCGCCTGGAGAAGTCCATCTGGGGGGCACAGGCCTGACCAGAAGCGATGAACACAGGAGCAGGGGCCAGGGGCAGTAACTTGGTGCTGCCAACAGTGACCACAGCCTGCGGGCACTGCGGTGTCTGTGTGACAGCAGGCTGGGGAAGAACCAGCATGACAGTCCCCTGAGGCACAGAGGGTCCCATGAGCACGGGCTGGGAGAGAGGGGCTGTCTGCGGTAAAATAGGTTTCATGGGAGTTGAGAGTGCTGGAGTTGAAGGCTTGACATAGGCATTAATCATGCTGCTTTGTCCATTTAAAGGGATCATCTGACACAGGACTTGGGGGTTTGGGACGGGGGCAGGTGTCACTGGGGTCACTGGGGTAGCTCTTTTTTGCAAGTCATTCTCACAATTCTTTGGTACGTGGGTTTGCGGTGAAACAGGCCGGACTGGTAGTTGCCCTTTATTGGTCACAACATCACTGGAGTCATGTGCACAAGGCTGATGTACTGGAGAGGTTTTGCTGATTAAATCATCCGCAACACACGTGTCCTGTGGCAGTCTGGAATGTTCTCGGTCATCCGCTCCACACCAGTCTCTGGAAGGGCTGTAGCCTGAAGTTACCTTTGTTGTCTCTTGCAGGGCAGGAATGTGGTGGTAAGCAGAACTATCACCTGTGTGACGTATGACACTTGTTGCCATGGCCCTGCAAGGCTGAGGCGTGGAGGACTCAGAGATCGCTGGCTTCTGCCCACACTGCTGCCCCACGCTGAGAACAGATGGCTTGGTTATGGGAGAGGCACTGGTCACTGACGTGACTGAGCAGGCAGCTGTACTGGCCATGACAGTCCTTGGCTTGGAGTAAGTGACTTGTGAGGACAGGAGCGTAGCTGCTGACATCTCAACAAAGTCAGGGCTGTGCGGAGGCGTCATGCACTGCAAAAAAAAAACCATACCAGTGTGGATCAGTGTAATTCCATAGCACAGTTTTCCCCTATCTTTACTCTGAAAAATAAAATTACATGCTCTCTCCCAGCAGCTCAGAATGGGCTCTTAGGACAAACGAATACAGCATACTGCTGTGGTTTAATCCCAGATGGCAACCAAGTCCCATGAAGCTCACTCATCCTCCAACCCCAGACGGATGGGAAGGGGAATCAGAAAAAGGTTAAACCTATGAGTTGAAGTAAGAACAAATTATTAATTAAATTACAGGAAAATATAATAATAAAAATATTAACTGTAATAAAAAGGCAGACAAAAACACAGAGAGAAATAAAGGCCACGAGAAACAAATGATGCACAGTACAACTGCTCACCACCCACCTGGCCTGACCCCAAGCAGTGACTGGCCCCTTCTGGCCAACTCGCCCATGTTTATACACTGAACATGATGCTCTATGGTATGGAACATCCCTTTGGCCAGTTTGGTCAGCAGGGTCCTAGCCATGCTCTCTCACAGCTTCTTCTCCTCACTGGCAGAGCAGGAGGTGCTGAGAAGTTCTTGGCTTAACTGTTGATGAGCAGTGCTTGCTCTAAAACATCTGTGTGTTATCAATATTCTCATCTTAAATCCCAAACACAGTACTGTACCAGCTACTAGGATGAAAATGAACTCTATCCCAGCTGAAAACTGGACATTATCCACCCCACATTCTATACATTTACATCATGCCCACACTTTTCAATACATCCCAATTAACCATCATCACTTTTCCTGTCTTTTGTACAGGTATCATTCCCTCAGTCTGTAGGCCATCCCTCTAAAACATCTGTTGAGTTCATTCATGCATTGCTTTGGGATCCAATTCATAGCAGTTCTTCAGGGCAGCAGAGCTGGTGTGTGGTGTTGGTTGGATTGATGGCTGCTGAAGTCAGCTCTCATTCCATCACTGCTGTGTTTGTACCAGTTTCATCAAAGTTTGTTCTTCATTAATCTGGGTGATTCCTACTGTAATAGCCTTGATGTTGCACATAGCCAGCTCAGCTGTGGTGACATGAGTGTTAGATGGCAAATAATATCACACAATCCAAGTCACTGGCTGTTCTCACACAGAACCAGATCCCCTGGGAGCAAACTCTGGATTTCCCTATCCTCCCACATTACCCACCAAGTGCACCCAGGTCCCTGAGCAAAAGCAATGCCATGGATGTGTTTGCCATTGCCTGATGCAGGAATAACTCAGATTGGTTTCCCCAGCATCTTTCTTGTGTGCCCTACAGGGACTTTATCCCCTTCTACACTATGTGAAAGTTTTGCTTGAGCACAGCTAGCCCAGCTGGCAGATCCTCTAGTGCTGATGCCCAGGTGGCCTTTGCTAAATGTGTATCCCATTGTTTGAAGGTCCCAACACCCATTGCTCTCAGTAACAGTCTGTTCTATCATTCCATTTTCCTGGAGACTGGCACATGATAGGGCATGTGATAAACCCACACAATGCCATGCTCTTCAGCCCAGGTGTCTGTGAGGTTGTTTTGGAAATGAGTCCCCTTGCCTGGCTCAGTTCTTTCTGGGGTGCCATGTTGCCATGGACTTGCTTTCCAAGGCCCAGGACACTGCTCCAGGTGGTGGCATGGGACATGGAATAGGTTTCCAGTTATCTGGTGGTTGCTTCATCATCATAAGCACATGGTGCTTGACTTGTTGAGTTTGTGGGAGTCTGATAAAGTCCATCTGCCAGGTGTTCCCATATTTGTATTTCAGCCATTGTCCTCTACACCAAAGAGGCTTTAACTGCTCAGCCTGAATAACCGAAATTTATGTTTCACAATTATGGACAGCCCTACAAGTGTCCATGGTCAAGTCCACCCCTCGACCATCACCCCATCTACAATGTTGCATTTCTTCCTTGATGGTCTCAGATGTCCTGGGCTCACCAAGCAATAAATAATTCACTCTTGTGAATCTTGTCAATCCAGATCCACTTCAATCTTAGGAGCCTGATCCACATGTTGGTTGTTTTCATGTTCCTCGGTGGCCAACTCTTGGGTGCATGAGCATCCATGCGATGTACCTTCACAACCAGGGTCTCCACCCAGGCAGCAGTATCTTGCCACAAGGCAGCAGCCCAGATGAGCTCACCTCTGCTCTGCTTCCATCACTTGTAACCACCATCACAGGGCATTTGCCACCACCCATGAATCAGTACAGAGATAAAGCACTGGCTGTTTTTCTTGTCCAGCAGTGTCTAAAGTAAATTTTCACCTCCGCAAAGTAACTCAATTCGTCTTCTCCTTCAGCAGTTTCTGTAATTTTTTGTAGGATATGCCACAGTCACTTTCCATCTTCAATGCTTTCCTACAATACAGCAGGGATGATCAAACACAGCATGGTTTCTCATTTTTTGGTAACTTATTATACAATAGAGTCTCTTCAGCACATGTCCCCTCCTCATCAGGTGGCACCCAGGAATCTCTTCCCTCGCCGGTCCCAGGAGTCTTGAAAGTATGACAATGACCAAGGTTTCCTATTTGAGCAGCTAGTGTGAGCAGCAAGACCCACTTATCCCACACAGCATCAGCAATGTGATGTGTAGGAGACCCATCCTTTGCACATCCAGCCCAGCACTGGAAATCACGATGCCAAGGAGAGCTGTGATTCAGTACCAATCACTCCCAAAGCAGCTGGAACCTCTTTGTAAGCTTCCAGTATCACTTTTACATCTGGAATACAGTGGGCTTCAGATCCTCTGTACCCCCAACTCCAAAACCCTAGAAGCTGACCCAATTCTCCCCTGGTGCACTCTGCCAGAGGTTCCAGGTAGGGCCATTTTCCTTGGCTTCAGTGTGGAACACATTTTTTGTATCTTGTCCTGCCCGGACTGGCCCATGGGCTGGGGGAGCATTAATTTTCTGCCTGAATTATCTCCTGTTTAATTTGTTCAAAGGCTTGTTGTTGTTCAGGGCCCCATTTGAAATCATTCTTCTTCTGGGTCACTTGACAGAGAAGGCTGACAATCAGACTGTAATTTGGAATGTGCATTCTCCAAAACCCCCACATGCCTACGAAAGCTTGCAGTTTTCTTACTAATTATTTTGCTAATCAAATCCATTGGGATCTGATGACCACCTTGCCCTTTTATTCTTAAAAACTGGATTGCCTGTGCAGGTTCCTGGACCTTACTTTATTTTATGACAGTTTTCAGAGAGATGTGGACTATTTTCTTCCTTTTCTCAAAAACTTCTGCTGCTGTACTGCCCACAATGGTATCATCAGTATATTGCAGGTGTTCCAGAACTGGATCAGTCCACGGCAAATGGTTCAAATTTTTGCCATGTGGGTTGGGCACACTGACTTCATCTGGATCTGTGGGTGACTGTGCCTTCCTAATGTCATAATAAACCCCTTTTAGTACAGTTAATTCCCTGAGGTACCAGATGTCTCTCTACAGTAGCCCACCTGCCTGGGTGACACAATCTCTTTCCTGAAGGGAATACCTTTCCTTCACACTTGACCGAGTTGCTCCCAGAGATTGAAGACTTGTGCCATTTTTCCAATCACCTTGTCAATGCTCTCTTCCCTAGGAAGTCATCCCAACTGCTTGGCTTCCCCATCTCCTAATTCCAGGCCACTAGTCCCACTGGAGCAGTCAGGTGAGAGTGTGCACACTTGGACAGCAGCTGAAACCTCTTCACACATCCCACAGATCCCTCATGGACAGGGACTGAGTGATTACTTCTCATTCTGCCTCTTTCTCCATCCAGTTTTTTTGATGGCCCTGCTTCATCATCCTTTACAAAATGAGTTTTCATGTCCATTTCTTCTTGTGTACAAAGACAACTGATAAAGGTACAAACTCATCCTCTGACTCAGCTGCATCATCCCTTGCTGGGGTCTGAGTAGTCACACTACATGATGTCAGGGTTTGAGCAGCCACAAACAGCTGCTTAACCCTAAACAAGACCTGAACCACGTTCACAGCTCCTGGTCATTCACAGACCATGGTTTCAGCATCCCAAGGATATTCAAAATTTCCAAAATTCACATGCTTGGAGTAGAAGGAGAAGATTGTGCATCTTCTACACAGGTTGGCTCTCTGAGGCAAAAAGGCAAATGGTGCCACTATTAGCAGTTTCTAGTAGATGGTTCCCCAAGTACAGAGGAGATGACAGAGGGACTGAGAGTATGGAAAACCACATTAGTTTCAAGGTCAGCAGTTCTGTGCTATCATCATCCAGTGTTACAAAGTACAGTGACATGATAACGTTAGCCCAGCCACCAGAGATGATACCACAACATGAGGGGGAACATACACAGCGAGTAAATTATTACATAACACAACAACTCTGATAGCAAATACTTCGACACTGGGATTAACAACTAATAAGATGAATCCTGATAAATTTATTTCAATATGGTCTGGTCAGATCTGTAATGGAAGAGAATCAGCAAGATAAAACTCATGTGTTGACATAAGAACAAGTTAATAATTAAAATAAAGTAAAATATAATAACAACAATTGTAATTATTATTACAGGGAAATACCAAGAGGAGAGAGCAATAAAACCCAAGAGGAACAAGTGGTGCACAGTACAACTGCTCACCACCCACTGACCAATGCCCAGGTCGTTCCCAACATCACTGGTCATTCCAGTATTTATGCTGGGCCTGTCACTCTATGGTATGGAATATCCCTCTGGTCAGTTTGGACCACCTGCCCTGGCCATGCTACTTCCCAGCTTCCTGTGCACCTCCTCACTGGCAGAGCATGGGAATCTGAAAAGTCCTTGACCTGGGGCAAGCACTGCTCAGCAACAACTGGAGCATCAGTGTGTTACCAGCATTATTCTCATTCTAAATCACAAACACAGCACTGTGCCTGCTACTAGGAAGAAAATTAACTCTATCCTAACCAACACCAGGACACTACACTGCAATATCTCATGGCCATTCCAATTATGCTCAAAAGCATATTAATAAGAGGAAGGCAGTGAGGTAGTTGTAAACCTGCATAAAACACTGCGAGTATACTCACTGCACCACAAAAGTCTTTCATTCTTTTCTCCTCAGCAGTGGGCACAGCTGTGAGGCTATGAGCAGAATAAACAGACCAACAATAGACAGCAATACTCTACCTTTCCATTTCAATCTAGCAAGCCCTAGATCCTTTCTCAATGATTACCTCTCCATCTCATGGCTACTTTTTAGATAAAGACAAATGAAACTGCTCTGTCCCTTCTTATTCATCCATTTCTTTATATGCTGTCTTTCTGCATCTCCTCGCCTTCTTCCTCTACCACTGAAAGGCATCTCGTGCTACTCAAGAGACAGTGTCAACACTGAGCAGCAGGAGATATTATAGCAGTTGCTTGTCAGGCTACTCTTATCTCAGCCTCTTTCCTCTATTATTGCCCTTTTTCCTGGAAACTGCATACTACAAGCCTATTGGTTGAAATGGGCCTTAACCACCTAAAACCATAATGGCAACCAAGCCCTTTCTTAATACCTACTCTTGTTGCAACATAAATTGAAACAAAAGAAAAAAAATTGGACTCAATCAACATTAGTCAGCTGGAATAGACCAATGTCTGGAGAAATAACAGACTACATGTACAAACACATAGTACAGAAACTAATTAAATTGCCTATTTCATAACGGTAACGTGTATTTTCTCTTACAATGACCAGTGAAGCTTAATGTCATCAAGAGTCTTTTTTTATACAGTGCTTATTGACGCCAAATCACTAAGGTTCACTCTGCCATTCTTACTCAAAGTGCCCCAAGAAAATTACCACAGCCATCTCGACATCCCTCTCAAATCCAATAACCTGTCAGCAAGGGCTTTCACACCTAAATTTAACAAAAGCCTCTGCATTTGCTAAACCAGAGACAGCAAAAAACCCCTAAGCTTAACATGCTCACCCTCCCTACTCTGTGCATACACACAGCACAGGCTGTGACAAAGGGACACCTCAGCAGCCTGTCTTTTGCAGGCAAGTTAAAGCATTGCAGGGATGTGACATCCAGGTGTTGGACACATTTATTTTGTGCTCATGTTTTCCTTACCAGCGTCGACAGGTAGTCCTTTGGTAATTCAGCCGCAGCCTCGGCGTGCATTGTGAAATCCCCAGAATCCGAGAAGGGCGTGAGGGGCCTTATCTTTAATATGTCACCTTTCTGTGATCTTTGACCCCAGGAGCTCATGCAAACAAGGGCTTCAACAGCTTCAATGTCATTCTGCTCCAAGGTGCTGCAGGTGGACCTTTCGCTGTCATGACGCTGCCGCTCACGGATGGACTCATAGATGTCCACAATGTCAACCTGAGTGCAATCGGATTACTGGCTGTTAGACAGGTCAGAATACAAGGCTGACACCACCCACACAGTCTGCTCACAATGAAGGTCAACTGAAACAGATCCCATGCCCGTGGCAAGACTTTTACCAACTGGCTCAACTCTCACTCTCCCCCCAGCAGCTTGTCTCCACACTCCCTTCTCTAAAAAAAAAAAAAAAAAAAAGATGTGTGATTTTGCAGGAAAAGAACAGATATGTGTGTGGCTCACATTTGCAAGCTTACTTTCCTGGATCACATTGCTCTGAACAAACACATCCTATGCTTGCATACAAGTAAAAAAGAGGAAAATCCTGATTTCCAACCTTGTTTAGACAAGGCTGTTTCCTGAATCCAAAAGAATATCCAGAATATAATGTCAACCTGGAAACATTTGGAAGATAAATTGATAAATTTCAGCTACTGGTAAGATACGTTGAAGTATGATCCTTGATCTAGAATACTGCACATCACAAAAGAATTTAAATCTTATTTTTAATGGGGAAAAGATGGAAGGAAAATAGCCTTGAAAGCGCAGTTGGAACTGTCTGCATTGTACTTTTGAAAAGTCTGATACTACATAGGTGCTCGGTATCTAAAATGCACTCTGAGTAACATGAAGACAAATGCAATCATACTGATTTGTTCCCAATTGCAAGCATCACAGAATATTTGTGTGTGCGTGTGTATGCATGCAAAACTCTTGACTTCTCTGCAAAAGGATGTCCAAACTTCACAAAGCTCTCACAGTGTTTGGCAGTGGCTCCAAAAGCTAGGCTGATGGGTTACTACTCACATGCCAGCTCAGTCCCAACTAGGCACCCAGACTCTTCCAGTCTTTAGATACACCAACTAACTTGAAGGCTGGGATTCAGAAGTGTGGACCTAGCCCCTGGAGCCTACTGCTGTTACACAGAGTGTTTATATATTGCAGGACAAAAGGTTTTAACTCAACACCACACCATTAGCATGGCCTGAAGCCCTGGAAGGGATTCTACTCATTGGGTGACAGCATGTACACTTAATAAATGGGTTTTGTTACTGAGTTAAGTAAAGCAGGATGATCCTTATTCAACAGTGTCACAAAGATGTAAAGCTGTGTTTGCATTCTAGGGATGTGCAGGCAAACATGCTAAACATAATGGATCAAAAATGTTGGTACTGCACTCACAGAGGACTTTCACCTAAAACATGAGGTACCAGGCTTGGAGAGGTCATGATTCGGGGACTGAAAGGGATAAAAGCGGTTAACACCTTGGAGAGAGACTTCTATAATTTCCGCTGAAAAACAATGAGAGGAAAACACGATGTGTGCCTGCAAGCCTGGACCTCAGCCGCCTGTCACAGCGGGGCCACGCCAGGCGAGGCTGTGCACCGAGCACAGTGCCTGCCACTGCTCCTCCAGGTGCGCCTGCAAGCAGCCAAGACAGCAGGTTTATTTTTTCCAAGAGCAGCTGTCCCTAAAGAAACATGAAAAAAGGTGTCTCGCTTCCTAAAAAAAAAAAAAAAAAAAATGAAAAATGAAAAAAAAAAAAGGCTCTTTCTACAGACAAGCGCTGCAGATCGGGCTCCCCGGGCGCTGCCAGGGAAATGCAAACCGCGCCGGGCGCCTGTCCTCACATCACCCCGCCGGGAAGTACGTGCGCGGGGCGCAGGCAGCATGGGGACGGGCGGGACTGCGGGCAGCGCGGGCTGCGGGCAGCGCGGGCAGGGCGGGAAGGATGGGGCACGGGCACGGAGCATGGTGGGCGGGGAGCGAGATGCGGGTCGCTCCCGGGCAGGATGGGGGCGGCGGGCAGGGAGGAGCGGGGAGTGCGGGCTGCAGGGGAGCGGGGGGCAGAGCCGTGGGGGGCAGAGCCGTGGAGGGCAGAGCCGTGGGGGGCAGAGCGGGTCCCCAAAGGGCAGCGGGTGCCCCCGCCCGCTCCCCGCCCCACGGCGCTGCCCCGGCCGGGCGGTGCCACCCGGAGGAGGATGGCGCGCAGGGAGGAGGAGGAGAAGGGGCGGAGGGCAGCTCCCACCCTGCCGCCCCCGTTCCCTGCAGGTGACCCGAGCAGCACCCGCTTCTGAGGGCTCTGCCCCGGCACAACCAACCCGACCCCGCTGCCCAACCAAGCCGCTCCCCGCCGGGTGAGCAGCGGTCCCTGCCAAGGCGGCGACGGTCCCCGCACTCTGCCCGCCACCGAGCACGTGCCCCGGGTGTACTGGCGCTGCCTGTCCCCACCAACCCTTCTTCCCTCCCACCCTCCGTGCTCCCGGTGCTCACCGCGGGAGCATCTCCCATGTCCGAGCAGGGCGATCCGTGCATGGCGCGGCGCGGCTCGGGCGGGCGGCGTTGGCGGCGGTGCGCCCGGGGAGCGGCAGCGGCGCGCACACAGCGGCGGGAGCGGCACCCGGCAGCGCCGCCTCCTCCCGCCCCGCCCGCCGGGAGCGGCGCGGCCGCGCGCTGGGGGAGCGCTGCGAGCGCAGCCTGCGCCAGCCAGCGCGGGGGGGACAGCCCGGCCAATCAGCGCCCGCCGCGGCCCGCGCCCGGCCAATCAGCGGCGGCGGGCGGCGTGATCGCGGCGTGCCGGCGGGAAGGGCGGTGCGTGGGCACGGCCGGCGGGAAGGCGGGGAGGGGGCGGGGCCTGCAGGGGCGGGGGAGCGCGCGCTGGAAACTGGGGGAAAGGTCGGGGGCGGGCGGCGGCCGGGAATGCCCGCGCGCCGGGGGGCGGGGCCGCCGCTCTTCCCTCCACCCCCCCGCGGTGCGTGCGGCGCGGCACGAGCGCTCCCGCCAACCGCCGCCCACGTGCGCGCGGAGAGTCCCCGTTCCCGCCGCCGGTTTCCCCGTTTGGGGAAAGCGCCCCCGTTCCCGCCGCCGGTTTCCCCGTTTGGGGAAAGCGCCCCCGTTCCCGCCGCCGGTTTCCCCGTTTGGGGAAAGCGCCCCCGTTCCCGCCGCCGGTTTCCCCGTTTGGGGAAAGCGCCCCCGTTCCCGCCGCCGGTTTCCCCGTTTGGGGAAAGCGCCCCCGTTCCCGCCGCCGGTTTTCCTGTTTTAGGGAAAGCGCCCCCTTTCCCGCCGCTTCCCGGCACCCGCCCCAGTTTTCCCGTCGAGTCCTGCCTGGCACATGCGATAGGGAAGGGGTCGGGTGCCTGCCCGGCCGTGGCACTGCTTTGCCGGATGGAGGATTTGGAATTACAAATAGCCTAAACTGCCTCCCAAAATCCAGGAAAGGCCAGTGTTATGGATCACTGGATCCACTGGTGTTGGAAGGCCTCCCTGGGCCAGTCTAGCATGCGCCCCTTAAAAGCCTTCAACGTGTATTCTATTTAAAAATGTGTGTTGTTCGTTTTTTCCTGTTCCCAGCCCTTGCTTTCATTTTCCATGGCAGCTGAAGTGTGTTGGCCCTGTGATTCCCAGCAGGATTTGTGGTTGTACTGAGCAGCACCAAGAGCTGGCAGTGCTGGCACTGACCACAGCTAGGGCAGCTCTGCATCTCAAAGCCTGCGATGGGACAGGAAAGGACCTGTGTGCCCAGGGACAGGACAGGGTCCTGCAGGCCTCTGATGGCTGCAGGCCATGCCAGCACTATCCCAACCCACCCTCCCTTATCCCTCCCTGACACAGAATGTGGACAGCAAAAAGCATTTTATCCTGCTGAATTATCTGTATTTGTTCCTTCCCTGGTTTCTCAAGACCTTACACTCTCAACTGTCCATCTTGAAGCTCTGGGCTCCTTCTGCTGTCAGCTTCATTTTGCCCCTGGGGTTTGTTTTTTCCATTACAGCTCTTCCGAATCCCCATCCTTCCCTGCTGTCCATGTAGTTTCTGAAGCTTCACTGCACTGTTCTCATCCCTGCTCTCCATTACTGCACACTTCATGTCTTTCAGTTTCCCCAGCACTGTCACTTCCCAGCCCATCAAACAATAAATTACAAGGATCTCCCTGGCCAGCTCTCTGTGCAGTGCATTGGTTACCAGCAGCTTTCTCTGCGTGTTTGCATGGGACCTGCTGGGCTGGAGCCCTGGCCTCTGCTGTATCATGGTGAGGAAAATACTGATAATTCAAACTGCAAATCAAGTTCTAACATTGAAGAGTTCACAAAAAGGAATCAGCTGTGTGACAGAGAATGAAAAAAAATTTGTGAAAATACAATTGGTGACTAAAAAGCACAACTGAGGTGATACAGTGGGCCATGGGATTTGTGCCTCTCAATTGCATGAATCCTTTTCAAGAAAAACCTTTGGGGTTTTTTTAGGACTTTACTGTTCTATTTTGCATGTTTGCCAGTTCTGCTGTAGTTGGGAAGTGACTCGTGTTTGTCTCCTTGCTGCTTGTGACACATGCAGCTCCTGCTCAAAGCACTTACTCGCACAGCCTTCGTCATTGACAGCAGAGACTTTTAATTGAGTAAAAGCATCTGGAGGCAGCACAGCAGCCTCGCCAGGGAAGAAGCAGTCACAGGGAAGTGGAGTGGAATCATTTCTCCTGACCCAACAGGGCGTTTCCCATGTCTCACACCACAGCCTCTGCCTACATGTTCCAAGTTCCCCAAGAGTCCTCGCTACAGCTCATGGATGCAAGACCAGTTAAAAGAAGTGATGTTACAGGTCTGTACTGTGACTTGTGCTATAGAGAAAATGTGTTTGATTATCTTCCCCTTGCTGAGCTAAAAATGGCAATTAAAGTTTTTTAAATGAATCCTTGGAACTCCTTCCAAAGTCACCTGTTTTGCCTTTTTCTGCTGCTGCCAGCTGAGGCAGTGTTAGATGAGGAAGGAGCACCTTGATCCTCACATCAAGTATCAGGGGTCTGAACCCCACAAAACCTGAGCCCCCAGCCCTGGCAGCCTTAGAGCTTCTCCCTCTCTCCCGACTCCTACTTCTCCCTGCTTACTTTCTCTTCCCAAGGCTGCACCAGGGTGAATAATAAAGCAGTTAATATTTCCTGCTTCTTTATACTTGTGCCTACACCCACTGATTTCCCCATGGGTTTCACCCAGCAGCACAGCTTCCTGAGGAACGCACGAGTGGGATCCTCGGGATGATCCACGCTGGCTGCAGTGTCCCTCCTTGGAGGCAGTGACCTGGAACAAAGCCCAGGTATCCTCAGTGCTCCATTCCAGGGAGCTCAGAGCAGCCTACCCGTGCCAGTGGCTGCAGGATGCCGGTGTCCCTGCCCTGCCTGGCTGTGCCACTGTGATCTCTCTCCCTGCCAGCAGAGCCATCCTGCACCAGCCCCCTCCAATGCTGCTGCTGCTCCGGTGCTCTCTGGATCGGGCTCTCCGAGGACCATGTGGTTTTATAAAGGCCTGTTTAACTCAGACCACTGGCAAACACTTCAGAGAAAAGCTTTCTTTGTTGGAGATGGACAATGCCTTTGTTCCGAGGCAGGAAGGAGCAGATGTAAGTGGCTGCAGTGGAGGGTTGAGAAGGCTCTGCTCTGGTTCTTGTCCTTTCGGCTGCGATGACAAGAAGGAATCAAACATCCTGTGTGAGTAGCAGGGAAAATAATTAATACTGGAGACTGAAAACAACAAAAGGTCATGCAGACAGCTCTCCCCATTCCCTTCTTGGAGCTAATTATACCGTAAACCATTCAAAAGAGACTGAGGGGAGAATATTATGGGCTCAGACAGTTTTCCTAATATTCACCAGTAGTTAAAAATAGACCAAAGCAGTTGTCTGGGGCGCTGCTCTACAGTTACTGCATTTTGGCAGCAGCATCTGGTCTGGTTCCATACAGCAGCAGGCTACTGTAGCAAACACACAGAGCCTAGCAAATGGGAGAGCACTAAATAAATATAGATAATTATAATCAGAGCTGCCGTGCAGGGGCTGTGAGAAGATAGATGGGAAGAAATGGAAGGCTGTGATAGGATGCATCTCTGTCCCCTTTCCCTTCTCTGTTGTGAAGGACAGAGCAGTCAGAGCTGCCACAACCCCAGATTGTCCCAGCACTTGCTGGGCAGACAGCAGCAGGCAGAGGGGGAACGCCCCGCCAGGGAGGAAACTCAGGAGCTCTGCCAGGTGGTGTCTGTCAGCACTGATGGAAACGACTGCAGCAGCCCCTGGCCAAGGGCAGGAGCAGAGGGATTCACCCCGGGAAACAGCAGAGATACAGAAGGTATTTTTGGTCAGAGTTATATGCAGGGTATCTCTGAAAAATAGCGGGGGGAAGGGATTTAAGGGATAACCACGAGGAATAGAGGTGGGAAGAAGAAGAATAAAAGAAAGCAGGCAGACCAACAAGGAATATTTCTTGGTAGAATAATTTCTGAATGTAAAAGTGATTATAGATCCTCGGGCTGTTACATGGCTGACATCCCATGTGTGTGCGAGGGGGGTTTTGTCTCTGCTGTGCAGCGGGTCCGGCCCGTTCAGCCTGCGGCTCCTGGCGCTGTCCCCGAGCCCGGCGGGGTGAAGGGACAGGGACAGGGATAGGGATAGGGATAGGACAGGACAGGGATGGGACAGGAGAGGGACAGGACAGGCACAGGGACACACTCCCTCCCGGCGTGCCGGCGGAGCCAAGGGCAGCGCTGGGCAGTGATTCGGGGGAAGGGCAGGGCAGGGCAGTGCAGACGTGCCGTGCCCCTCGCTGTCACAGCTGCCCCAGGACATCTCCTGCGGCCGCGGGCTCGGAGCGCAGCGGTGCCGCCGCCCGCCCGGATCTGCCGACGTGTCTGCCAGCAGGGACAGCGGGGACAGCAGGGACAGCGGGGACAGCAGGGACAGCGGGGACAGCGGGGACAGCAGCCTCTGCCCCAGCGAGCACGGAAACACGGGCCTCACGTGCTGTCCCCAAACGGCTGCAGTCAAAAGTCAAATTCTTCCTCGCCTGCATCTTTGGTATTCGCTTTCCAAAGCAGATTGAGCTTTTGGTGCATGGGTCAGCATCCGAGGAGTGGGGAAGCAGCCAGAACAGCGTAGGGAAACATAGCCAGGTTACAACAAAAGGAAAGGCTTTAAGAGAAGAGCCACAAAAACTGTTTCTCACTTTATTTTGGACCTAGTGTCCTGATAGAATAAACACACACTGCCAATTTTTTTTGCTTCACTCCCAAAAATCTCTTTCTACACCAAAAAATATTAACTGCATCAAAGACTTCATGAGCCCTGGCAGTACTACAGGGAGAAATCATCACTCAAACAGATTTGTTATGAGTATGTGAAACATAGTGTTTACTGAACTAAAAGAATCCAACCTACAAGTATTGATTGCAGGTGTGGACTGTCCACAGGTCCACTGTAATAGAAATATAAAAGTAAGTGACAGTGATAAGTGTGACATACTAGTGCACCATCTGCTTGCTCAAGTGCACCATCTGGTTTTTCTACTGCTGTTATTTGTACCCTGATCCTATTTTAGTGGCACCAGGAGATGGATTTAAAAAACAGCAAAAATTAGAATTACATGCTATTTATTTATTGTTCTGCTTAAGAGGATGTCTTCATTCTTTTCACTCTTCCCTTGACCTCAGCATTACTGTTAGCTAATCCCACAGGTATTTTCTGACACACAGTATATTAAAGCATTAGCAATGCTGATGGATGTTCCCCTCTTTTGGTCATCTCAGGACTTGCTGGGGCAGCTATCAAGCCTATGTGAAAACATGTGTTTCATCCTGAGTTGTCTTCTACATGTTAACAGCCCTGCAGCGTTCTCATGCAGCACTCAGGTGCTGGCAGACATCCTGTGTGACCAGAGACTGACTTCTGGACCACTGGACATCATTCCTAGTGGGAAACAGGACCAGCAGTGGCCTGCCAATGGCTCCCCCAGTACCAACACTGGCATCTCCCGTGGGACACTGTCCACTGGCACCCAGGTGTTGTGCAGCACCAGGAACAGAATGGTACCAAGCCCCAGGGAGGGCTCTGGGTGGTGGTGGGGGGTGTGGCTGATCACAGGTGTCCTGCTGTCCTGTCAAGTGTCACCTTTTTTGACATCAGATGGGGCTTGTTTAAGGTCCTGCTTTTCCCCATTCTTCACACTGGTTCTGGATTACCCAGCTGATATCAGAGGGGCTTTCTGCATGGCTCACAACCTCACAACCTCTGTCCTCCTTCTCTTTGGATAATGTGAGACACTACTGAGCACCTTCAAAAGCTTCTCCCAACACCCCTTTCTGGGAATGGGCCCTTCTTATGTGCCTGGGAATGGCTGAGACATCCCAGACCTGGTTGTGTGATAAAAGCTTACTGCTGCTTGAGGTCATGTTTCTAAACAGGCACTAAAATAAGAGTCCATGTTACTTCTGGTCTAGTGCCTTATCTGTATCCCTGCCATCCTCCTCCCACCCACTTCCAAGGTGACTCCTGACCCTGCACTTCCCGGGGAATTAATCACACATATCCCTGCTCCACTTCATCCTGTCTGCAGGTTTTCCATCTGCTCCTCCCTGGAGCTGCATCTCCTCTGCTTTCCTTCCCCAGCCCTGCAGAACAAGCCTCTCCCTCTCCCTTCTTGGCCTTCTCCTGGTAAAATATTAAGAATAAGGAACGTCCCTGTTAAAATGTCACCATCAGGGGTTGCAGTTATTGACCATCACTGAAAGTCAGACAAATGAGGGGACTAAGCAGGGGCAGGAGACCAGCCAGGGCAACTCTGAACAGAAGGAAGCACACAGCTTGTGGGGAAGAAAATGAGACAGGTGAGAAGGCCACTTTCAAACTACTGTCCTTGCCATCAAACATGCCTCTTCTGCTGCTCTCCTGCACATGGATGTCCCATGGACACCAAGGCTCAGCCCTGCTTGCCCTGGATGTCTTCTGGCCAGGAGTGAAGAACCTGGCTATGGAGCCACCAGTGCACTGGGAGCATGGTCTGCCTCCCCTTGCTGCTCACAGCTGCACAGGGTCTGCAATAGATGAGCAAGAGACAGAAGCTGAGCGTGCTCAGCTTTGCTTGCTGCTTCCTACAACAGCATACACGTATTAAATTATGTCAGAGCGAGTGCACAGTGAATTTTGCTCCTAAAGTGCTCCCTGTGGCAGCCAGCTGTCACACCACACACATGCAAAGGTGTGATTGCTAACCCATCAGCAGGTTTATAAATAAACTCCTCACCAACCACTCTGGCTACACCATCGCCTTCCAGTTTCCTTGGGCTGTGCTGTGCCCACTCCCATCTCTGCTCCTGGTTGCAGGGTCTGCATCCTGCTCACCTGACACCTTCCTTTGCCTCCCCAAACACCTCCAGTGGGCAGGAGAGCTGTGCTCGTACAGACACCTTGTCTCCAGCTGAGTCAGCCCGTGCTCCCTCATGGGTGACAGGGTTTCTGTTTCCCTCTCCAGTGCCACCTCAGTCTCATTGGGTGTCACAATGCCAAATGCTGGGGTCCAGAGAAAGGCTGCAGCTGGCAGGACAAATACCAAATCCAGGGACAAGGACACATCCTTGACAGCCAAATGACAGCCAAAGCAAAGGAGGGCATGAGCTGAGGAGATTGCTTGTAAGGGTAATCCCTCCCCCCACCCAGTGCTTGCACTCAAACTGTGCCACCAATGATTTTATATCCTGAGCATAAAATGCTGAATTAACTCTATATTGAAGGACGTGGTCAAGTATAGGATTTTATTGCTGAAAAATACATTTTCTATTAATAGGTAAATAAATTAAAAAGCTGCCTTGAAGCTTTTTTGCAGGGGGGAAGCGTCAGTGGCAATTGAGTTGCTTGATAGTTTAAATCCCTGTTCTAGCATTTAAAGGGATGTCTATTACTCCAGCAATGGCCACATCCCAACCCTGCCCCAGCTGAGGAGCTGGAAAACTGCAATTCCTGTTGTTGTGATACTTCCTTGGCAGCACTGCTAGTCATACATGACTCAGTCAGCTCCATTCACTCACTCAGCTGCACAGCAGACCCTGCCTGTTGTTTGGATCAAGTATCCAGCCAGCTTGACGCTTTTTCTCATAACTAGTGCTTACTTGGACTTACTCACTGCAACTCCCCTTGCACAGTGGAGATCCCAGCATCTCCCTTTAAAAGAACTTTCCCACTTAGTTTTACACTATTTACATAAAAAGGACAAGGAGTCCCTATTTTTTTCCCAGCATTGGTAAATCCTTACATCAGCCTTGGGTGTGCACTTCCCCTTCACTACTGCAGTGCTTCAGGATGTTAAGAGGTGCAACAAGATGACTAATGTGAAATACTCAGGTTCCAGTTCTGTGCTGCAGCTCTTGTGCTGCGTGGCCGTGCTATTTTCCCTTCCTGAGTACAGGCAACACTGTTTACACTCAGTTTCTTTCCCCTTGGGCATCCTTCCACAGTGCCAGCAGAGCAGAGGGCTGAGCACCACGTCTTGCAGTGCTTTTCCAAGGGGTGGATGATGTCCAGGGATTCCCCCAGCTGCACACCCCACTCTGGGCTGCTGCAGTTCTCTTCCCCATGGCTGCAGCTCTCACCTGAAGCAGTCCCAAATCACCTCTTCATCTCTGATCTCGGTATTGTCTCCTCCAGGAGACCCAGCACACAGCTTCAGGGGACAAAAGGCACAAACCCAAACACAGGAGGAGTTTCAGAGCATGGGGCAATACTTCACTGTGAGGGTGACTCAGTACTGGGTTGCCCAGAGAGGCTGTGGGGTCTCTGTCCCTAGGGATACTCAGAAGCCCTCTGGACAGGGTGCAGGGCAGCTGACTGAGGGTGGCAGTCCTTGAGCAAAGGAGGAGGATCAGGTGCCCAGGATTGGATCCTTTCAACCCCAACCATGCAGTGACCCGTGAAGAGCAGTCTGAGGCTGAACATTCATAGTTCAGCTGGATGGGAAAGGCCCTGGATTGGGGAGAAACATTGCTTTTACCCAAAAATCTTCCCCACACCCAGTAACTTCCAGTCTTACAGTCAAACGGAGCCCTGGCCGCAGCTCCTGTGCTCCACAAGCACCACCCCTCCTTTTCTCCAGAGCCATTGACTGAAGCAAGCAGAGCTGGGAATACCCTGCCTGAACACCTTAACCTGATTGTTTGGGCTTCCATTCAGATTTACCTGGCTGGCAGCTTATTTTCTGCCCCAGCTCAGCAAAAGTCATCCTTCTCCCTTCATCAGGGCATGAAATCCCAGTGCTGCAGCAGCCAGCCAGGTCCCTGCTGGCCAGATTTCCACCTGCTCTCCCTGCACTTCGTGGCATTCACACGCTCTGTCACGCTGGATTACATCCGCCCCAGTGCTGTTGTCAGGGAGCTCAAATATGGTTCATAAAAGCCTCAAGATGTACCTTTAGAGCAAAATAACAGCAGGCTAATGGGTAGATGTAATGCAGCGTGAAAAAACCTCGAGGATCAGAGAGGGTTTTCAAAGCACATTGATGGGGGGAAATTCCTCCAAGAAATTAAATTTTGCACAATTTGATGGTGTTGAAGAGCATCATTAACTCCCAGCACTTGGGAATTGAAAGATGGACCTAAAGAAAAAGTGTGAAGGAGAGTGATTTAGGGTCAAAATCATCATCTTAATTTTTCTTTCTCTTGAGGTATCTTTCAAATTTTATCTTCAGTCCTGAAGGAGGGCTCAAAATTTGCCTTTGAAAAAAACAGTGGAAGTCAGAATGGGGTCTTGGGGTGCTGCTGGCCATAAATGGGGCAGCATTGTGGTCCCTCGCCCTGCAGCATGTACAGAGGAGCAAGGAAAGCTGTGCCTCTACAGAAATGAGGTGGATTGGGGCCCTCCTCTCTTCAAAACCCTCACCCCTGTTGAGGCCAGGCAGCCCAAGGCATTGCAGAGTCCCCACAGGCAGAGCTCAGATGGCCCCAGGGCTGGGGGTCACTCTTAGGCAAAGCTCTGGACAGGACTGCCATGAGGTGCCAGCTCATTTGGGAATGGCCACTTAGCACAGCAGAGGGTGATCCAGGTAGAATGGGGTTTTTTAATCTCCCATCACTGATTTTGTAACTGCTTCCTTTTGTATCAGGCACTACCCTGACCTGAGGCTTTGTAGACAGCAAGTCTTGACCAGCCTCTTTGCCTACAGCCTGGGCTCTTTTATAAGCATGCAAAGCAGAGGCAAGTGGGAGAGCAAGAGCTGGTTTAGGGCCCTTTAGGATATCCACAAGATGAGGGACCCAGCCCTGCTGCTCCCCAAAAGCCCTTGGTCAGCACTGGGTCACCAGGCTCAAAGCATTTCAAGTGAGAAGAAGCTGTGGGGACGTGACCTGTGAAGATGACCACCGTGTGATCACTTTTCCATTATTTACTTATTAATAGCTCACATAATTATTTAGGGGGAAAAAAAAATATCAAGCAAGCCTTATCATGACAAGATTAGAAGCATCATCAAGCCAAGCACTGTCAACAACCCCAATGGCACTGGCAGCGCTGCCTGGCAGAGCCAGTGCCAATCCCTGCACACCTGTGCCCTTAGCACAGACACCTGCCACCCCTGAGCAGGACTGAGCATTGCTCCCAGAGTGGTCCCAGAGAGCTCCCAGCTGCTCCAGCTGTATCTCTCCAGGCCAGGAACTGGGCTCTGTCTGACATTCCGATGGCTGGTGCAGGCAGATTGGTTCAATCCAAACTCCTGGGCAGTGGCAGCAGGACCCAAACCAGCGACCTCAGAAGCTGGAAGAGCAGATTCAACAGGTTGGCAGGGCCAGCACTGCCTGGCTGGGGCTCCATCCAGCTCTCCTCTCCTGCTGGACACCGAGGAATCAAGGGACTTGATTTCCCTGGTGCTGAGGAACCATGGGACTCCATCTAATTTTCCCCATGTCACTTCACCCTTTACAAATTTCACTCCAATTCACACTGTCTTTTTCAGCCTGGTGGCAGCAGCCACCTGCACAGTATGCTCCATCATCCCTGAGCCTAGGGCTGAATCTCCTCCAGGTATCCAATTCCCAAGACATCCGAACACTTTTCCATCGTGTTCCCAGTCATGAGTGGCTGCCAGGCTCAGCCATGCACCTTTCCTCTGCCTGCTGCATGCTTCCCAAACTGCAGTGGTGGTGGCTGACCTGCAGGCCAGCTCTAGGCTTGGGATGCCACCCGAGGTGACCAGTTCTGCAGCAGGGACACAAGTGCAGTGTGGTTGATACTGGTCACCAGCTGCTATTGACACTTGAGTTTGCAGGGTGGCCACACTGGAGACACAAGAAAATAGATCCTGTGCCTGCCAGAGGGCACAGCAGTCATCCATGAGCTGCCTGCACAGGCACGCAGACAGATAGGGCAGGGCAGCACTGCCCTGTGGGAACAAGAATCTGCAGGATGTGACAAAACCCCCACAACTGCCCCAGGCACAGCAGCTACTGACACTGCCAAGGGGGAAAAAAGGCCAAATATTCCTTCTGTAGCATTATGAACTATGCAAAGGCTTCAGTGGTATGGCAGGATAGTCCAAGGACAAGCAACTAAACAAGTTCTTAGAACTCATATATTAGATCAATTAATCTAGTTGAGGTGTCATCTAAATATTGGCTAATATTTAATAATTCAATTGTAATAATGGCTCCAGTGATCTAAACCACAAACCAAATAGAGGAGCATCGAAGCTTGTGCTTTTACAAACCCTTGTTTGATGAAGTTCCATCAAGAAGCTGGAGACTGATTCAGAATTCAACTTTCCCATATAAAAAGAGGTCAGATCTTAAAATCCTAACTAAATGTTTTCAGTATTAGAGCCCCAAGTCACACCCCAGGAAGAAGCATGGAGTTCCATCTAAGGCTCTCTGCCTTGGGAGCTCAGAGTTGCATCTTTGGGGGTTCACCTTCACTTCCTTTAAACTCACTTGAATAGAAAAGGGCTGAGAGGTGTCAGGAGGAGGAGGAGGGAGTGCTGGCACAGACAGACACCCCCCCCATATGAAGGCCAAGGAAAATGGGGGTATCACACCAGGGAAGAGGAAGCAGCAGCTGTTGGTCAGCCAGCCCTGCAGCCGATTCCGTATCATGCTGAGGTTTGCTGCGAGATGGCCACACACCAACTGTAAGGGTTGTGCCCAGTCTGCCAGCAAGAACAAACTCAGGTGCAGATGACACAGGGCATCCCCAGTCATGACACACTGCAGCATCTTCCTGCATCTGGGACAAACCCTGTGAGCAGAACCTGCACAAGAACTACAAATAAATAAGGAAATAAGTAAAAGTTTTCTTGGCCTTTTCCTAGCCCAGCAATCTTCTGCCACCCTCGCTGCTCCCCACCCAGCCCCAGCATGTTGACACAAGCCTGGTGGTTGGGAAGACGCCGGCACAGGAGCTGCTCCAGGACAGCAACTGCTGCAGGGGCTGGGAGCCAGCTGCAGCAAAAGCTTGTTGAGACATTTTCTGACAGTGAAACACATGAGGTGAACACCGCTCCAGATACCATGGCTCTAGGATTATCCTGGAGATGTTAGCATGAATTTTGTTTTCAGCTAGGCCAAGTCAATACCTGCAGCTTCACTGCTGGTCCCCCTACACACCTGATCTTACCCATGGATGTTCTGCTCTCCTGCCAAAGGAAAGGATCCTATGGAAGCAAATGCTGCAGCTTCCCCACACACTGAACTGAATGAGGTCAGCTGGAATAAAGCAGAGAATGAGAATGGGGCTGGCCATTTCTTATGTGGGAATAACAACAGCAAGGCTGGTACTGGGATTATTTTCTTTTGCAAGGAAAAGCTAGGAAACAATCACCAGGGTTTAATAGATTCCATGTCAGAGCAAAATTGAAGGGATAAGAGGAGATGCATTTGTTACATAGAAGACTCATTATTAGAAATGAACATATAAAATTTAATAGCTTGGTTTAAAATACATTTTCAATTAAAAAACAGCAGGCAAAACAAAAAAAAATCAGTTTCATAAAACATACATGACATTGCTGCTACTGTTATAAGACCCGTGTCCCAGAATATCTTAGAATGGAAAACAATCGTCAGATTTCGTTCACATACTTCATTAAGCAGTAAAAAGAAATAACATTCATGTCAATCTTACCTCTATGGAGACTCTAAATCTACTTCCCTGACCCTAGACCAAGTTTCCGTAATAAAACTTCCATTTTCAATAAAAATGTGTATATATATATATGTATTCTATATATCAGGTTTTTATAAAAACTTCCCTTGCCGTAATAAAATGATTCCTGTGACTGCTGAAGGGAGGCCCAGGCAGGAGGCTGGTGCTGGCTGGGCTCGAGTCCCATGGTGCTGTGCCAGCAGCGCATTCCTGTGCAGGGGGCAGGTGTTGGCCAAGTCTCTTCAGCATCATGCTGCACATCAGCCTCTCTCCTTCGGCCTCAAGCCCACCTGTTCTGGCCACATGCCCACAGTCTGTGTGCAGTTTGCTCACCTCCAGCCACAGAGCAAAGAGGGGAGCATGCAGTGCCCAGAGCATCACCAACTCTCTGCTGGGGCCCATCAACGAAGGAGGAGAAGGAAGGAGGGAGGAATAGGGGGGGGAATGGAATGAACCAGCTCAGGATTGATCCAAATACAAATTCCAAAATACTGTATTTTAGAGAAATCATTAAAAAAGAAGGTGGGGAGGGAACTTCAAGTGGTCACCTCGACTGACCACCAAGGGAGAATGAATTATACCTGTAACAGTCCAGAGATACCTGCTCTTCTCACTAGAGAGAACTGCCTCAACAGCCAGCCTGAATTTCTGTGATTTACACCCACTGCTCCCTGTGCTTGCCATGGATAGGGAGGACATGTCCATGGGTTGGGAGGCTGCTCCCATCAATCATCCCATCTGAACATGACCCCTCACCAGCCAAATCATGCTGGCCTTCCTCCTCAGAAGTCATGAGCTCTGGCTGAAGGACCACATGGTCTGGCCTGTGCTCCAGTGGAGGCCACAGTGATGCCAAGCAGAGTCAAAGGGGGAGGTCTCCTATTTCTTGCAGGTCATGCTCCTGTTGATCAACTCAACGTGGCATTTGCCTCCCTCTTCCAAACAGCACTGTGACAGAGCTAAACAATTTGTTAACCATTAAGTAGAATAATTAATTTTTAAGTAAGATCACATGCTACTTTTCTGGACTATTTCTCCAGTCTTTCCAGGTTGACCTTCATGTTCTAGGTGAGGTATGTACAGCTTTGTACTGTCTGAAAATGTTATAAACCTCTTGCATAACCCAGATCCCTCACTAAAGCTCTGACACTGGACCTGTCACTCATGTTCATCTGCTCACTATGTAACGGAGGTTTTTGCCTTAGTGCTGCCCTTTCTCACTCGCTATTAACCAAAGAGTGCCTTTCCTTCACAAGCACATGATGAGTAAATAGCACAGGGCAGTACTTTTTGGAGGTGTCTAGCACTCCCAGCTGGGACTCAGGATGCCTGCTGTGCCCATTGGGTCTCTCCAGCTCAGCAGCAGGCCCATGGTATGTACAGGCACCAAAAATGCATAACCTACTTGGAGGCCCTACTCCCTGATAATACTTGGCCTGCTGAGCCACCTTCCTCGCTCATAAGCCTTGCCTGTGCATTTCCAGTTGTTGACATCCTAGGCCTTGCAAGCTAGAACCCATCTAGTCCATGGGTTCATCCAGCCTGAGCTGCTGGTGCAGGCAGCATCCAGCTGAGCCTTAAGTACACTGCTACAGAAAAAACATCCAGCCTCCAGGAGACCTTTTGTCTGACCCCCAACACGAGACTTCCAGAGAACTGCATCTACGCAGCTCCTCCTGTGAACCAGCTCTCAGACTTGGCCCAAACTGCCTCCCAGGACAGCAGTACACAGCGGGTTCAGGACTTAGTGGCAGTTCATGACAGAAACCAGGACTTCCATCACCTGTCTGTGTGTGAGGATCTAGGAGAGAGCTGGTATATTTTTCCTTCTACATAGGAAGATCCATGTTTAACAAGCAGGTCTCTTGTGCCTTCTATGAATGTACAAACGTGTGCTCACCTTTGGTGCATGATAAGGGTTTGTCCATTTTTAAATATCTAGTTAAATATGTTTTCTCTGTATATGGCATCCTTTTAGATGGGCTTCATTGCATATATTCACGGTATATACAGAACACCATATTTTATATATATTATATATTGCTTATATGTACACATTTACAAACCTTCAAAAATATATTGCACTTATATACAATATAGCTTCATCTGATGAGAGTTCACACAGTTACTAAGGCGAGTTCTTCATAAGCAAGGCAGTTTTACATTCCCCCCAAATGACACAAGTGATTTCAACAGTCTGCCCTGGTCACAAGTAAACATTATAGACTTTTCTCCAACCTGCATGCAACTCCTACTAGTATCAATTAGTAGTTTTGCAGCTCTCCCTAGCAGAAAACAGTCCAGTAAAATGGTAGTAGGTGATAACAGGCTCAAACATGGTTACTGAATAGATAAATAAGACATCACCAGTCTAAAAGGCCACCTTCCAGGAGATTTCCCCTCCCATACCTACTAGTGGTTTATACACTAGTAAAAATATATACATGCTCTCCATTTAATTGCTGATCTTTGCTTGCCCATTTCAAGTGCAAATAAGGTCATGAGCAAGAAGACAAATACAAATGTATTAAGCAAAACCACTGCTCTGCTCCCCAGAACAAGTCAAACATCTGGCTTTCTTCTGGAGGGGATTAGTGTTTTGCCCAACATACTGAATTATGGGAAAATGTTCACTTGAGACCTTTGTTTAAAATCCACAGTGATCTGTGATCTTAGATCTCAGTCAAAGTAAGCTTGTAAGATCCTCCAACCTCTTCAATCTGCAGTTGGAAGGTATCTTCATTGGAATAGTGTTTCACAATGTTATCATCCATGTTGACCAGAATTCTGGAAAAACAAAATAGATCAGGTATTTTACAGTTCTAAATGCCAAAGAGAGCAAAGGCACTCTCAAACCTAAAAAACCCTGGACTACCCAAGGATAACACAAGATCCCTGCTCATCTCTATCCGACTCATTGCTTCTCATAGCAGATCTGTCTGTTCTGACCCAAACCTGCCATCAAGACTGGCAGCCACAGTTCTCAGGGTCAGAATGGAAGGATTAAATCTGGCTCCTGGGCCAGGGAGGGAGAGAGATCTTGGAACTGGCAGAATCTTTCTGAAGCTGCAGGCACCTGGGCTCTGAATGGGTTTTCTTGCTTGCCAGTTATAAACTATCAGCATAAAACCCTACAGAGCTCGCAGGGAAGAAACCACCCAAGCTTGGCCACTTCTTTCATTTGCCAGAAAGGTCAATACCTGTGTGTTTGTGTGCACACACACACCCACCAAGCTGTGCTTAGCAGTGGTTTAGATATCACAGATTCTAAGCTTTTGCAGCTGTTCTGGTGGGGTAATTCTGCTATGAAAGCACAACCCCGGAAGGGTGCAATTTTCTGGCTAGAAGGAGAAGGAGCTGAGACACCAAACTGACTTACAGACAACCCAAGAAAATTACTGAGAAATTAAAAGATAAAACAAAAGTAGACAATGTTCAGAAACTCAATTACTTATGCTGCAAAATAAAGAGATGATAAAGTATGGCCTTTGGAAGAAACAGACACTTCACAACTAAGTTCAATTTAGCCCACAAAAAGACAACCAGGGTTTAGTAGTTGTAGCCAAATGAAGATATAGTGAGCCCAGTCACCACTGGAACAATTTAACATAGGTTGAAGGAGGCTCTTCATCTTTGGGAGTCTTTCAGCAAACAGAACTCTTCTTCCTCTGACACGATCAACTCTGGTTCAAATAACAATTAGCTCAGAGAGGTGACTTGTATTTACTTGGGAAGCCAGACTACATATTTCTATAGGACCTTTCCTATAGTCTTGCAGTCTACAGCTCTGTGGATGATGTTGGAATGTGTGTACTTGTGTGCACACACACATAACAACAAATGGCATTCACAGGCAGCTGTTGCATAAATACATACTCACCCTTTTTTACATTTTTTGAAGATTTTTCCTATTTTATCAAAAGGAACTTCATACTTGTCAGATATCTAGAACAAAAGAAAGCAACGGTTGGTGAAGCAAGGAGACTGCTGTCATTGTCTTTCACTTCCTATTTTACAGAAAGGAACAACAACAAAGAGTCTTCAAATGACAACAACTGCTTTGCCCTATAAAGGCAATATAAATCCCAAACTATAGTGTAAATCTACAGATCAGAACACATTCTCTGCATTTAGCTAACTTCTGTGCAAAAAATTTAATCATGCTTGAATCAGGTTTGAAACCTGGCTACTTACTTCTCATACAGGAATCTCCTGCCCCTACACTCAAATGCCCACCCATTAAAAGCCCACTCCACACCCTGACTCATTCTCTCTCAGCTCTCTGTTCTCTTAGCATACTCTTAGTGTCAGAAGGATCAAGTGAAAACTAGTTATGACAGTGGCTGAAAGAAGAAAATAGCAACAGAGAGAGGACCTCTGCTGCTAAGAACATGACTTGATCAGAAACTTTCTCCTTCCCCAGCTCAGTGACATCAGTGTGGAGCCACTGTCCAAGGCCCTTCACTGTACAGCCTCCAGGAAGTGGGAGGTCAGTAACCTAAGCCTGGTTTACTTTGGCAAACTGCTCTATCACACAGACCGTAAGTACCAAACCAATACACTGCTTTGACATGCAAATGTACAGGGAATTTTCCCCAAGCTACATCTGCGAGCACTTAGTTCCTCACTTTAAGAAATCCGAGCGAAACAACAAAGGTGCAGCTTCACTTCGGGACTATGGGCTAAGGGAGGACTTCACAGCCCTCCCTCCAGCTGGCACAGTCTCACAGCCAGGGTGAGATAGATTCTAGTTACAGAGCTATCTCTACAACTGAAAGTTAACCAGACCTGCCTGTACATCCCCAAAGCTCCTGTTCCCTGAGCACAGGCATTAGTCACAGAAAGAGACAGACAGAAACGTCAGTTTTGAGCTCATGCCAAACATTACACCATTCCTTGGACTTAAGCTCTGTACTTCCCTTGCTCTGCAGCAGAGAGAGTGGAAGGCTGTTTTGGAAGTCAAGCATCAGAGAGCAATTTCACACATCTGTGTGCACAGATATATAAAAGTCTTCAGCAGCACACAGAAGCTGGGACTTGGAGCTCTGGATTACCAGCTGGTGAAAGGGCAGTGGAGGACCCCAAACATGGCTTTGAAAGGTTGAAACAAACCCAAGCCACTGGACAGTTTCTGAAAACACTCCATCTCCTAACAAAAGTACCCCCTCTGGCAAGAGGAACTTCCAATCATCAAGTTTGACACACCTGAATCTTCAGGAAGGCTTCTTACACCCAGACCCCACAGATGCGGGGTAAGGTACTTAAAATACAAGCTTCTCAAATTTCCTTAATAATAAATTACAGCATTATTTGCATTAATATTCCTTAATATTCTTATCCAGAAGAGCAGAAGTATGTTGATACAAGCTGTAACAAAGTCTCCTATGACTATCCAGTGTGTAAGGACTGGGTAGCCAGGGCTTTTTCTTGAGGACTATAAAGCAACCTTATTACTTACTGCTTCCATTAGGCCTTTCAGGGATGGTGTCTTTAACATCAGGGCATCAAAGACTTCCTCTGACTCTTTTCGGACATACAGCAGCACTGGAAAGCAATTTGGAGAGGAATTAACTGTGCAATTGCTCCTCAGGAAAAATCTGTATCCCACAGTGGCTCAGCACATAGGAACATCCACTGAAGATCTTATGAAGAGATATACATACATACATTCAATATACATTTAACACTGTAGCACAAACACAGCTAGGGTAGCTCAAAACTTACTTCTTGCACATAAAGCCATTGTATGCTCAAGCATCTTTATTGTCAAAATACTTTTGTATTTTCTTTATTTTCTCTATTATTAGAAAGAAAAACGGTCATATTTGAAAAAAAGAAAGGAGGAACACAAAACACAAATCTTTGAGACTCTTCAGCTCCACTGTATCTTACAGTCATTTGCCATAAGACTTTTTACAAATGACTGGACAGATGCTATCACAGCAGGTGAAACAATCCTGGCCACCTCCCCATTTTTAAATAATTTATTTGTACAGTTCTGTGCTCCTCCTACACTGTCTCATCTATCTTCCTACCCCTTGCTGTGTTCCAGTAATGCTCTCACCACCAAAGCTGCCATCCAATGCAGGCTTGGTCTCCTGCTAGGAGGGGAACCAAAGAGCAAGAACTCCAATTAGGTGAGCATCCCTAGCGTTCTCAAGCTAGCACAGACTCTTTGCATGTAACGTCAGTCTCATTAAAAACTGCATTGAGGCTGAGGAATAAGCCAGGAGAGCAAGAAAGAGCTTGGACTTTAACAGCTTTGCTGTCTTTAATCCATCTTCTAATGACTAGGTATTGCAAGCCTAATGACTGGATTGTTTGCAAGGGTTCCTCAGCCACAGCTTTGACACGCCTGCAACATGGAGCAATTATTGGCATTTCTAATAGACCAAGGTGAACTCAGGACAGCACAGCATCTTGATGCGTTTTGCAATTTGCCTGCTAAAGGCAGGTTTGAAAAGAGAGGACTGTAGATTTGAAAAAGGAAGACAGGACACATACTCTCAGTTACAGCATAAAGTCAGATGAGAGTCAGCCAAAGGAGAGAGAATCCCATGGGGCTTGTTTTACAGCATACAGCAACATGAAAAAACAAGAAGTCTGATTTCCTTCTATAAAATCCATCCTTCCTTACTAGTTTATCCAGACTGCAGAAGTGCAGCCCCATTATGGTCAGACTTGCTAGACTTAGCATTTGTTGCTTCATAGGTTTAATACTTCAAGCTGTGTTGCAGTCCTTCCAAACACAGCTATCATCAAGCAGGTACACCACCTCCAACACCCAAAGGAACCTCTCATCTCCTTCCACAACACCACAGCAATGTGAAATTGCAAAGACGAAACTCAGTTTAAAAAATTGCAGAATATTCTCTTGGCTTTCAGAGGTGAATGTCCCATTTCCTGGCACCATTAAAGATGCAACAGTTTTATACCCAGAACCAGTTCTTGGTGTTCATTTGCTTGAAGTCCTGGAGGAAATTTCCAGAGTATTTTGTAGCAGAATTCTCTGCCCCAGTCCATTAGGGATACTCTGCTCACCTCGACTCTTTCCTTATAGGTTCAGAGTCCATGACTGTCTAAGTTGGCAGAAGCCCGCAGAAATTCTCCCAATGCAAAATATTTGCACACCTGAATCGCATCTTGATACATGAACTGTAACTACTCAAAGCCAGAAAAATCAGTCTGAAGTATACATGAATATGAACTAAAAAAATCTTTAACCTCAGATGCATCTCTCTATCATCCTACATGAATACTCCAAAAATTCAGTCTCTGAAAGAAGAAAAATACCTCTTTTTGGCTCTTCTATTCTTGCCATCTTATTTGGAGTAGCAATAAAGTCCTCTTCACCAATATAAGCTCCTCTCTTCAGGTTGGAGCTGTCATTGAGAGAACAAAAAGTTAGCAGTGGTATAATTACAGTGACTTATCCCTCTGTCTGAGGGCAAGGTGTCAAGAGCTTGAAGGGCAGCTCTTACCTTTCACCCTCTAGTTCTTCTGAAGCAACAGGAAGGACCTTTGAAAACAAAGGGGAGATTTTGTGAATATTTCATCCAGAGTTAGAATTAATTTTCTCTTATAATCTTTCAACACTACATCAAATGACACTTTGGCTCCAAAAGTCCGTAAACATCATCTTCACCTTTTTTCATAAAAAGTAATAAAGTGTCTCTCAAATGGGAGACAAAAACAAAGAGCAGCTAACCAGCTTTCTACTTGGACTGGTGTAGAGTCTTCTGACAAAACTCAGCACTAAGGCCTTTGTAGAAAAATATGCAGAATGGCAGATGCAGAAAGTTTATTCTCCATCCTTGCTAGGAGTTCAGGCAATGCTCTTAAAAAGTAAGGTTTAGATTATGTTAGAGCATGGTAGAACTCCTGGCACAACAAAGTTCAAGATTTTGAAACCTGGTTGCACACTAATTTTTTCCCTTCCAGTTTCTTGTGAGCTGGAACTTTCCAGGAACACTGAGGCAGGGTGCCCTAGCAGTGGATCAGAGCTGACACTCATGCCAGTTGCACAGGATAAATTTTCATCCTGCAGCAGCACCTGGAGGAATCTGCTGTACAACAGCACACCAGGATCCCACGGGATGCTACAAGAGAAAACCACCCTGCAGTTCATGCAATGAAAATGCTATGGAAAAATCCTTTCAGGTTCAGAGAAATTGGACTTGATAGGAAATAATTTTCAATGATGGTGAAACACTCCCAGTTAACTCCAGCCAATGTATCTTGGAGCAACATTTCTTGCACACACGAGATGCAGCCTGTATTTGATTACAGCACTGATGCAGTCTGACATTTCACATGTACATACACACACAGCATTCCAGGCCTTTTGCAAATACATCTCAGAGCCTCTTGATCCCCAGAGCCATGAGCTTTACTCACATGAGCCCCACGCTGCAGGTTTGCAAAGTGAACATCAGGGATGAACAGGACAGGCTGAGTGTCCAGGTCCATGAAGGGCTTGAAGATGGTGATGTCTGTACGCTTGTGTGAGGGAAGCATGGGCACTTTAACATCAGAAACTGTGGAGACAAACATGGGGATACAGGATACTGAAGGTCCTGATGGGGCCCTACATCTTTTAAAAGGTACATACACTGCTGAACAAGGGTATTCTGCAGTCAGGGTCAAAGTGAGAAGTTCCTGTGCTAAAGGAATTTGA
Organism: Catharus ustulatus; assembly: GCF_009819885.2. NCBI lineage: Eukaryota > Metazoa > Chordata > Aves > Passeriformes > Turdidae > Catharus > Catharus ustulatus. The sequence goes on along the minus strand of NC_046223.1, from coordinate 103,581,099 downwards.
ACTCTGGTTGTCTGCCTCTCAACTGAGGGCCTGGGCCCTGAGGGCTTGTTTCACAGAGTACTCCAAGCTTTCTCCACCTCTCCAACTGAGCAGCTCAGTTTTGTTTGGATATTAATCAGGATAGACAATAACCTGGTACTCAGCCCAAGAGAGGAACCAAGGCCTTCCATGTACCAAGTAAGCCATCCAAACAGAGGGCAAAAACTAATCCCTGCCCCACCTTCTCCCTCTCCATTCCCTCAAAAGCTTGCTGGTGCTCCTATGCCAGGAGGATACAAGGAAGACAAAGGGACAACATGCATGTTCCCAACTGGGAGCATCTTAAAGAGACAGCACCACAGTAGCACTATACTACAGAGGTAGTACAAATACTAGTTTGTGCAAGTCATTATATTTAAAGCTACATTTTGATTCCACTTTTCCAGGTTTCACATTCTGGTTCCTCTCATTGCTCATCCTGGTCACCTCAGGGTGCCAGCCCCTAGTCCATCCCTCTAGGGTCAGCACTGTCTCCCACAGAGCCCTCTGGCTCTCAGTGTACCATCTGATGTGACACAACCCACCAAGGGGACAGACTTCATCCACAAAGACCCTCTGAGGAGAAAGCGAGGCAGGAGGTGCCTTAAATTGCATTTCAGACACATTCATGTCAAACTACCACAGTTAAAAACTTTATTTTACCAAGTGGAAATATATCCATCTGAGGTCAAACCAAGTGCAAACAAAACAAATGTTTTTCAAACAAAACCATTTCTCATGTCCTCAGTAGGAAATGCACTATTTTCTCCTTTTTAAAAGATTGCTGAATTTCTGTAAAAATAACTTTGACCAAAAGTCACCAACTGTTTCTGCTGTTGAAGAGTTCATGTACATGTGATCCTGAAGGTGAGTGTAACAGCTTATGGCTTCAAGGAATCAGAAACTACCCACATAAGAACTAAAAAGCCAAAGATCGTACTTTCCAGGAAAATAAGGATCACATCAGGCTAAGCCCAAGCCTAGAAAATTAACACTGGAAAGCAGCTTTTGTAAAATCATAAGGTCCTGGGAAATGTGTACTGAAACTTCCTTCCCTTTCCAGCCATGGTGCAAAGGGCTGCATGCAGTAATCTTTTGGGAGCCGCTGGAGATACTACATCTGTGAAACGCTAACAGTGCACTAAACCTGCCTCTTGTGACGTGTTTCGAAAGAAGCCAAACACCCAGCCCTTTCCACAACTTCCCTTGAGCAAATGGGTTCCCTTCAGCATTATCTTCTGAAGCTGCTCCAGCAGCCTGTACCTGCTGTGTCAGGAAAATCCTGCCTGGCGAGCTGAGAGGCGCGCGCTGGCTGAACCAGTCGGGCTGTTAACAGAGAGCGAGCGCACGCGCCTGCCCCGTGCCAGCAAAGAACAGGAGAACATCTTCCTCTAAGCAGCTCTGCTGGTGAACAGCCAGTCAGTCATTCAAACACAGGATCTGTCATCTGCAGCAGCTAAAGATGCTCAGCAGGGAGAAACTCTTCATCCTTTATGTACTACAGCGCTGAGGTCTCCACATGCTCCACGCATGCAGAAACTGAAATTACTTGCTAAGGACCACTTTGCTCTACAAGAGTGAGCACAGGGCTGAGAGGCTGAAGGCTCAGCTTCAAGGGTGCCATGGCTTTGCTGAGGAGTTGCAAACACATTTTTAATGGAAGTTAAAACCTAACTTTAGGATCAAACTGAAAATACTTGGCACTGATCATTCTCACTGCCACCTGGATTGGGAGGGGCTCCAGCACTGGCCAAAAATCCCACTCTCACCCCACCACTTCAGCTGCTACAACCCATACCTGACTGAATACACAGCAGGACCCCATCTTGGCCAGAAAGAACTATACAGAATGAAGCCCTAAATGACTCTGTGTGCTGTAAAATACAGTGACTGTTCCATAAGGAACTGGTCCACAGAGGATAAAAATTTACTTGAGTTATACTGCACAAGCTATCTGTAGCCAAAATTAGATCCAACATTTAAAATAGTGAAGGAAAAAGTTCTACTTACAGGCGTTCAACTGAGAGCTGGGATCAGTGCACTTGCCTTTTCTTTTGCTTTGCTTTCGCTCTTCATCCCTGATCTTCCTCTCTGCTCCCTGTCAGACAAGAGATTAAGGGAAAGGAATAGGGGAGTGAAGAAAAGGGGAGGAGGGGAGAGAGAAAGAGAAGATATTTTTAAGTTTTTGAGTTGCAGAGGCAAGAACACCAGTTCTTCCACAGCTATTTTTGTGGAGGTCACTTTCACAGTAGCCGAGCTGCAGGTTTGCCAAAGTGTGCCAACTTTGAGATCTGCTTCCTTTTGAGTACAATCATCTAATGAAATCCAACAACCATATCCAAGATGCAAACACTTCCTTTTCTTTCAAGTCAGATGGAGCTACAGTGACAAAAGATACCCACATCTGTAATGACTGTGTAAGGCATTAGATAAAAAATATAGTTGAAGTGTTTAAAACAATAAAGAATTGCAGGTTCACCCAGTTTAGGGGTTCCTTTGATTGTCATTAAAATCTACACAAGTCACACCATAATGGGATCACCAAGTGCAAGATATCTCCTGCACATTTCACACACACATTTCACAGCAGTTGCACCAGCCTTCACTGAGCTCAAGCTGCAGACATGCACTCATGCACTGCTTTAAAGCAGGGATTATTTCTCCTCTTTTTATCAGGGCTAGGCAGATCCACAGATTCCCCGAGTTCATGCCTGCACTGCTCCTGGCCTTCCAAAACAAGCAGCAGTGGGGACAGTGCTATGTTGCCATTTTTTTCTGCAAGGTGCAGACAGCTATGATGGAGAAAGAGAAGGAATGAAGAAGCTTTGGAATAGTGTTCATTCCTTCAGCTCTGCCCAGACCTCATATATGACTGTGGGTTAAGTCAGGGATGTCACATTGCCAACTGCATGAAGTGATAAGCCCACAGGAGATCCCTGACACTCCATCCTGGTGCTACCACTACTCCATCAAAACTGGTATACACAAGTTCTACCTGTCTCCCAATACCCTCCTGCAAAGCAGGGCAAAAGGTAACAGTTACCTGGCCACACCAAGCCATTATTTCTCCTTCCCTCTCCTTCTGCAAAGCTGCCAAAACACACCCACATCCGTGCACACCGGAGGAAGACTTGATTAGCTACAGCAAATGAGGTGTCAAAACTCCTGTGGCCAAGGGGTGGGACTCTGTGCCTAATGGTGCATGGGAGAAGGGGAACAGCCCTCCTTCCTTCCCAGTAAATCACTGTTCTATAGATGTCAGGCTGCCTATACCTGCTCCTACCACTGGGCTTTATCTGCACCAGCAATAAAAACGAAAATTAACCAAGATATTTGATACACATTAACACATATCTTTCCTTCCACCCAGTGAGAGGGAAAAAAAAGCAGCTTCAGGTAGCTGTGGTGAAAAGGAGAAAAAATTACACATGAAGACACAGGCATTGCCAGCTTTGCTTGACCCAATAAAGCTGATATAGACCACTGCAGTGAAGACATCCCACCTAAACCTCAGCACAGCTGGACCTGAGCACCTCTGTGTCATCCCCTACCAGAGCAGTCACAACATCTCAGCTGGACAGTAGAAACAGTAGATTTGGTTCCAGATCTGATTTTTACCTTTTGTATGGAAATAATAAAGTTGTGCTACTCAAACACTGCTACAGAACAGCATCTGCTCCCTTGTGGAGAATATGCTGATTCAGCAAGAGCACACATTTTGATAAAACCTCTGCCCTCCTGTTCCCTGCTTGAAAGTCAGCTTGATGCAGGCTACTGGGGCCCACGTAAATGCATCTCACAACCCACATTAAAAAAAACCAAGTTATGTCTTGATAATAGGTTTTTCTGCCCTGCCAGCAGAGCTCAGGGAGCAGTGGTTTCAAACTGAAAGAGGACAGTTTTACACTGGACATAAGGAGAATTTTTTTCTGATGAGGGTGGCGAGGGTCTGGAAGAGGTTGGCCAGAGAAGCTATGGATGCCCCATCCCTGGAAGTGTTCTAGGCCAGGTTGGATGGAGCTTTGAGTAAGCTGGTCTAGTGGAAGGTATCCCTGACCACGGCAGAGATCTAGACTAAATGACCCCTAAAGGTACTTTGCAACTGAAAGAACAGTTTCCATGCTGCTGCCCATTCACATCAATGCTCCAGCAGCCTTGCACCCACTCTTTTCCTATCAACAGCATCTCATTCATTTGTTCCTAACATCCTATGAAAGCCTTCCCACACCATTGCCCATTGCTACCAGAGTAACAGCAGATCCCAGAGAGCAGCACGAGCTCCAGTCTGTGAAACCCTGTATTTAATTCTCCTCATGTGGATGCATAACTGAGGTACCATTCAGAATAGAGCAGGTCTTCTGCTGGGACAGGTCAGCCCCATCCCTGCTCAGCCCAAATATTCCTGGGCCAAGCCTGAAGGAAGCTTGTGCCATAACATTCTACAGGATGACACCATTATACCCATACTGCTTTATTCAGGTCCTGAAAACACACAGGACTAGATAAAAACCAAATATTTGGGGCAGTGCAAGCACAGCTTTGACAAAGGAACAGAGGAGACACCTGTGTTAGGTGGCCACAAATATGGGTAACAGAATTTCTGCAGGTAAGAGTGGTCACACAAGGACAAATACATACCAGGTTGTAACAGGTATGTCCTATAAACATTCAAAAGCAGTTAGCTGATAACATATAATTCAATACAGGGCAAAAACAGGTACTCCTTCTGAAATGCCAATGTTCTTACAGGAGCCTGGAGCAAGCAGCCAGCATCGGGGTCCGTGAGTAAATGGGGTTTGTGTATGATACAGCATGCAGGGGTGCAGGGATGGATTCTCTGAGGGCATGTTCATTCTAAGAACCAGCTTCCCTCATGCCCAACAGAGCCAATGCCAGCCAGCTTAAGATAGCCAAGGCCCATCGGCAATGGTGGCAGTGCCTCTGGGTCTATTTAAGAAAGGAAAAAAACCATGTTCTGCAGCAACAGTCAGAAGCAAAGTGAGAATATGTGAAATAAACAGCTCTGAAGATCCCAAGGTCAGTGCAGAAGGGGGAAGCCAGGCAGTCTGCCCTGTGAAGACAGAGTCTGGATTCAAAGAATAAGAGGTCCAAATCAAGCAGAACATCAGCAAAATAGGAAGTCTACATAGTTCACAGCAATCAAAAGGACTGGGGAAGTCCAGGAAGCATTTATCACAGCCTAGAACAATTTTGGTCACTCTGGAAATAACAATGTTACACATTACTTTCCTTGGACCTTTAAAAGACTGCTCAGGTAGGAACACGGTATGAAGACGGGGAAATTTCCTTTCTTTGCAAACTCAGTTGAGCTTTTACAGCTGTTTTCAACTCAGCTTCTGCTGTTTCTTTCACAGCTTCTGCTGAATACTGGCTTTGGGGAAGGCATTAATTCTGTGTGCTAAATACATTAGGCAGAACAGTCAAATTACAGCACCCATCCAGCTTGTAAATGGGCTTTTTTATGCTGCTGTATCTCTTTTGGCACATCTTTTGTTCACAAGCTCTGCAAGTTATTGGTTTGAGGCTTTTTTCTGTAACAAACGCAGTATGAAAACATGAAGAAATTTAGAAGGACCAATACAACAGAACTTGGGCAAAAAGACAAGTCTGCACTTGCTCCAGTCAACAGCAATTATTTCTCCTGCTGAAAGCTCTTCCCAGTGTTAGTCTGCCACTGACTGACCTTTCTCTAAAGGCAATGCTCAGAGACACTTAGCACTCCAGCATTTTGAGAGCAGCAAATTTATTTGAGGTCATCATAACATCTATGAGCCAAGTGGAAGGGGTTGGAATTTTTTAAACACAGGCAAGACTTTTCAGTGAGCCAAAATAGCAGGTGACACAATTAGGAGGGGAGGGGGAGGAACCTGGTAGCTGTGGAGCAGCCTTTCCAAAACAGTCATTGGCACATTGATCCAACCTTACCTTGTCACAGAAGACTTTAATTTGGCAGTAGGCTCTGTGGACAGGTTTGTTACTCCTGTTATTGTAGCTGTAAGTGTCAATCTGAAGATTCAGGGGCAGACCTTTAACTCCCTTCTGAGAGGAAAAGTCTGTGCTGAGGCAGTTCACAGAAATGAAAACCTGCAGAAGAGGAAAGCAACAGCTGTCAATAGTGAAACAGAGTCCTGGCTGACCACTGAGTGAGGGATACTCAGAGAGTGCTAAGGCCCAAATGTTGGTCCTTGCTACTACAAGCAGCACCTTATTTCTTTTGAGACACCAGGTAAAAATCCCCAAGAAGCAATATAACATTTTTAAGTCTTTATATAAGCCATTGGAGGGGACAAAACCACTTTGTCCAAAACAGGTTTCAACAAACCCTCCAAACTTTAGGAAGACTCCACCCATCTTTCCACCCAAAAACTCTCAAATGTCCCTATCAAACTTCTAGCACAAGGAATGCTCCTACAATCAATCCTCACTGCTCAGCATTGCATCTTGGTAAGAACAAAAACCATGTTCCAAAAAATTAATGTTACTCTGGGCAAGTTAAATCTTTCCATGAGTTTTACATGAGTACAGCTTATGTCTGAAAGCACTTGGTTAGAAAAAAACCTCAAAGGCTATTAAAAGCTTTTTAAAAAATACTTGGCAGCATGTAATCTTTAAACACAGAAATAACACCATTATTCCAGTGAAGGTTTCTGGGCTTTGCACTAAGTTGAACACTACTTTGAATATTCCTTAGTAAGACCTGCAATACCCTGTTAACATTCAGATGGAAAGGGTAAGAGAAATATTTCCATTATTCTTACAAAAAAATTAATTACAGGGAAAATTGATTGCATGTTTGAACATATCTAATTTCATTTTCATAACTGCTTGAAAAACACAACCAAAAAACCCTCTCAAAAACACAAATCACACACAACCAGAGAACAAGTCCTATACTGCTGCTTACTAGAATAAAGAAATGTCCTTAAGTGGATATGAGCAGATAGACCAGAGTAGTTTGTATCTAGATAATGGGCTTGCAGTGTGCCAGGCTTTGCTACAGACACAATGCCCATTATGGGCACATCACAGAAGCTGTAAGGATTAGCTACCAGGAATTTATGAGCCACCAAGACCTGCAACGGCTTCTCTGCTCTCTGCCTGAAGAATAAAGGCTGGGAACTCACTGCTTAAAAAATAATGAAAGCCTTGAGAGCCAGAAGCACCTTCCCAGAGATTTTGCAGGAGCACCATCCCAGGACCCGACTGCACACTTAGGTGGTGCTGGAGTCTCGGCAGTGAGCTGGTGCCACCTCCCGGAGCTGCAGGGGCTCGCACAGCCTTGGAAAAGCTACAGCCTTTGGTTTTGCTAAGTGCTGCTTATCAAGGTCCTCTTCATGCAGGTTCTGCAACATCCCTTGCTGGTTTTTAACAATGATGGGAAATGGAAACACAAACCCCTGATCTAGTGACAGTTTATAGCCATTGTTTTTCTCCTGCCATGAATAATATAGACACATAAAAACTGAAAAATAGTGCAGGTGAGGGACTTCTCTCACAATAACTTGTGTGAATATTGGGAATTCACATGCCGCTTCCTGCAGCCCCTGTTGCCCTGCTCGGCAAACAGTCCCCCTATTCCCTCGTGTGCACACGCCATCCCAGAGATTCCAATTCCAGTGTCCCCACCAAGTCCTGTTGTGCCAAGGGACATGCCATGTGTAAAACACAGCACAGCATCAGCAGAGCCCCAGCTGACCCACGCTGCTGCCTCTGCAGGGACTCAAGCCACGAACAAGCCCAGGACCCAAGGTGAGCTGGTGCTCAGTGCCTGCTCACCCTCCAGCCTGTGTCCCAGCACCCCAAACCTAAGTTGTTCCAAGACAACTTTTTGTGAAAGCATTAAATACATCTCAAATCATAAATACATCAAATCCTCAAGTCAGGAAAATTATTTTAAAATAAGCTGTTTGCAGTCTTCCCCAAACTAACGCAGAGAACGGCTTTTGACTGCTCTCATCCACCCCGCTTCCCTTTCTGTTACCTTTGGCTTTACAAGGGCATTTTGCCTGCAGTGCTGGTACACCCCTGGGGAAAGCTTCAAGGAGTTTGAAGAGCTGCTCTCACCAGCTTGGGAGCTTGGTAATCAGATGTATGCAGAGCCTGAATAATTGCATTCCCTGAGCAGGGGTTTTGCTTTTTAAAAGACCCTCAACTCTGGTGTTTGCATGTTTTTACATTTGAAATTTTAATTTTAAATTTACCTACACTGAATATTCACTCAACTCATTTCTGTATGAAAAAATGACTATGTTCTTTAAGAAAAACATGCCCAAGCAGCCACATCAGCAAGTCCACCACCACCTCGAAATTTCTGTGAAATCCCTCAAATAAGTTTCACACCACTGGACATCAGAAGATTCAGCGTGAGCATCAGTCAGCAGTTCTCTAGCACATGGTGTCACTTCTTTTCTGAGACTTCAAGTTCATGTTTTCAGTTTTTATGGCTTACCAGCCACACAAAGCCCGCTGGGCTGAAGGTAGAAGACTTGATCTCAGCACAACAGACACATATTACTACAGCAGAGCTGCACAGGCATCCCATGGGAATTTAGGATTGCCTGTCAGATGACAAAGATTATCCTCCCACTTTAGAGTCTCCTCATTTGATTAGCTTTGGCTTTAAGCAGCTGACTTCATTTTCATGCCATTTAAATCTTCAGGACTCTAGGCAGAAGATGACAACTAAAACCCAATCATGTCTCTGAAGCAACAGAGAGCCAGCCTGTCTTCTGTTTGTACTAAACCATTCCAGTTCAGAAGGAGCATCTACTTTTCCCTACCATTTGTAACTCCTATTTTTGAGCAATTTCAGGTTGCCTCAAGATTCACAAAACAGAATTTTAACAAACAGCTTTTCCAGTTTGGGCTAATAGAGTTTCACCCAGATTATTTATGTACAGGAGTATTTGACTTACATTAGAAATGAAATGTAAGGCCAAGTGACTGCATCAGCTACATCCCCACCCCAAAATTGCCAGCAGAAAGAAAAACGTAACCGCAGAAGTTGCTCTGCGTCTTCAGCCTGCTGAGCAAGATTCCTTTTCATGTGTCCAACCCATTTTTCTAAGGGCAGTTCCGCATTCTCAGCTATATTAAGATTTGTTGTTACTTTTAAAAAAAACATTTTCATCTCACCTCCCAAGATTCAACATAAAGACAGCACTTAAAAATAGAGCACTGTCAAGCCTGGGCACTTACGAACATGAGTCAAGCCCTCCAAAGTTACGCAGATTTTCTTTAAAACGGAGATCTGTAAAGGGATTAGAAACCTGTTCTTGAGTTATTTTGCTTGCTTAGCAGTTGAGTCTCTAGTCTATATTTGACTACATATAGCTAGGCTATCAGATATCCAGGTTTTTCTCTCTAACCAAAGACAGGTTTTATTTTCCCTTTTTTTTCCTGTTGATTTTTCCATGCTTCTTCTAACTCCTTTTAACAAAAGTTGAGATATTCATTGAGGCAAATGGCTCCACAATGGCGGCATCTCAGATAAAAATCAAACAGCAAGAAAACTGTGAGCAGCTACAAACTGCTAACCTCCCATACCTGGCATTCACCTCAACACTCTAGAGCCTTCTTTCCTCAACACCATGCTGGGTTTCCTGCAGCCTTTGGGGCAGCCCAGCTGCACACAACAAAAGACTGAAGGTAGAAGGATTAAAGCACCTCTCTTCTGGGATCATGCCTGAAGTCAGTGTGGGAAGAAGTCAGACCTCATGACTTCTCTGTCTGCTTTAACCATCCGACCCCTCGTGCCCCTCCTCACCTAAGGTGGGAGGAACACATTCAAATCCACAAGAAACAATCTTCCATTTTAATAATGCAGAAAAAAATTAATCCGACAGCTCTGCTGCGTGCCCTCAAGGAAGGGCAGCAGAGACAGCCAAGTTCTTTCCACACAGCACCTTTTTTTTAACAAGATCTGCCTTTCAAACAAACCAGGAAAAACAGACATAATTAAAGGGCAATCAAAGCACTGCAGGAACCTCTCTGTCAGCGAGATGAAAGATGCCTTTTTTAAATGAAGGCTTGCATACCCAGATCTCCTCTCCTTGGTTTATCTTGGACACTGTACTCTTTTGTCACACAAAACCTACTGGCAATTCTGATGAGTCCAAAGGCTATGTATGCAGCAGCCTTAGATGAAATGTCACCTCGTGCAGGCTCATCTGCACAGCTAGAAAGCAGCAGTGTAAGTTCTCACCCATGGCTGCCACAGACAATGGGGAACAACTTGGGTTAGCCCACCATGAACTCTGTCTGACCAGTCAGAGCAAACACAGGCATGGGTAACACCATCCTGCAAAGTCTGGTTAAGGACCTACACAGGCAAACTTGGGACTTTTCCAGGCTGATCACCTTGCTTCACATTTATTTCATTTCAAGAGAAGGCAGGTAAATGGCATTATCTCCTCCTATTTATGATCCTTTCTGTGTCCAAAGGATTAAGACATTACTCAACAATCCAAGTCCACTAGATACTTCTATCTCTATTGAGAATTCAGACAAAAACTTTAGCTCTTTTGTCACACTAGTTACACAAAAGCCTCTCATTTTAACCTCCGAACAGTTTGGGTTGGGAGGAACCTTAAAGATCATCTAGTCCAGCCCCCCCTGTTATGGGCAGGGGCACATTTCACCAGACCAGAAGGCTCAAAATCCCATCCAACCTGGCCTTAAATACTTCTAGAGACGAGGCATCCACAGCTTCTTTGGGCAGCCTGTTACAGTGCCTTAGCACCTTCACAGTGAAGAATTTCCTCCTAATACCCAATCTGAATTAAAGTCCTTCACCCTTGATCTGTATCACTATAAGCCCTTGTAAAAAGTCCCTCTCCAGCTTTCTTTTAATCCTCCTTTTGGTACTGGAAGGTGTTCTAAGGCCTCTCCAGAGCAATCTCTTCTCCAGGCTGTACAACCCCAACTCTTCAGCCTATCTTCACAGGAGACATTCCAGGCTACGTTATATTCAGTCTATGTTATAATCAACATCAAACTGTCAGGATGTTCTTGATTTTGGATGACTGTTTGTACAGAATACAGAGTTTGGAGCCTACAACACAACAACCAAAGACAAGTTAAACTGCAATGAGCTGCTTTCCAGGGAATGTAGCTCGATACTGCTTTTCTTTGCCTTGGCTAAACAGTTTCGATGTTATGCCCAAAATACAGTAGGCAAAGGGGTTCCAGTGGGTCTGGAGACACAAAGGCAGCATCTCCCCTCTCCCATAAAGAAAAATTACCTGGAAGTTTGAACAATGCTGATAGCTGAAATAATATGGTTTCTCTAAAGGCTTGGACAAATACAAATAGCAAAGAGGGGGAAAAAAAAAGTATTTTCTAAAGATTTGTCCCTGTGTATTTCCTCTATGCTGCAACCTGGTTGGACGCAAAACATCTCCAGTCCAAAAGCCTTATGAAGTACACCAGAAGAGTTCCAAGCCCTTCTGAGAGGCAGAGTTGTCAGCCTGGAGACTGCTTTGTGCCAGTGTGGCTTCCAAAATTGGCTCTGGGTGAGAACCAAGCAGCTTCGAGTGCAGGCAGGGCAAGCACAGGTCTGCCTGCACACATCCACAATGGCATGTACTAAGCAAGCAGTGCTGGGAAGACTCTTCTGTATTTAAAAGAAAAAAAAACCCCAAACCCACACTTTGGTAAGATCACCTGAGAGGTGGCTAATCTTACTGCTCTCACATGCGTTTCTTCACCTCCCACACGCACCACAGGTTTTGCATCAGCAGGAGGTGAGCCAGGAAAGAGATAAAAAAATTGGGCAATTCATGCACCTGTGGGCTCTTCAGCCTCCTCCTGCCTTTGGGATCGGATGCTCCAAAAAAGGCTTGTCTGGCAGATGGGTGATAGGGCTGCATCCGCTCCAGCTCTGCCCAGGCAGACCCAGCACCATCCTGCTTGCAGCCCAGGGGAGTTGGTTTGCATTCAAACCCACCAATCCCAATTTGGGTGACTGACACAGAGGCCATCATGGGTCCCACACCTCATCAAGGAAAGACAAGTGGGAAATACGATCTACCTCCAGATAAAGAGCATCCTCCTAGCAAGTTTACTCCATCAGCAAAACAAAAAGGAATGGTAATGAAAGGAAAATACATATTCCTGCTCACAAAGAGCAATGCTGATTGTTATTCCAACCTGTTCCAAGGCAAGGAAATATAGGAATGTCTCCGCTCCCAACACCTGGGAAACCTGGGGATAATAGTTCCCAGTCTACTGATGCTTCCTCCCACCCCACACTTCGATAAGATAAAGCTGTTGGGCCAGGTTTTGTTAGGTTAGTTGGGAAGAAAGTAAAAACAGCAGTTTGGCAAAAACAGTGACAATATATTGAAAAAAAATCCAAACAAACATAAAACACCCCCAAACCCACAAAAAAACCGTAATACACCCCCCACATCAACAACAACACAAGTCTCTAAAAACAGTGACAAAAAGCTGAAACACGACAAAACAACACAAAACTGAGAATTAAGTCCATAAAGCCACAAAAAATGGCTGAAAAGAAAGAGCTGCCGTCAGGTAAAAAAGGAATAGAGAAAAGGGGAAAGAAAAAAATCACCTCCTAGTTTTCTCTATAGAAAAGCTAATCTCAAGTGACTTTCCTTCCAGCTTTGGGAAATACCCTGTGAACTCGTACTTGGAAGACCAGACAGAGGCAGAGGCTTGGGACACCAAGCTTAGACGAAATACTGAGTTGAAAACTTGCTTCTAGCTGGCAATGTTTAAAAACAAGGGCAGCATATGCTTGTTTTCCAGAAAACCCAGGACAGAGTAGGGAGAGGTCAGTGTTAAGAGGCAGGTAAGCAATACTTGCTATGACTTTCCTATGTCACTGCTCCAAAGGCTGTGTGTACCTGTGCCTCAAAGTATTTGTGGTCTGCAGCCTTGGCTTCACACCAATCTCTTTCCTTTAAGTATGTTTGACTCATCACATTTCATAGTTTCATTTCCAACTCGT